>NC_138233.1:38143200-38658200 GCF_964197995.2 Scardinius erythrophthalmus
CACACACTAAAAATCACGTATATAACTAACTATTATAACACAATAATATTTTGTCAGTGTTCATCACCTCATTTGCACTGACACTTCACATATTTGCTAGTAATGTGGTTAATCATGCTAGAAACATTGTAAATCATAGTAAATAATACTGAAATGAGGTGTATCAAGGTAAATCATGCTAGAATCCTAATAAATCATTCTGGAACATGGTATATGATAGTAAATCATGCTAGAATCATATTAAATAATTCTAGAATGTGGCAAATCGTTGTGGGAGGAGCCTATTTTACTCAAATGGCTATAACTCAAGAAGTAAATGAGATATCTTCACCAAACTCAGTACACATGTGTATGGGTTCAATTTGAGGTCACAGTAAACAATTCTATGGAGATCGGAGCATAGGTGGCGCTATAACTGTTAAAAAGCTTTAAAACCATATATATCCCATGGCAAATTGCCTGTATTGGCTGTAAATGGTCTTTTCCATCTATTATGTCAGTGGTTACATGCTTGCTAAATAAATCTTAATAACTTTTGATGCTTTTGTGCTTAAATGCCTTAAAGGCCTTAACTGCTTGAACCCCGATAAATGCTGCTTGCAGCTTTAATTATTAGGGGTTCAAGCACGAAGTGCTGAAACCCTATTGTAATTGTGCTGATTTTTATTATTATTATTATTATTATTATTCTGCCGTAAAACGCATCGTGCAGCCCAAACCGTAAGGGCTAGAGCTTTGAAACTTTGCCATATGGTAGTACAAAAATCGAGGAGAGGTTATCAAATTATGACCCCGATTGGCCCATAGGTGGCGCTATAGCAACCAAAAGCGCGAAACTGCTCATAACTCCTAGACCGTAAGTCATAGACTCAAGTGTCTTATATCATTGGAAAGCTGGACGCCTGACGAACAAAACGTATATCTCCGATTTTATTTCCGCCATGATAGATTTTCCGCCATTTTGAATTTTGTCGAAAATCTACTTTTGCGAACTAGTCCCTGGTTTTTTGCCCGATCGGAACCAAACCAGTGCAAAATTGTTCTCTGGAGTCTGAATATCAATAATTATCAAAAAAAGTTGAAATTTCGATTCACGGTCGCTAGGGGGTGCAAAATTAACGTTGTGGGAGGAGCCTATTTTACTAAAATGGCTATAACTCCAGAAGTAAAAGAGGTATTTTAACCAAACCTGGTACACATGTGTAAGACGTCAATATGAGGTCACGGTAAAAAAATCGCGGCGATTGGTCACATGGTGGCGCTATAACATGAAAAAAACATAAAACAGGCTATAACCACCTGACCGTTAGTCCGATTGACTTGAAAATTGGTATGCAGTGTCTTGGTCCAAGGTGCCATGTATGTCTATGAGGACATTGGTGTATCTCAAAAAACATGGCCGCCATCGGCCAATGAAGTTTGAGCACCTATTAGACAAGGTTAACGGAGGCCTATCGGAACGAAACTCGGTGGGCATGTTCGACTCATGGCCCTAGAGGTCTGTAAGAATTTTAAAAGAAATCGGCCACTAGTTGGCGCTAACGAGTTTTATGGCTCTGTAATCACGTGGTGTTACACTTATTGTCACAAAATGCATACCATTTGATAGATCTCCTCTTGTTGAACAACTTTGCCTCAAGAACCATTGCTGTCAATCAAACCGTTCATTAAATATTCGTAATTATGTTAAAAACCTACTTTTGCGAACTAGTCCTAGGTTTTTCGCCCGATCAGAACCAAACGAGTCTAGGACAATTCTATGGACTCTCAAGATCAATAATTATCAAAAAAAAGTTGAACTTTTGCATTTTTCGCATGGGTATATTGGGTCATAAAGAAAATGGGCGTGGCAAAATGCACTCAAAAGCCTATAAATCCTAAACAAAAACTCAGAACTTCACGAAAATTGGTGAGCTTATGTGCCATAACATCATTAACAAGCATGCAAAATTTCATGGAGATCGGACTATAGATGGTGCTATAACTGTTAAAAAGCTTTAAAAAACACATATTTCCTATGGTAAATTGCCTGTATTGGCTGTAAATGGACTTTTCCATCTATTATTTCAGTGGTTAAAAGCTTTCTAAATAAATCTTAATGTCTTAAATGCTTATGTGCCTAAAGGCCTTAAATGCTTGAACCCCGATAAATGCTGCTTGCAGCTTTAATTATTATTATTATTCTGCCGTAAAACGCATCGTGCAGCCCAAACCGTAAGGGCTAGAGCTTTGAAACTTTGCCATATGGTAGTACAAAAATCGAGGAGAGGTTATCAAATTATGACCCCGATTGGCCCATAGGTGGCGCTATAGCAACCAAAAGCGCGAAACTGCTCATAACTCCTAGACCGTAAGTCATAGACTCAAGTGTCTTATATCATTGGAAAGCTGGACGCCTGACGAACAAAACGTATATCTCCGATTTTATTTCCGCCATGATAGATTTTCCGCCATTTTGAATTTTGTCGAAAATCTACTTTTGCGAACTAGTCCCTGGTTTTTTGCCCGATCGGAACCAAACCAGTGCAGAATTGTTCTCTGGAGTCTGAATATCAATAATTATCAAAAAAAAGTTGAAATTTCGATTCACGGTCGCTAGGGGGTGCAAAATTAACGTTGTGGGAGGAGCCTATTTTACTAAAATGGCTATAACTCCAGAAGTAAAAGATGTATTTTAACCAAACCTGGTACACATGTGTAAGACGTCAATATGAGGTCACGGTAAAAAAATCGCGGCGATTGGTCACATGGTGGCGCTATAACATGAAAAAAACATAAAACAGGCTATAACCACCTGACCGTTAGTCCGATTGACTTGAAAATTGGTATGCAGTGTCTTGGTCCAAGGTGCCATGTATGTCTATGAGGACATTGGTGTATCTCAAAAAACATGGCCGCCATCGGCCAATGAAGTTTGAGCACCTATTAGACAAGGTTAACGGAGGCCTATCGGAACGAAACTCGGTGGGCATGTTCGACTCATGGCCCTAGAGGTCTGTAAGAATTTTAAAAGAAATCGGCCACTAGTTGGCGCTAACGAGTTTTATGGCTCTGTAATCACGTGGTGTTACACTTATTGTCACAAAATGCATACCATTTGATAGATCTCCTCTTGTTGAACAACTTTGCCTCAAGAACCATTGCTGTCAATCAAACCGTTCATTAAATATTCGTAATTATGTTAAAAACCTACTTTTGCGAACTAGTCCTAGGTTTTTCGCCCGATCAGAACCAAACGAGTCTAGGACAATTCTATGGACTCTCAAGATCAATAATTATCAAAAAAAAGTTGAACTTTTGCATTTTTCGCATGGGTATATTGGGTCATAAAGAAAATGGGCGTGGCAAAATGCACTCAAAAGCCTATAAATCCTAAACAAAAACTCAGAACTTCACGAAAATTGGTGAGCTTATGTGCCATAACATCATTAACAAGCATGCAAAATTTCATGGAGATCGGACTATAGATGGTGCTATAACTGTTAAAAAGCTTTAAAAAACACATATTTCCTATGGTAAATTGCCTGTATTGGCTGTAAATGGACTTTTCCATCTATTATTTCAGTGGTTAAAAGCTTTCTAAATAAATCTTAATGTCTTAAATGCTTATGTGCCTAAAGGCCTTAAATGCTTGAACCCCGATAAATGCTGCTTGCAGCTTTAATTAGGGGTTCAAGCACGAAGTGCTGAAACCCTATTGTAATTGTGCTGATTTTTATTATTATTATTATTATTATTATTCTGCCGTAAAACGCATCGTGCAGCCCAAACCGTAAGGGCTAGAGCTTTGAAACTTTGCCATATGGTAGTACAAAAATCGAGGAGAGGTTATCAAATTATGACCCCGATTGGCCCATAGGTGGCGCTATAGCAACCAAAAGCGCGAAACTGCTCATAACTCCTAGACCGTAAGTCATAGACTCAAGTGTCTTATATCATTGGAAAGCTGGACGCCTGACGAACAAAACGTATATCTCCGATTTTATTTCCGCCATGATAGATTTTCCGCCATTTTGAATTTTGTCGAAAATCTACTTTTGCGAACTAGTCCCTGGTTTTTTGCCCGATCGGAACCAAACCAGTGCAGAATTGTTCTCTGGAGTCTGAATATCAATAATTATCAAAAAAAAGTTGAAATTTCGATTCACGGTCGCTAGGGGGTGCAAAATTAACGTTGTGGGAGGAGCCTATTTTACTAAAATGGCTATAACTCCAGAAGTAAAAGAGGTATTTTAACCAAACCTGGTACACATGTGTAAGACGTCAATATGAGGTCACGGTAAAAAAATCGCGGCGATTGGTCACATGGTGGCGCTATAACATGAAAAAAACATAAAACAGGCTATAACCACCTGACCGTTAGTCCGATTGACTTGAAAATTGGTATGCAGTGTCTTGGTCCAAGGTGCCATGTATGTCTATGAGGACATTGGTGTATCTCAAAAAACATGGCCGCCATCGGCCAATGAAGTTTGAGCACCTATTAGACAAGGTTAACGGAGGCCTATCGGAACGAAACTCGGTGGGCATGTTCGACTCATGGCCCTAGAGGTCTGTAAGAATTTTAAAAGAAATCGGCCACTAGTTGGCGCTAACGAGTTTTATGGCTCTGTAATCACGTGGTGTTACACTTATTGTCACAAAATGCATACCATTTGATAGATCTCCTCTTGTTGAACAACTTTGCCTCAAGAACCATTGCTGTCAATCAAACCGTTCATTAAATATTCGTAATTATGTTAAAAACCTACTTTTGCGAACTAGTCCTAGGTTTTTCGCCCGATCAGAACCAAACGAGTCTAGGACAATTCTATGGACTCTCAAGATCAATAATTATCAAAAAAAAGTTGAACTTTTGCATTTTTCGCATGGGTATATTGGGTCATAAAGAAAATGGGCGTGGCAAAATGCACTCAAAAGCCTATAAATCCTAAACAAAAACTCAGAACTTCACGAAAATTGGTGAGCTTATGTGCCATAACATCATTAACAAGCATGCAAAATTTCATGGAGATCGGACTATAGATGGTGCTATAACTGTTAAAAAGCTTTAAAAAACACATATTTCCTATGGTAAATTGCCTGTATTGGCTGTAAATGGACTTTTCCATCTATTATTTCAGTGGTTAAAAGCTTTCTAAATAAATCTTAATGTCTTAAATGCTTATGTGCCTAAAGGCCTTAAATGCTTGAACCCCGATAAATGCTGCTTGCAGCTTTAATTAGGGGTTCAAGCACGAAGTGCTGAAACCCTATTGTAATTGTACTGATTTTTATTATTATTATTATTTTTCTTCTCCGCTAAAACGCATCGTGCAGCCCAAACCGTAAGAGCTGGAGCTTTGAAACTTTGCCAGATGGTAGTACAAAAATCGAGGAGAGGTTATCAAATTATGAGCCCGATTGGCCCATAGGTGGCGCTATAGCAACCAAAAGCGCGAAACTGCTCATAACTCCTAGACCGTAAGTCATAGACTCAAGTGTCTTATATCATTGGAAAGCTGGACGCCTGACGAACAAAACGTATATCTCCGATTTTATTTCCGCCATGATAGATTTTCCGCCATTTTGAATTTTGTCGAAAACCTACTTTTGCGAACTAGTCCCTGGTTTTTTGCCCGATCGGAACCAAACCAGTGCAGAATTGTTTTGTGGAGTCTGAAGATCAATAATTATCGAAAAAAAGTTGAAATTTCGATTCACGGTTGCTAGGGGGTGCAAAATTAACGTTGTGGGAGGAGCCTATTTTACTAAAATGGCTATAACTCAAGAAGTAATTCAGTAAACTTCACCAAACTTGCTAAACGTGTGTAAGAGGTCAATTTGAGGTCACAGTAAAAAAATTGCGTCGATTGGCCACATGGTGGCGCTATAAAACAAAAAAAACGTATAGACACCTGCCCGTTAGTCCGATTGACTTGAAATTTGGTATGCAGTGTCTTGGCCCAAGGGGCCATGTATGTCTAAAAGGATATTGGCGTATCTCGAAAAACATGGCCGCCATTGGCCAATGAGTTTTGAGCACCTATTAAAAGAAGGTTAACGAAGTGCGATCGGAACGAAACTCGGTGGGCATGTTCGGCTCAAGCCCCTAGAGGTCTGTAAGAATTTTGAAAGAAATCGGCCACTAGTTGGCGCTAACGAGTTTTAAGGCTCGGTAATCACGTGGTGTAACAAATTTCATCACAAAATGCATATCATTTGATAGACCTCCTCATGTTGAACAACTTTGCCTCAAGAACCATTAATGTCAATCAAACCGTTCAATAAATATTTACGAATATGTTAAAAACCTACTTTTGCGAACTAGTCCTAGGTTTTTTGCCCGATCGGAACCAGACCAGTCTAGGACAATTCTCTGGACACTCTAGATCAATAATTATCAAAAAAAAAGTTAAACTTTTGCATTAGGATGGCTGTAATAGGGTTATTTATAAAAGGGGCGTGGCAAAATGCACTAAAAAGCCTATAAACCCTAAATGAAAACTCAGAACTTCACAAAAATTGGTGAGCATATGTGACATAACATCATTAACAAGCATGCAAAATTTTATGGAGATCGGACCAAAGATAGCACTATAACAGTCAAAAGGCTTTAAAACCATATATTTCCTATGGTAAATTGCCTGTATTGGCTGTAAATGGACTTTTCCATCTATTATTTCAGTGGTTAAAAGCTTTCTAAATAAAACTTAATGTCTTAAATGCTTATGTGCTTAAAGGCCTTAAATGCTTGAACCCCGATAAATGCTGCTTGCAGCTTTAATTATTATTATTTTTCTTCTGCCGTAAAACGCATCGTGCAGCCCAAACCGTAAGAGCTGGAACCTTGAAACTTTGCCAGATGGTAGTACAAAAATCGAGGAGAGGTTATCAAATTATGACCCCGATTGGCCCATAGGTGGCGCTATAGCAACCAAAAGCGCGAAACTGCTCAGAACTCCTAGACCGTATGTCGTAGACTCAAGTGTCTTATATCATTGGAAAGCTGGACGCCTGACGAACAAAACGTATATCTCCGATTTCATTTCCGCCATGATAGATTTTCCGCCATTTTGAATTTTGTCAAAAACCTACTTTTGCGAACTAGTCCCTGGTTTTTCGCCCGATCGGAACCAAACCAGTGCAGAAATGTTCTCTAGAAACTGAAGATCAATAATTATCGAAAAAAAGTCGAAATTTCGATTCACGGACGCTAAGGGGCGCCAAAACGTACGTTGTGGGAGGGGCCTATTTTACTAAAATGGCTATAACTCCAGAAGTAAATGAGGTATCTTCACCAAACTCGGTACACATATGTATGAGCTCAATATGAGGTAACAGTAAAAAAATCGCGGCGATTTGCCACATGGTGGCGCTATAATATGAAAAAAACATAAAACAGGCTTTAACCACCTGACCGTTAGTCCGATTGACTTGAAAATTGGTATGCCGTGTCTTGGTCCAAGGTGTCATGTATGTGTATGAGGACATTGGCGTATCTAAAAAAACATGGCCGCCATCGGCCAATGAAGTTTGAGCACCTATTAGACAAGGTTAACGGAGGCCGATCGGAACGAAACTCGGTGGGCATGTTCTACTCATGGCCCTAGAGGTCTGTAAGAGTTTTGAAAGAAATCGGCCACTAGTTGGCGCTAACGAGATTTATGGCTCTGTAATCACGTGGTGTTACACTTATTGTCACAAAATGGATACCATTTGATAGATCTCCTCTTGTTGAACAACTTTGCCTCAAGAACCATTGCTGTCAATCAAACCGTTCATTAAATATTCGTAATTATGTTAAAAACCTACTTTTGCGAACTAGTCCTAGGTTTTTCGCCCGATCGGAACCAAACCAGTCTAGGACAATTCTATGGACTCTCTAGGTCAATAATTATCAAAAAAAAGTTGAACTTTTGCATTTTTCGCATGGCTAACAGGGTCATTTAGAAAATGGGCGTGGTAAAATGCACTCAAAAGCCTATAAATCCTAAACGAAAACTCAGAACTTCACGAAAATTGATGAGCATATGTGTCATAACCTGCTTAAGAAGCATGGAAAATTTTATGGAGAGCGGACCATAGTTGGCGCTATAACTGTTAAAACGCTTTAAAACCATATATTTCCTATGGTAAATTGCCTGTATTTGCTGTAAATGGTGTCTTCTATCTTTTATCATATAATGTTCATATCATAATGTTCAAAACCAGTGCAGCACAATTCTCTGAACTCTCTAGATCAATAATTATCAGAAAAAAAGTTTAACTTCTTCAAAAGGTGATTTTATATGAATATAATGACATATTAAGCCAATAAGTGGTATTTTACTGCCCCCTGCTGTCATTTCATCATACTACTCCCTAATATTGTTATAAAATTCATATTTAGACTTTATAAAATCATTATTTTAACATTTACAATCACATTTTGTCAAAACTCATCTATTGAGTATTACTATTGACAATTGTGTTACACTGAGATATGGAAATGGACGAAAGTAAATGAATGAAATGAAACGAAAGTATAACGGCATTTAAGCCACGCCCCCGAATACAAATTCATTCATAACTCGAAAACGGAAAGTCGTTGCGCGCTCAAATTTTGATGGTGAGGACCTCTCCGGGCTCTTGATCGAAACGTGTCGTCGCGGGCCTCGGGAGCGCGCCCCCCGCGCATCGCGAATCCGCGGGACCCCCGATTTTGAACGGCCATTACTCCCGACCCAGACCACCCCGAACATTGTGTGAGAGCTCGTTGGAAAGGGCGCGTCCTTGGCTAGCTTCGATTCAAATGTGGTGTTATTTGCCCTGGGCATTCCAGAGATAATAGCCCGAACAGATATGCCTTATAACAGTCATAACTCCCAGCCCCAATCGCACAAAAACACCTTGATGGTCTCATTCAACAGGGCTCCTCAAGCACTATCTATGCTCTGAGTTTCAGAATTTTTCGCCTTTTGGTTCCTGAGATATAAGTAAAAAAACAAATTCCCATTCATTCATTCAAACACTTCAACTGTAAAATGTAAGCTATAATGCACTGTTGTCCACTAGAGGGAGCAGCAGGATTACGCATGATCTTTTAATTCGCTTCAGTATTGGGAAATAAACAAATGCTTTAAGAAGCAATCTTTTTTATTATGATGTTTTTTTTTTTATTATGATATTTGTATATATTTTATTTTTTTATTATGATTATGAACGGTTTGATTGACATTAGTGATTCTTGAGGCAAAGTTGTTCAAGATGAGGAGATGAAGATATTTTCACAATATCACATCCTAAAAACATTGAAAACATATTTGTCTTTGTGTGTGTGTGTGTGTGTGTGTGTGTGTGTGTGTGTGTGTGTGTGTGTGTGTGTGTGTGTGTTTGTGTCTGTGTGTGTGTCTGTGTGTGTAAGCATGCTTAATGGAAAGAACATGGAGAAACTGCTTTGTTTTACTGGTGGATAAAAAAGTCTTTCAAATGAAAGTGAGTCAATTAGTGGTCTTCTACTATGGAAGCAGGACATTCTACTTAATAAAATATTTTCATCTGTGCTTTTGCATTAGTTTTTGGACTATATAAAATTACTTGCATGAAAATCACCTATTATAACACAGTCATGTTTTGTCAAAGTTTATCACTTCATTTTTACTGAGTTCTCAGTTTGAACAATTCTGCCTCTCAGTAATTAATTTGAAATCTGAAAATGGTGTTATACAGAGGAGATTTGCAATTATCATTTTGTTACCTATCTTTTATTTTAAATATCTACATCTACAACAAAATGTGTGTGCATGTGTGTGTTCAAGCATGGTTAGTGTATTAAGTATTATTGTTTAAGTATTATTGTTTTCATTTACATTTTAACCACCAGAAGAAGAACACTCATTGGTTCATTCTGCTCACTAAAATATTATTTTTCATTTTTTTTTGAAATTTTTCAATATTTTCCATTTGAAATATTGTTTAAACTTAATAAAATCATTAAAATAACATTTCAAATAATATTTTGTCTGTTTATAAATCCCACAGACTCACATTGGCTGCAATACTAATGTTTTTGTAAAACACAGACCTGATAGTCTAATCTGTGTGTATTGTGCATATATTATTGATATTATTACTATTGCAAATCATGTTATTGTAACTCATATCTTAATAGAATATTATTTGTAATTTTAATTCTTTATTTCTTAATTGTTTTTTTATGATTACTACAGATATTATCACCAAAGATATCAACTAAACCTTCACTTTTAGTATTGACACGCTGCACACACAGCACAATCACACACTCACTAATGCATTCAAATAAATGTAATCTTATTGTGCTACTTTATTTGTACATGATTAGAATGAACAGAAATCTAAGAATATTTTTCTTCTTTTGTTAAAGCCATTTCAGACTCCAAGTAAGCATTATATTACTAATCATCTATTTTAAAGGTGCCATACAATTGAAAACTGTATTTATCTTGGCATAGTTGAATGATAAGAGTTCTGGACATGGAACTGACATACCGTGAGCCTCAAACACCATTGTTTCCTCCTTCATGTGTAAATCTCTTGTTTGCAAAAGACCGCTGAAAAATGAGTGAATCCCACCATAACACCGACTGTGACGTTGGAGTCAGGATCATTAATATTTATACCCCCCAAATTTGCATTTTCCAGTCCATGTTCTAGGCCAGGCAGTGTTAATGTGGACCTGCACAGCCGAATCATCAGAAGATCTGCAGGTATTGTGAAGAAGCAAGCAAGGACAATAGTGAAAATGGCAGATCATGGATATAAATGTTATGTCTGAGGCTGTGCTGCGGATTTGAGAACTTTTCATTCCCTTCCCACAAAAGAGAACTGTCAACAGGCATGGTTGATGTTTACAACAGGATACCTCACCATTTTAATTCAAAGCTGTTAGTTTACTCTTAACGGAGGCCGATCAGAACGAAACTCGGTGGGCATGTTCGATTCGTGGCCCTAGAGGTCTGTAAGAATTTTGAAAAATCAGCCACTAGTTGACGCTAACAGGTTTTACGGCTATGTAATCACGTGATGCATATCATTTGATAGATCTCCTCATACTGAACAACTTTGCTTGTTAATGTTGGTTAATGTTGTGGGAGGAACCTATTTTACTAAAATGGCTATAACTCGAAAAGGAAATGAGATATCTTCACCAAACTTGGTGCACATGTGTATGAGTTCAATCTGGGGTCATAGTAAAAAAATTGCGACGATTGATCACTAGGTGGCGCTATAACATGAAAAAAACATGAAAAGGGCTATGACCACGTGACCGTTTGTCCGATTGACTTGAAAATTGGTATGCAGTGTCTTGGTCCAAGGTGCCATGTATGTCTATGAGGACATTGGCGTATCTCGAAAAACATGGCCGCCATCGACCAATGAAATTTGAGCACCTATTAGACAAGGCTAACGGAGGCCGATCGGAACGAAACTCGATGGGCATGTTCGACTCATGGCCCTAGAGGTCTGTAAGAGTTTTGAACGAAATCGGCCACTAGTTGGCGCTAACGAGTTTTATGGGTCTTTAATCACGTGGTGTTACACTTATCATCACAAAATGCATATCATCTGATAGAACTGCTCATGCTGAACAACTTTGCCTCAAGAACTAATGCTCTCAATTAAACCGTTTATTAAATATTTGTAATTATGTTAAAAACCTACTTTTGCGAACTAGTCCTAGGTTTTTCGCCCGATCGAAACCAGACCAGTCTAGGACAATTCTCTGGACACTCTAGATCAATAATTATCAAAAAAAAGTTGAACTTTTGCATGTAGATGGCTGTAAGCGGGTCATTTAGAAAAGGGGCGTGGCAAAAAACACTAAAAAGCCTATAAATCCTAAATGAAAACTCAGAACTTCAAAAAAATTGGTGAGCATATGTGACATAACATCATTAACAAGCATGCCGATTTTTATGAAGATCGGACGATAGCTGGCGCTATAACTGCTAAAAAGCTTTAAAACCATATATTTCCTATTGTATTTCCTGTAAATGGTCTTTTCCATCTATTATGTTAGTAGTTACATGCTTGCTAAATAAAAGTTAATCACTTTTGATGCTTTTGTGCTTAAAGGCCTTAACTGCTTGAACCCCGATAAATGCTGCTTGCAGCTTTAATTTTATATTATATTTAAAACGAAAAGAGGCAGGTTTGTGTTTTATATTTTGTTTTTTTTTTATAAATATGCAAACTATGTGCAGTGAATATAATCAATACGCGTTGCCTGAACCACATTTGTGTGGCTATAATATTAAGATTTCTTTAAATGAAAAAAAAAGAGTTAGTATGGTGTTTTATAACATATTCCGTTGCCTAAAATATACACAGAGATAACCGGAGTAGCAGAGCGAGCTGAGTGATTCAAAATGTTTAATATTTTTATATTATATTTAAAACGAAAAGAGGCAGGTTTGTGTTTTATATTTTGTTTTTTTTTTATAAATATGCAAACTATGTGCAGTGAATATAATCAATACGCGTTGCCTGAACCACATTTGTGTGGCTATAATATTAAGATTTCTTTAAATGAAAAAAAAAGAGTTAGTATGGTGTTTTATAACATATTCCGTTGCCTAAAATATACACAGAGATAACCGGAGTAGCAGAGCGAGCTGAGTGACGCGCTGCGTCAGAAGGTGGGCGGGGTTAGGATTTCCCAAGATTTTCCAAGATGGTGCCGCCCATACCCCCCATAAAAGGCTTCAAAACCGTTCTGCAGAAAGTCTATGGGTGACGTCACAGACGCTTTGTCCATATTTTTTACAGTCTATGGGCGAAACCTGTCATGTTTGGTATTGTTGGACTCGGCAAGGATTCAGGAGTCTTAGGAGGTCACTCCTGTGAAAAAACACTGGCTTGAAACTTCTAAGGCTCCTTCAAGGCATTGTGCCAATGACGTATACTGAGTTTTTTGAGATACACCAATGTTCTCATAGACTATCATGGCACCCTGGACAAAGACACTGCGTGCCAATTTTCAGCAGACTAACAGTTGGGTGCGCTTATAGCAATTGTTATGATTTTTTTCACTGTTATAGCGCCACCAAGTGGCCAATTGTCAAGATTTTTTTCATGTCAACTCAGATTGAGCTTATGAACATGTGTCCCAAGTTTAGCGAAAATATCTCTTTCCGCTCACAAGTTATAACCATTTTATAGTGCCACCAAGTGGCCAATTGTCATGATTTTTTTCACGTGACCTCAGAATGAGCTCATGAACATGTGTCCCAAGTTTTGCGAAAATATCTCTTTCTGTTCACAAGTTATAACCATTTTATAGTGCCACCAAGTGGACAATTGTTGCGATTTTTTTCAAGTGATCTCAGATTGAGCTTAGGAAGATGTATCCCAAGTTTAGCAAAAAAATCTCTTTGTGTTCACAATTTATAACCGTTTTAGTAAAAGTGGCCCTGGTGCCATCAAATATTTTGGTCCCCTTATCGACCATTAATTGAAATTTTGAATTTTTTGGATGATTACTGATTGTCAGACTCCAGAGAATATTCTTGCAGTGGTTTGGTTCCGATCGGGCAAAAAACCTAGGAGAAGTTCGCAAAAATAGGTTTTTCAAAAAAATGCAATTTACTCAAATTGGCGCCTGAAGGGCGAGCAAATCGGAGATAGCCATTTTGTCCACCTTGAGACAAGGATTCCAACGATATAAGACACTTGATCCTGGGACAAACGGTCTAAGAGTTATGAGCGATTTTGAACTTTTGGTTGCTGTAGCGCCACCTATGGGCCAATCGGGGTCATACTCTGATAGGTTGTCCCCAAATTGAGGCCTACCATCTGGCCAGGTTTCAAGTCTCTAGGCCTTACGGTTTGTCCTGCGCGATGCGTTTTACGAATCCTTACAATTACAATAGGGTTTCAGCATTTCATGCTTGAACCCCTAATAAGAATGAAGGCTTTTTGCCAGTTATAGCGCCACCTATGGTCCGATCTCCATGAAACTCTGCATGCTTCCTCACCATGTTCTGACACATATGCTCATCAATTTTGGTGAAGTTCTGAGTTTTCCTTTGGGATTTATAGGCTTTTGAGCGTATTTTGCCACGCCCCTTTTCTAAATGACCCTGTTACAGCCACGCAAATGCCAAAGTTCAACTTTTTTTTTGATAATTATTGATCTAGAGAGTCCAGAGAATTGTCCTAGACTGGTTTGGTTCCGATCGGGCGAAAAACCAGGGACTAGTTCGCAAAAGTAGGTTTTGGACAAAATTCAACATAGCAGAAAATTTCCCCTGCCTACATCCAAATCGGAGATAGCCATTTTGTCCGCCTTGAGCCAAGGATTCCAACGATATAAGACACTTGATCCTGGGACAAACGGTCTAAGAGTTATGAGCGATTTTGAACTTTTGGTTGCTGTAGCGCCACCTATGGGCCAATCAGGGTCATACTCTGATAGGTTGTCCCCAAATTGAGGCCTACCATCTGGCCAGGTTTCAAGTCTCTAGGCCTTACGGTTTGTCCTGCGCGATGCGTTTTACGAATCCTTACAATTACAATAGGGTTTCAGCATTTCATGCTTGAACCCCTAATAAGAATGAAGGCTTTTTGCCAGTTATAGCGCCACCTATGGTCCGATCTCCATGAAACTCTGCATGCTTCCTCACCATGTTCTGACACATATGCTCATCAATTTTGGTGAAGTTCTGAGTTTTCCTTTGGGATTTATAGGCTTTTGAGCGTATTTTGCCACGCCCCTTTTCTAAATGACCCTGTTACAGCCACGCAAATGCCAAAGTTCAACTTTTTTTTGATAATTATTGATCTAGAGAGTCCAGAGAATTGTCCTAGACTGGTTTGGTTCCGATCGGGCGAAAAACCAGGGACTAGATCGCAAAAGTAGGTTTTGGACAAAATTCAACATAGCAGAAAATTTTCCCTGCCTACATCCAAATCGGAGATAGCCATTTTGTCCGCCTTGAGCCAAGGATTCCAACGATATAAGACACTTGATCCTGGGCCAAACGGTCTAAGAGTTATGAGCGATTTTGAACTTTTGGTTGCTGTAGCGCCACCTATGGGCCAATCGGGGTCATACTCTGATAGGTTGTCCCCAAATTGAGGCCTACCATCTGGCCAGGTTTCAAGTCTCTAGGCCTTACGGTTTGTCCTGCGCGATGCGTTTTACGAATCCTTACAATTACAATAGGGTTTCAGCATTTCATGCTTGAACCCCTAATAAGAATGAAGGCTTTTTGCCAGTTATAGCGCCACCTATGGTCCGATCTCCATGAAACTCTGCATGCTTCCTCACCATGTTCTGACACATATGCTCATCAATTTTGGTGAAGTTCTGAGTTTTCCTTTGGGATTTATAGGCTTTTGAGCGTATTTTGCCACGCCCCTTTTCTAAATGACCCTGTTACAGCCACTCAAATGCCAAAGTTCAACTTTTGTTTGATAATTATTGATCTAGAGAGTCCAGAGAATTGTCCTAGACTGGTTTGGTTCCGATCGGGCGAAAAACCAGGGACTAGTTCGCAAAAGTAGGTTTTGGACAAAATTCAACATAGCAGAAAATTTTCCCTGCCTACATCCAAATCGGAGATAGCCATTTTGTCCGCCTTGAGCCAAGGATTCCAACGGTATAAGACACTTGATCCTGGGACAAACGGTCTAAGAGTTATGAGCGATTTTGAACTTTTGGTTGCTGTAGCGCCACCTATGGGCCAATCGGGGTCATACTCTGATAGGTTGTCCCCAAATTGAGGCCTACCATCTGGCCAGGTTTCAAGTCTCTAGGCCTTACGGTTTGTCCTGCGCGATGCGTTTTACGAATCCTTACAATTACAATAGGGTTTCAGCATTTCATGCTTGAACCCCTAATAAGAATGAAGGCTTTTTGCCAGTTATAGCGCCACCTATGGTCCGATCTCCATGAAACTCTGCATGCTTCCTCACCATGTTCTGACACATATGCTCATCAATTTTGGTGAAGTTCTGAGTTTTCCTTTGGGATTTATAGGCTTTTGAGCGTATTTTGCCACGCCCCTTTTCTAAATGACCCTGTTACAGCCACGCAAATGCCAAAGTTCAACTTTTTTTGATAATTATTGATCTAGAGAGTCCAGAGAATTGTCCTAGACTGGTTTGGTTCCGATCGGGCGAAAAACCAGGGACTAGTTTGCAAAAGTAGGTTTTGGACAAAATTCAACATAGCAGAAAATTTTCCCTGCCTACATCCAAATCGGAGATAGCCATTTTGTCCGCCTTGAGCCAAGGATTCCAACGGTATAAGACACTTGATCCTGGGACAAACGGTCTAAGAGTTATGAGCGATTTTGAACTTTTGGTTGCTGTAGCGCCACCTATGGGCCAATCGGGGTCATACTCTGATAGGTTGTCCCCAAATTGAGGCCTACCATCTGGCCAGGTTTCAAGTCTCTAGGCCTTACGGTTTGTCCTGCGCGATGCGTTTTACGAATCCTTACAATTACAATAGGGTTTCAGCATTTCATGCTTGAACCCCTAATAAGAATGAAGGCTTTTTGCCAGTTATAGCGCCACCTATGGTCCGATCTCCATGAAACTCTGCATGCTTCCTCACCATGTTCTGACACATATGCTCATCAATTTTGGTGAAGTTCTGAGTTTTCCTTTGGGATTTATAGGCTTTTGAGCGTATTTTGCCACGCCCCTTTTCTAAATGACCCTGTTACAGCCACGCAAATGCCAAAGTTCAACTTTTGTTTGATAATTATTGATCTAGAGAGTCCAGAGAATTGTCCTAGACTGGTTTGGTTCCGATCGGGCGAAAAACCAGGGACTAGTTCGCAAAAGTAGGTTTTGGACAAAATTCAACATAGCAGAAAATTTTCCCTGCCTACATCCAAATCGGAGATAGCCATTTTGTCCGCCTTGAGCCAAGGATTCCAACGGTATAAGACACTTGATCCTGGGACAAACGGTCTAAGAGTTATGAGCAATTTTGAACTTTTGGTTGCTGTAGCGCCACCTATGGGCCAATCGGGGTCATACTCTGATAGGTTGTCCCCAAATTGAGGCCTACCATCTGGCCAGGTTTCAAGTCTCTAGGCCTTACGGTTTGTCCTGCGCGATGCGTTTTACGAATCCTTACAATTACAATAGGGTTTCAGCATTTCATGCTTGAACCCCTAATAAGAATGAAGGCTTTTTGCCAGTTATAGCGCCACCTATGGTCCGATCTCCATGAAACTCTGCATGCTTCCTCACCATGTTCTGACACATATGCTCATCAATTTTGGTGAAGTTCTGAGTTTTCCTTTGGGATTTATAGGCTTTTGAGCGTATTTTGCCACGCCCCTTTTCTAAATGACCCTGTTACAGCCACGCAAATGCCAAAGTTCAACTTTTGTTTGATAATTATTGATCTCGAGAGTCCAGAGAATTGTCCTAGACTGGTTTGGTTCCGATCGGGCGAAAAACCAGGGACTAGTTCGCAAAAGTAGGTTTTGGACAAAATTCAACATAGCAGAAAATTTTCCCTGCCTACCTCCAAATCGGAGATAGCCATTTTGTCCGCCTTGAGCCAAGGATTCCAACGGTATAAGACACTTGATCCTGGGACAAACGGTCTAAGAGTTATGAGCGATTTTGAACTTTTGGTTGCTGTAGCGCCACCTATGGGCCAATCGGGGTCATACTCTGATAGGTTGTCCCCAAATTGAGGCCTACCATCTGGCCAGGTTTCAAGTCTCTAGGCCTTACGGTTTGTCCTGCGCGATGCGTTTTACGAATCCTTACAATTACAATAGGGTTTCAGCATTTCATGCTTGAACCCCTAATAAGAATGAAGGCTTTTTGCCAGTTATAGCGCCACCTATGGTCCGATCTCCATGAAACTCTGCATGCTTCCTCACCATGTTCTGACACATATGCTCATCAATTTTGGTGAAGTTCTGAGTTTTCCTTTGGGATTTATAGGCTTTTGAGCGTATTTTGCCACGCCCCTTTTCTAAATGACCCTGTTACAGCCACGCAAATGCCAAAGTTCAACTTTTGTTTGATAATTATTGATCTAGAGAGTCCAGAGAATTGTCCTAGACTGGTTTGGTTCCGATCGGGCGAAAAACCAGGGACTAGTTCGCAAAAGTAGGTTTTGGACAAAATTCAACATAGCAGAAAATTTTCCCTGCCTACATCCAAATCGGAGATAGCCATTTTGTCCGCCTTGAGCCAAGGATTCCAACGGTATAAGACACTTGATCCTGGGACAAACGGTCTAAGAGTTATGAGCAATTTTGAACTTTTGGTTGCTGTAGCGCCACCTATGGGCCAATCGGGGTCATACTCTGATAGGTTGTCCCCAAATTGAGGCCTACCATCTGGCCAGGTTTCAAGTCTCTAGGCCTTACGGTTTGTCCTGCGCGATGCGTTTTACGAATCCTTACAATTACAATAGGGTTTCAGCATTTCATGCTTGAACCCCTAATAAGAATGAAGGCTTTTTGCCAGTTATAGCGCCACCTATGGTCCGATCTCCATGAAACTCTGCATGCTTCCTCACCATGTTCTGACACATATGCTCATCAATTTTGGTGAAGTTCTGAGTTTTCCTTTGGGATTTATAGGCTTTTGAGCGTATTTTGCCACGCCCCTTTTCTAAATGACCCTGTTACAGCCACGCAAATGCCAAAGTTCAACTTTTGTTTGATAATTATTGATCTCGAGAGTCCAGAGAATTGTCCTAGACTGGTTTGGTTCCGATCGGGCGAAAAACCAGGGACTAGTTCGCAAAAGTAGGTTTTGGACAAAATTCAACATAGCAGAAAATTTTCCCTGCCTACCTCCAAATCGGAGATAGCCATTTTGTCCGCCTTGAGCCAAGGATTCCAACGGTATAAGACACTTGATCCTGGGACAAACGGTCTAAGAGTTATGAGCGATTTTGAACTTTTGGTTGCTGTAGCGCCACCTATGGGCCAATCGGGGTCATACTCTGATAGGTTGTCCCCAAATTGAGGCCTACCATCTGGCCAGGTTTCAAGTCTCTAGGCCTTACGGTTTGTCCTGCGCGATGCGTTTTACGAATCCTTACAATTACAATAGGGTTTCAGCATTTCATGCTTGAACCCCTAATAAGAATGAAGGCTTTTTGCCAGTTATAGCGCCACCTATGGTCCGATCTCCATGAAACTCTGCATGCTTCCTCACCATGTTCTGACACATATGCTCATCAATTTTGGTGAAGTTCTGAGTTTTCCTTTGGGATTTATAGGCTTTTGAGCGTATTTTGCCATGCCCCTTTTCTAAATGACCCTGTTACAGCCACGCAAATGCCAAAGTTCAACTTTTGTTTGATAATTATTGATCTAGAGAGTCCAGAGAATTGTCCTAGACTGGTTTGGTTCCGATCGGGCGAAAAACCAGGGACTAGTTCGCAAAAGTAGGTTTTGGACAAAATTCAACATAGCAGAAAATTTTCCCTGCCTACATCCAAATCGGAGATAGCCATTTTGTCCGCCTTGAGCCAAGGATTCCAACGGTATAAGACACTTGATCCTGGGACAAACGGTCTAAGAGTTATGAGCGATTTTGAACTTTTGGTTGCTGTAGTGCCACCTATGGGCCAATCGGGGTCATACTCTGATAGGTTGTCCCCAAATTGAGGCCTACCATCTGGCCAGGTTTCAAGTCTCTAGGCCTTACGGTTTGTCCTGCGCGATGCGTTTTACGAATCCTTACAATTACAATAGGGTTTCAGCATTTCATGCTTGAACCCCTAATAAGAATGAAGGCTTTTTGCCAGTTATAGCACCACCTATGGTCCGATCTCCATGAAACTCTGCATGCTTCCTCACCATGTTCTGACACATATGCTCATCAATTTTGGTGAAGTTCTGAGTTTTCCTTTGGGATTTATAGGCTTTTGAGCGTATTTTGCCATGCCCCTTTTCTAAATGACCCTGTTACAGCCACGCAAATGCCAAAGTTCAACTTTTGTTTGATAATTATTGATCTAGAGAGTCCAGAGAATTGTCCTAGACTGGTTTGGTTCCGATCGGGCGAAAAACCAGGGACTAGTTCGCAAAAGTAGGTTTTGGACAAAATTCAACATAGCAGAAAATTTTCCCTGCCTACATCCAAATCGGAGATAGCCATTTTGTCCGCCTTGAGCCAAGGATTCCAACGGTATAAGACACTTGATCCTGGGACAAACGGTCTAAGAGTTATGAGCGATTTTGAACTTTTGGTTGCTGTAGCGCCACCTATGGGCCAATCGGGGTCATACTCTGATAGGTTGTCCCCAAATTGAGGCCTACCATCTGGCCAGGTTTCAAGTCTCTAGGCCTTACGGTTTGTCCTGCGCGATGCGTTTTACGAATCCTTACAATTACAATAGGGTTTCAGCATTTCATGCTTGAACCCCTAATAAGAATGAAGGCTTTTTGCCAGTTATAGCGCCACCTATGGTCCGATCTCCATGAAACTCTGCATGCTTCCTCACCATGTTCTGACACATATGCTCATCAATTTTGGTGAAGTTCTGAGTTTTCCTTTGGGATTTATAGGCTTTTGAGCGTATTTTGCCATGCCCCTTTTCTAAATGACCCTGTTACAGCCACGCAAATGCCAAAGTTCAACTTTTGTTTGATAATTATTGATCTAGAGAGTCCAGAGAATTGTCCTAGACTGGTTTGGTTCCGATCGGGCGAAAAACCAGGGACTAGTTCGCAAAAGTAGGTTTTGGACAAAATTCAACATAGCAGAAAATTTTCCCTGCCTACATCCAAATCGGAGATAGCCATTTTGTCCGCCTTGAGCCAAGGATTCCAACGGTATAAGACACTTGATCCTGGGACAAACGGTCTAAGAGTTATGAGCGATTTTGAACTTTTGGTTGCTGTAGCGCCACCTATGGGCCAATCGGGGTCATACTCTGATAGGTTGTCCCCAAATTGAGGCCTACCATCTGGCCAGGTTTCAAGTCTCTAGGCCTTACGGTTTGTCCTGCGCGATGCGTTTTACGAATCCTTACAATTACAATAGGGTTTCAGCATTTCATGCTTGAACCCCTAATAAGAATGAAGGCTTTTTGCCAGTTATAGCGCCACCTATGGTCCGATCTCCATGAAACTCTGCATGCTTCCTCACCATGTTCTGACACATATGCTCATCAATTTTGGTGAAGTTCTGAGTTTTCCTTTGGGATTTATAGGCTTTTGAGCGTATTTTGCCATGCCCCTTTTCTAAATGACCCTGTTACAGCCACGCAAATGCCAAAGTTCAACTTTTGTTTGATAATTATTGATCTAGAGAGTCCAGAGAATTGTCCTAGACTGGTTTGGTTCCGATCGGGCGAAAAACCAGGGACTAGTTCGCAAAAGTAGGTTTTGGACAAAATTCAACATAGCAGAAAATTTTCCCTGCCTACATCCAAATCGGAGATAGCCATTTTGTCCGCCTTGAGCCAAGGATTCCAACGGTATAAGACACTTGATCCTGGGACAAACGGTCTAAGAGTTATGAGCGATTTTGAACTTTTGGTTGCTGTAGCGCCACCTATGGGCCAATCGGGGTCATACTCTGATAGGTTGTCCCCAAATTGAGGCCTACCATCTGGCCAGGTTTCAAGTCTCTAGGCCTTACGGTTTGTCCTGCGCGATGCGTTTTACGAATCCTTACAATTACAATAGGGTTTCAGCATTTCATGCTTGAACCCCTAATAAGAATGAAGGCTTTTTGCCAGTTATAGCGCCACCTATGGTCCGATCTCCATGAAACTCTGCATGCTTCCTCACCATGTTCTCACACATATGCTCATCAATTTTGGTGAAGTTCTGAGTTTTCCTTTGGGATTTATAGGCTTTTGAGCGTATTTTGCCACGCCCCTTTTCTAAATGACCCTGTTACAGCCACGCAAATGCCAAAGTTCAACTTTTTTTTGATAATTATTGATCTAGAGAGTCCAGAGAATTGTCATAGACTGGTTTGGTTCCGATCGGGCGAAAAACCAGGGACTAGTTCGCAAAAGTAGGTTTTGGACAAAATTCAACATAGCAGAAAATTTTCCCTGCCTACATCCAAATCGGAGATAGCCATTTTGTCCACCTTGAGCCAAGGATTCCAACGATATAAGACACTTGATCCTGGGACAAACAGTCTAAGAGTTATGAGCGATTTTGAACTTTTGGTTGCTGTAGCGCCACCTATGGGCCAATCGGGGTCATACTCTGATAGGTTGTCCCCAAATTGAGGCCTACCATCTGGCCAGGTTTCAAGTCTCTAGGCCTTACGGTTTGTCCTGCGCGATGCGTTTTACGAATCCTTACAATTACAATAGGGTTTCAGCATTTCATGCTTGAACCCCTAATAAGAATGAAGGCTTTTTGCCAGTTATAGCGCCACCTATGGTCCGATCTCCATGAAACTCTGCATGCTTCCTCACCATGTTCTGACACATATGCTCATCAATTTTGGTGAAGTTCTGAGTTTTCCTTTGGGATTTATAGGCTTTTGAGCGTATTTTGCCACGCCCCTTTTCTAAATGACCCTGTTACAGCCACGCAAATGCCAAAGTTCAACTTTTGTTTGATAATTATTGATCTAGAGAGTCCAGAGAATTGTCCTAGACTGGTTTGGTTCCGATCGGGCGAAAAACCAGGGACTAGTTCGCAAAAGTAGGTTTTGGACAAAATTCAACATAGCAGAAAATTTTCCCTGCCTACATCCAAATCGGAGATAGCCATTTTGTCCGCCTTGAGCCAAGGATTCCAACGGTATAAGACACTTGATCCTGGGACAAACGGTCTAAGAGTTATGAGCGATTTTGAACTTTTGGTTGCTGTAGCGCCACCTATGGGCCAATCGGGGTCATACTCTGATAGGTTGTCCCCAAATTGAGGCCTACCATCTGGCCAGGTTTCAAGTCTCTAGGCCTTACGGTTTGTCCTGCGCGATGCGTTTTACGAATCCTTACAATTACAATAGGGTTTCAGCATTTCATGCTTGAACCCCTAATAAGAACTAGATGTACCGCATCGCGGTACAAAATATGACCGCCGCTCAGGCCTGCACTGGCTTTCCACAAAAATAAATGACGTGGAGTAATTTGGCTGTATTGCGTGTTTATGTATATACCTAAAAAAAGTAATAGTATGTGCATGCCTGTCTGTGTGTGTGTGTGTATGTGTGTGTGTTTGTGTATGTGTGTGTCTGTGTGTGTGTGTCTGTGCGTACATGTGTGCGCGTGTGTGTTTGTGTATCTGTGCATGTGGATTTGTATGTGTGTGTATGGGTGTGTGTCTGTGCGTGTGGATGTCAGTGTGTGTGCATGCTTGCGTTTGTTTGTATTCCTGCATGTGTGTGTGTGACAGTATCATCCTAAACCAGCAACCCTTCGCTCAACAGCACCATCTACAGGCCGATGAGTGTACAGTCACTAAATGTGCACATAAATTAATTTATTTTATACCCCCCCCATGGATGAAATTCTACAAAACTTAGCAGAGGATACCCCCAGAGGATGTCAAGTTAATCATACACATGAAATATGGTGCAGTTCTGAACATCTCCACTGAAGATAGGGGCGATTAAAGCAGAATAATATTGCATTTTCATTTTTTATGGGAGGGGCGCAAATCACAAATGAGTGATTATGGGCTAGGTTGATGTGGGCCCTTAAGAGCAACATACCATAAAAATGTCTTCATCCTCGGTGCCACGGTTCAGGTAGTTATTTAGGAAAAACTGCATTTTTTCGGGTTTGGGGGGGCCCAGCGCGGGGGGGGGGGGGAGTGGCCCCCGGGGACCAAACGAAATTTTTCCTTAGAAGTCTAGTGGGGCTACATGCCCACCAAATTTCATGTTTCCCGGTGTTTCAGTGTCCCTGGTATCGTTGACGAAAAATTTACGGGGGCCCCAGCGCGGGGGGGGGGGGGGGGAAGTGGCCCCCGGGGGCCAAACGAAATTTTTCCCTAGAAGTCTAGTGGGGCTACATGCCCACCAAATTTCATGTTCCCCGGTGTTTCGGTGTCCCTGGTATCGTTGACAAAAAATTTACGGGGGCCCCAGCGCGGGGGGGGAAGTGGCCCCCGGGGACCAAACGAAATTTTTCCGTAAAAGTCTAGTAGACCAACATACCATAAAAATGTCTTCATCCTCGGTGCCACGGTTCAGGTAGTTATTTAGGAAAAACTGCATTTTTTGGGGTTTGGGGGGGCCCAGCGCGGGGGGGGAGTGGCCCCCGGGGACCAAACGAAATTTTTCCTTAGAAGTCTAGTGGGGCTACATGCCCACCAAATTTCATGTTCCCCGGTGCTTCGGTGTCCCTGGTATCGTTGACGAAAAATTTAAGGGGGCCCCAGCGCGGGGGGGGGAGTGGCCCCCGGGGACCAAACGAAATTTTTCCGTAAAAGTCTAGTAGACCAACATACCATAAAAATTTCTTCATCCTCGGTGCCACGGTTCAGGTAGTTATTTAGGAAAAACTGCATTTTTTGGGGTTTGGGGGGGCCCAGCGCGGGGGGGGGAGTGGCCCCCGGGGACCAACGAAATTTTTCCTTAGAAGTCTAGTGGGGCTACATGCCCACCAAATTTCATGTTCCCCGGTGTTTCGGTGTCCCTGGTATCGTTGACGAAAAATTTAAGGGGGCCCCAGCGCGGGGGGGGGGGGAAGTGGCCCCCGGGGACCAAACGAAATTTTTCCGTAAAAGTCTAGTAGACCAACATACCATAAAAATGTCTTCATCCTCGGTGCCACGGTGCAGGTAGTTATTTAGGAAAAACTGCATTTTTTGGGGTTTGGGGGGGCCCAGCGCGGGGGGGGAGTGGCCCCCGGGGACCAAACGAAATTTTTCCTTAGAAGTCTAGTGGGGCTACATGCCCACCAAATTTCATGTTCCCCGGTGCTTCGGTGTCCCTGGTATCGTTGACGAAAAATTTAAGGGGGCCCCAGCGCGGGGGGGGGGGAGTGGCCCCCGGGGACCAAACGAAATTTTTCCGTAAAAGTCTAGTAGACCAACATACCATAAAAATTTCTTCATCCTCGGCTACATGCCCACCAAATTTCATGTTCCCCGGTGCTTCGGTGTCCCTGGTATCGTTGACGAAAAATTCAGTAAGGTGACGGGAAAAAAAAAAAAAAAAACTTTGACAATCCGCTTTCGCGCTTTCGCTAGCTACGCTAGCGGCGGTCATAATGAAGGCTTTTTGCCAGTTATAGCGCCACCTATGGTCCGATCTCCATGAAACTCTGCATGCTTCCTCACCATGTTCTGACACATATGCTCATCAATTTTGGTGAAGTTCTGAGTTTTCCTTTGGGATTTATAGGCTTTTGAGCGTATTTTGCCACGCCCCTTTTCTAAATGACCCTGTTACAGCCACGCAAATGCCAAAGTTCAACTTTTTTTTGATAATTATTGATCTAGAGAGTCCAGAGAATTGTCCTAGACTGGTTTGGTTCCGATCGGGCGAAAAACCAGGGACTAGTTTGCAAAAGTAGGTTTTGGACAAAATTCAACATAGCAGAAAATTTTCCCTGCCTACATCCAAATCGGAGATAGCCATTTTGTCCGCCTTGAGCCAAGGATTCCAACGGTGTAAGACACTTGATCCTGGGACAAACGGTCTAAGAGTTATGTGCGATTTTGAACTTTTGGTTGCTGTAGCGCCACCTATGGGCCAATCGGGGTCATACTCTGATAGGTTGTCCCCAAATTGAGGCCTACCATCTGGCCAGGTTTCAAGTCTCTAGGACTTACGGTTTGTCCTGCGCGATGCGTTTTACGAATCCTTACAATTACAATAGGGTTTCAGCATTTCATGCTTGAACCCCTAATAAGAATGAAGGCTTTTTGCCAGTTATAGCGCCACCTATGGTCCGATCTCCATGAAACTCTGCATGCTTCCTCACCATGTTCTGACACATATGCTCATCAATTTTGGTGAAGTTCTGAGTTTTCCTTTGGGATTTATAGGCTTTTGAGCGTATTTTGCCACGCCCCTTTTCTAAATGACCCTGTTACAGCCACGCAAATGCCAAAGTTCAACTTTTTTTTGATAATTATTGATCTAGAGAGTCCAGAGAATTGTCCTAGACTGGTTTGGTTCCGATCGGGCGAAAAACCAGGGACTAGTTTGCAAAAGTAGGTTTTGGACAAAATTCAACATAGCAGAAAATTTTCCCTGCCTACATCCAAATCGGAGATAGCCATTTTGTCCGCCTTGAGCCAAGGATTCCAACGGTATAAGACACTTGATCCTGGGACAAACGGTCTAAGAGTTATGAGCGATTTTGAACTTTTGGTTGCTGTAGCGCCACCTATGGGCCAATCGGGGTTATACTCTGATAGGTTGTCCCCAAATTGAGGCCTACCATCTGGCCAGGTTTCAAGTCTCTAGGACTTACGGTTTGTCCTGCGCGATGCGTTTTACGAATCCTTACAATTACAATAGGGTTTCAGCATTTCATGCTTGAACCCCTAATAAGAATGAAGGCTTTTTGCCAGTTATAGCGCCACCTATGGTCCGATCTCCATGAAACTCTGCATGCTTCCTCACCATGTTCTGACACATATGCTCATCAATTTTGGTGAAGTTCTGAGTTTTCCTTTGGGATTTATAGGCTTTAGAGCGTATTTTGCCACGCCCCTTTTCTAAATGACCCTGTTACAGCCACGCAAATGCCAAAGTTCAACTTTTTTTTGATAATTATTAATCTAGAGAGTCCAGAGAATTGTCCTAGACTGGTTTGGTTCCGATCGGGCGAAAAACCAGGGACTAGTTCGCAAAAGTAGGTTTTGGACAAAATTCAACATAGCAGAAAATTTTCCCTGCCTACATCCAAATCGAAGATAGCCATTTTGTCCGCCTTGAGCCAAGGATTCCAACAGTATAAGACACTTGATCCTGGGACAAACGGTCTAAGAGTTATGAGCGATTTTGAACTTTTGGTTGCTGTAGCGCCACCTATGGGCCAATCGGGGTCATACTCTGATAGGTTGTCCCCAAATTGAGGCCTACATTCTGGCCAGGTTTCAAGTCTCTAGGCCTTACGGTTTGTCCTGCGCGATGCGTTTTACGAATCCTTACAATTACAATAGGGTTTCAGCATTTCATGCTTGAACCCCTAATAAGAATGAAGGCTTTTTGCCAGTTATAGCGCCACCTATGGTCCGATATCCATGAAACTCTGCATGCTTCCTCACCATGTTCTGACACATATGCTCATCAATTTTGGTGAAGTTCTGAGTTTTCCTTTGGGATTTATAGGCTTTTGAGCGTATTTTGCCACGCCCCTTTTCTAAATGACCCTGTTATAGCCATGCAAATGCCAAAGTTCAACTTTTGTTTGATAATTATTGATCTAGAGAGTCCAGAGAATTGTCCTAGACTGGTTTGGTTCCGATCGGGCGAAAAACCAGGGACTAGTTCGCAAAAGTAGGTTTTGGACAAAATTCAACATAGCAGAAAATTTTCCCTGCCTACATCCAAATCGGAGATAGCCATTTTGTCCGCCTTGAGCCAAGGATTCCAACGGTATAAGACACTTGATCCTGGGACAAACGGTCTAAGAGTTATGAGCGATTTTGAACTTTTGGTTGCTGTAGCGCCACCTATGGGCCAATCGGGGTCATACTCTGATAGGTTGTCCCCAAATTGAGGCCTACCATCTGGCCAGGTTTCAAGTCTCTAGGCCTTACGGTTTGTCCTGCGCGATGCGTTTTACGAATCCTTACAATTACAATAGGGTTTCAGCATTTCATGCTTGAACCCCTAATAAGAATTAAGGCTTTTTGCCAGTTATAGCGCCACCTATGGTCCGATCTCCATGAAACTCTGCATGCTTCCTCACCATGTTCTGACACATATGCTCATCAATTTTGGTGAAGTTCTGAGTTTTCCTTTGGGATTTATAGGCTTTTGAGCGTATTTTGCCATGCCCCTTTTCTAAATGACCCTGTTACAGCCACGCAAATGCCAAAGTTCAACTTTTGTTTGATAATTATTGATCTAGAGAGTCCAGAGAATTGTCCTAGACTGGTTTGGTTCCGATCGGGCGAAAAACCAGGGACTAGTTCGCAAAAGTAGGTTTTGGACAAAATTCAACATAGCAGAAAATTTTCCCTGCCTACATCCAAATCGGAGATAGCCATTTTGTCCGCCTTGAGCCAAGGATTCCAACGGTATAAGACACTTGATCCTGGGACAAACGGTCTAAGAGTTATGAGCGATTTTGAACTTTTGGTTGCTGTAGCGCCACCTATGGGCCAATCGGGGTCATACTCTGATAGGTTGTCCCCAAATTGAGGCCTACCATCTGGCCAGGTTTCAAGTCTCTAGGCCTTACGGTTTGTCCTGCGCGATGCGTTTTACGAATCCTTACAATTACAATAGGGTTTCAGCATTTCATGCTTGAACCCCTAATAAGAATGAAGGCTTTTTGCCAGTTATAGCGCCACCTATGGTCCGATCTCCATGAAACTCTGCATGCTTCCTCACCATGTTCTCACACATATGCTCATCAATTTTGGTGAAGTTCTGAGTTTTCCTTTGGGATTTATAGGCTTTTGAGCGTATTTTGCCACGCCCCTTTTCTAAATGACCCTGTTACAGCCACGCAAATGCCAAAGTTCAACTTTTTTTTGATAATTATTGATCTAGAGAGTCCAGAGAATTGTCATAGACTGGTTTGGTTCCGATCGGGCGAAAAACCAGGGACTAGTTCGCAAAAGTAGGTTTTGGACAAAATTCAACATAGCAGAAAATTTTCCCTGCCTACATCCAAATCGGAGATAGCCATTTTGTCCACCTTGAGCCAAGGATTCCAACGATATAAGACACTTGATCCTGGGACAAACAGTCTAAGAGTTATGAGCGATTTTGAACTTTTGGTTGCTGTAGCGCCACCTATGGGCCAATCGGGGTCATACTCTGATAGGTTGTCCCCAAATTGAGGCCTACCATCTGGCCAGGTTTCAAGTCTCTAGGCCTTACGGTTTGTCCTGCGCGATGCGTTTTACGAATCCTTACAATTACAATAGGGTTTCAGCATTTCATGCTTGAACCCCTAATAAGAATGAAGGCTTTTTGCCAGTTATAGCGCCACCTATGGTCCGATCTCCATGAAACTCTGCATGCTTCCTCACCATGTTCTGACACATATGCTCATCAATTTTGGTGAAGTTCTGAGTTTTCCTTTGGGATTTATAGGCTTTTGAGCGTATTTTGCCACGCCCCTTTTCTAAATGACCCTGTTACAGCCACGCAAATGCCAAAGTTCAACTTTTGTTTGATAATTATTGATCTAGAGAGTCCAGAGAATTGTCCTAGACTGGTTTGGTTCCGATCGGGCGAAAAACCAGGGACTAGTTCGCAAAAGTAGGTTTTGGACAAAATTCAACATAGCAGAAAATTTTCCCTGCCTACATCCAAATCGGAGATAGCCATTTTGTCCGCCTTGAGCCAAGGATTCCAACGGTGTAAGACACTTGATCCTGGGACAAACGGTCTAAGAGTTATGAGCGATTTTGAACTTTTGGTTGCTGTAGCGCCACCTATGGGCCAATCGGGGTCATACTCTGATAGGTTGTCCCCAAATTGAGGCCTACCATCTGGCCAGGTTTCAAGTCTCTAGGCCTTACGGTTTGTCCTGCGCGATGCGTTTTACGAATCCTTACAATTACAATAGGGTTTCAGCATTTCATGCTTGAACCCCTAATAAGAACTAGATGTACCGCATCGCGGTACAAAATATGACCGCCGCTCAGGCCTGCACTGGCTTTCCACAAAAATAAATGACGTGGAGTAATTTGGCTGTATTGCGTGTTTATGTATATACCTAAAAAAAGTAATAGTATGTGCATGCCTGTCTGTGTGTGTGTGTGTATGTGTGTGTGTTTGTGTATGTGTGTGTCTGTGTGTGTGTGTCTGTGCGTACATGTGTGCGCGTGTGTGTTTGTGTATCTGTGCATGTGGATTTGTATGTGTGTGTATGGGTGTGTGTCTGTGCGTGTGGATGTCAGTGTGTGTGCATGCTTGCGTTTGTTTGTATTCCTGCATGTGTGTGTGTGACAGTATCATCCTAAACCAGCAACCCTTCGCTCAACAGCACCATCTACAGGCCGATGAGTGTACAGTCACTAAATGTGCACATAAATTAATTTATTTTATACCCCCCCCATGGATGAAATTCTACAAAACTTAGCAGAGGATACCCCCAGAGGATGTCAAGTTAATCATACACATGAAATATGGTGCAGTTCTGAACATCTCCACTGAAGATAGGGGCGATTAAAGCAGAATAATATTGCATTTTCATTTTTTATGGGAGGGGCGCAAATCACAAATGAGTGATTATGGGCTAGGTTGATGTGGGCCCTTAAGAGCAACATACCATAAAAATGTCTTCATCCTCGGTGCCACGGTTCAGGTAGTTATTTAGGAAAAACTGCATTTTTTCGGGTTTGGGGGGGCCCAGCGCGGGGGGGGGGGGAGTGGCCCCCGGGGACCAAACGAAATTTTTCCTTAGAAGTCTAGTGGGGCTACATGCCCACCAAATTTCATGTTTCCCGGTGTTTCAGTGTCCCTGGTATCGTTGACGAAAAATTTACGGGGGCCCCAGCGCGGGGGGGGGGGGGGAAGTGGCCCCCGGGGGCCAAACGAAATTTTTCCCTAGAAGTCTAGTGGGGCTACATGCCCACCAAATTTCATGTTCCCCGGTGTTTCGGTGTCCCTGGTATCGTTGACAAAAAATTTACGGGGGCCCCAGCGCGGGGGGGGAAGTGGCCCCCGGGGACCAAACGAAATTTTTCCGTAAAAGTCTAGTAGACCAACATACCATAAAAATGTCTTCATCCTCGGTGCCACGGTTCAGGTAGTTATTTAGGAAAAACTGCATTTTTTGGGGTTTGGGGGGGCCCAGCGCGGGGGGGGAGTGGCCCCCGGGGACCAAACGAAATTTTTCCTTAGAAGTCTAGTGGGGCTACATGCCCACCAAATTTCATGTTCCCCGGTGCTTCGGTGTCCCTGGTATCGTTGACGAAAAATTTAAGGGGGCCCCAGCGCGGGGGGGGGAGTGGCCCCCGGGGACCAAACGAAATTTTTCCGTAAAAGTCTAGTAGACCAACATACCATAAAAATTTCTTCATCCTCGGTGCCACGGTTCAGGTAGTTATTTAGGAAAAACTGCATTTTTTGGGGTTTGGGGGGGCCCAGCGCGGGGGGGGGAGTGGCCCCCGGGGACCAACGAAATTTTTCCTTAGAAGTCTAGTGGGGCTACATGCCCACCAAATTTCATGTTCCCCGGTGTTTCGGTGTCCCTGGTATCGTTGACGAAAAATTTAAGGGGGCCCCAGCGCGGGGGGGGGGGGAAGTGGCCCCCGGGGACCAAACGAAATTTTTCCGTAAAAGTCTAGTAGACCAACATACCATAAAAATGTCTTCATCCTCGGTGCCACGGTGCAGGTAGTTATTTAGGAAAAACTGCATTTTTTGGGGTTTGGGGGGGCCCAGCGCGGGGGGGGAGTGGCCCCCGGGGACCAAACGAAATTTTTCCTTAGAAGTCTAGTGGGGCTACATGCCCACCAAATTTCATGTTCCCCGGTGCTTCGGTGTCCCTGGTATCGTTGACGAAAAATTTAAGGGGGCCCCAGCGCGGGGGGGGGGAGTGGCCCCCGGGGACCAAACGAAATTTTTCCGTAAAAGTCTAGTAGACCAACATACCATAAAAATTTCTTCATCCTCGGCTACATGCCCACCAAATTTCATGTTCCCCGGTGCTTCGGTGTCCCTGGTATCGTTGACGAAAAATTCAGTAAGGTGACGGGAAAAAAAAAAAAAAAAACTTTGACAATCCGCTTTCGCGCTTTCGCTAGCTACGCTAGCGGCGGTCATAATGAAGGCTTTTTGCCAGTTATAGCGCCACCTATGGTCCGATCTCCATGAAACTCTGCATGCTTCCTCACCATGTTCTGACACATATGCTCATCAATTTTGGTGAAGTTCTGAGTTTTCCTTTGGGATTTATAGGCTTTTGAGCGTATTTTGCCACGCCCCTTTTCTAAATGACCCTGTTACAGCCACGCAAATGCCAAAGTTCAACTTTTTTTTGATAATTATTGATCTAGAGAGTCCAGAGAATTGTCCTAGACTGGTTTGGTTCCGATCGGGCGAAAAACCAGGGACTAGTTTGCAAAAGTAGGTTTTGGACAAAATTCAACATAGCAGAAAATTTTCCCTGCCTACATCCAAATCGGAGATAGCCATTTTGTCCGCCTTGAGCCAAGGATTCCAACGGTGTAAGACACTTGATCCTGGGACAAACGGTCTAAGAGTTATGTGCGATTTTGAACTTTTGGTTGCTGTAGCGCCACCTATGGGCCAATCGGGGTCATACTCTGATAGGTTGTCCCCAAATTGAGGCCTACCATCTGGCCAGGTTTCAAGTCTCTAGGACTTACGGTTTGTCCTGCGCGATGCGTTTTACGAATCCTTACAATTACAATAGGGTTTCAGCATTTCATGCTTGAACCCCTAATAAGAATGAAGGCTTTTTGCCAGTTATAGCGCCACCTATGGTCCGATCTCCATGAAACTCTGCATGCTTCCTCACCATGTTCTGACACATATGCTCATCAATTTTGGTGAAGTTCTGAGTTTTCCTTTGGGATTTATAGGCTTTTGAGCGTATTTTGCCACGCCCCTTTTCTAAATGACCCTGTTACAGCCACGCAAATGCCAAAGTTCAACTTTTTTTTGATAATTATTGATCTAGAGAGTCCAGAGAATTGTCCTAGACTGGTTTGGTTCCGATCGGGCGAAAAACCAGGGACTAGTTTGCAAAAGTAGGTTTTGGACAAAATTCAACATAGCAGAAAATTTTCCCTGCCTACATCCAAATCGGAGATAGCCATTTTGTCCGCCTTGAGCCAAGGATTCCAACGGTATAAGACACTTGATCCTGGGACAAACGGTCTAAGAGTTATGAGCGATTTTGAACTTTTGGTTGCTGTAGCGCCACCTATGGGCCAATCGGGGTTATACTCTGATAGGTTGTCCCCAAATTGAGGCCTACCATCTGGCCAGGTTTCAAGTCTCTAGGACTTACGGTTTGTCCTGCGCGATGCGTTTTACGAATCCTTACAATTACAATAGGGTTTCAGCATTTCATGCTTGAACCCCTAATAAGAATGAAGGCTTTTTGCCAGTTATAGCGCCACCTATGGTCCGATCTCCATGAAACTCTGCATGCTTCCTCACCATGTTCTGACACATATGCTCATCAATTTTGGTGAAGTTCTGAGTTTTCCTTTGGGATTTATAGGCTTTAGAGCGTATTTTGCCACGCCCCTTTTCTAAATGACCCTGTTACAGCCACGCAAATGCCAAAGTTCAACTTTTTTTTGATAATTATTAATCTAGAGAGTCCAGAGAATTGTCCTAGACTGGTTTGGTTCCGATCGGGCGAAAAACCAGGGACTAGTTCGCAAAAGTAGGTTTTGGACAAAATTCAACATAGCAGAAAATTTTCCCTGCCTACATCCAAATCGAAGATAGCCATTTTGTCCGCCTTGAGCCAAGGATTCCAACAGTATAAGACACTTGATCCTGGGACAAACGGTCTAAGAGTTATGAGCGATTTTGAACTTTTGGTTGCTGTAGCGCCACCTATGGGCCAATCGGGGTCATACTCTGATAGGTTGTCCCCAAATTGAGGCCTACATTCTGGCCAGGTTTCAAGTCTCTAGGCCTTACGGTTTGTCCTGCGCGATGCGTTTTACGAATCCTTACAATTACAATAGGGTTTCAGCATTTCATGCTTGAACCCCTAATAAGAATGAAGGCTTTTTGCCAGTTATAGCGCCACCTATGGTCCGATATCCATGAAACTCTGCATGCTTCCTCACCATGTTCTGACACATATGCTCATCAATTTTGGTGAAGTTCTGAGTTTTCCTTTGGGATTTATAGGCTTTTGAGCGTATTTTGCCACGCCCCTTTTCTAAATGACCCTGTTATAGCCATGCAAATGCCAAAGTTCAACTTTTGTTTGATAATTATTGATCTAGAGAGTCCAGAGAATTGTCCTAGACTGGTTTGGTTCCGATCGGGCGAAAAACCAGGGACTAGTTCGCAAAAGTAGGTTTTGGACAAAATTCAACATAGCAGAAAATTTTCCCTGCCTACATCCAAATCGGAGATAGCCATTTTGTCCGACTTGAGCCAAGGATTCCAACGATATAAGACACTTGATCCTGGGACAAATGGTCTAAGAGTTATGAGCGATTTTGAACTTTTGGTTGCTGTAGCGCCACCTATGGCCCAATCAGGGTCATACTCTGATAGGTTGTCCCCAAATTGAGGCCTACCATCTGGCCAGGTTTCAAGTCTCTAGGCCTTACGGTTTGTCCTGCGCGATGCGTTTTACGAATCCTTACAATTACAATAGGGTTTCAGCATTTCATGCTTGAACCCCTAATAAGAACTAGATGTACCGCATCGCGGTACAAAATATGACCGCCGCTCAGGCCTGCACTGGCTTTCCACAAAAATAAATGACGTGGAGTAATTTGGCTGTATTGCGTGTTTATGTATATACCTAAAAAAAGTAATAGTATGTGCATGCCTGTCTGTGTGTGTGTGTGTATGTTTGTGTGTCTGTGCATGTGGATTTGTATGTGTGTGTATGGGTGTGTGTCTGTGCATGTGGATGTCAGTGTGTGTGCATGCTTGCGTTTGTTTGTATTCCTGCATGTGTGTATGTGACAGTATCATCCTAAACCAGCAACCCTTCGCTCAACAGCACCATCTACAGGCCGATGAGTGTACAGTCACTAAATGTGCACATAAATGAATTTATTTTATACCCCCCCATGGATGAAATTCTACAAAACTTAGCAGAGGATACCCCCAGAGGATGTCAAGTTAATCATACACATGAAATATGGTGCAGTTCTGAACATCTCCACTGAAGATAGGGGCGATTAAAGCAGAATAATATTGCATTTTCATTTTTTATGGGAGGGGCGCAAATCACAAATGAGTGATTATGGGCTAGGTTGATGTGGGCCCTTAAGAGCAACATACCATAAACATGTCTTCATCCTCGGTGCCACGGTTCAGGTAGTTATTTAGGAAAAACTGCATTTTTTCGGGTTTGGGGGGGCCCAGCGCGGGGGGGGGGGGGGATGGGAGTGGCCCCCGGGGACCAAACGAAATTTTTCCTTAGAAGTCTAGTGGGGCTACATGCCCACCAAATTTCATGTTCCCCGGTGTTTCGGTGTCCCTGGTATCGTTGACAAAAAATTTACGGGGGCCCCAGCGCGGGGGGGGAAGTGGCCCCCGGGGACTAAACGAAATTTTTCCGTAAAAGTCTAGTAGACCAACATACCATAAAAATTTCTTCATCCTTGGTGCCACAGTTCAGGTAGTTATTTAGGAAAAACTGCTTTTTTTGGGGTTTGGGGAGGCCCAGCGCGGGGGGGGGAGTGGCCCCCGGAGACCAAACGAAATTTTTCCTTAGAAGTCTAGTGGGGCTACATGCCCACCAAATTTCATGTTCCCCGGGGTTTCGGTGTCCCTGGTATCGTTGACGAAAAATTTAAGGGGGCCCCAGCGCGGGGGGGGAAGTGGCCCCCGGGGACCAAACGAAATTTTTCCGTAAAAGTCTAGTAGACCAACATACCATAAAAATGTCTTCATCCTCGGTGCCACGGTTCAGGTAGTTATTTAGGAAAAACTGCATTTTTTGGGGTTTGGGGGGCCCAGCGCGGAGGGGGAGTGGCCCCCGGGGACCAAACGAAATTTTTCCTTAGAAGTCTAGTGGGGCTACATGCCCACCAAATTTCATGTTCCCCGGTGCTTCGGTGTCCCTGGTATCGTTGACGAAAAATTTAAGGGGGCCCCAGCGCGGGGGGGGGAGTGGCCCCCGGGGACCAAACGAAATTTTTCCGTAAAAGTCTAGTAGACCAACATACCATAAAAATTTCTTCATCCTCGGTGCCACGGTTCAGGTAGTTATTTAGGAAAAACTGCATTTTTTGGGGTTTGGGGGGGCCCAGCGCGGGGGGGGAGTGGCCCCCGGCGACCAAACGAAATTTTTCCTTAGAAGTCTAGTGGGGCTACATGCCCACCAAATTTCATGTTCCCCGGTGTTTCGGTGTCCCTGGTATCGTTGACGAAAAATTTAAGGGGGCCCCAGCGCGGGGGGGGAAGTGGCCCCCGGGGACCAAACGAAATTTTTCCGTAAAAGTCTAGTAGACTAACATACCATAAAAATGTCTTCATCCTCGGTGCCACGGTTCAGGTAGTTATTTAGGAAAAACTGCATTTTTGGGGGTTTGGGGGGGCCCAGCGCGGGGGGGGAGTGGCCCCCGGGGACCAAACGAAATTTTTCCTTAGAAGTCTAGTGGGGCTACATGCCCACCAAATTTCATGTTCCCCGGTGCTTCGGTGTCCCTGGTATCGTTGACGAAAAATTTAAGGGGGCCCCAGCGCGGGGGGGGGAGTGGCCCCCGAGGACCAAACGAAATTTTTCCGTAAAAGTCTAGTAGACCAACATACCATAAAAATTTCTTCATCCTCGGTGCCACGGTTCAGGTAGTTATTTAGGAAAAACTGCATTTTTTGGGGTTTGGGGGGGCCCAGCGCGGGGGGGGAGTGGCCCCCGGGGACCAAACGAAATTTTTCCTTAGAAGTCTAGTGGGGCTACATGCCCACCAAATTTCATGTTCCCCGGTGCTTCGGTGTCCCTGGTATCGTTGACGAAAAATTCAGTAAGGTGACGAAAAAAAAAAAAAAAAAAAACTTTGACAATCCCTATATGACCGCTTTCGCTAGCTACGCTAGCGGCGGTCATAATGAAGGCTTTTTGCCAGTTATAGCGCCACCTATGGTCCGATCTCCATGAAACTCTGCATGCTACCTCACCATGTTCTGACACATATGCTCATCAATTTTGGTGAAGTTCTGAGTTTTCCTTTGGGATTTATAGGCTTTTGAGCGTATTTTGCCACGCCCCTTTTCTAAATGACCCTGTTACAGCCACGCAAATGCCAAAGTTCAACTTTTTTTTGATAATTATTGATCTAGAGAGTCCAGAGAATTGTCCTAGACTGGTTTGGTTCCGATCGGGCGAAAAACCAGGGACTAGATCGCAAAAGTAGGTTTTGGACAAAATTCAACATAGCAGAAAATTTTCCCTGCCTACATCCAAATCGGAGATAGCCATTTTGTCCACCTTGAGACAAGGATTCCAACGATATAAGACACTTGATCCTGGGACAAACGGTCTAAGAGTTATGAGCGATTTTGAACTTTTGGTTGCTGTAGCGCCACCTATGGGCCAATCGGGGTCATACTCTGATAGGTTGTCCCCAAATTGAGGCCTACCATCTGGCCAGGTTTCAAGTCTCTAGGCCTTACGGTTTGTCCTGCGCGATGCGTTTTACGAATCCTTACAATTACAATAGGGTTTCAGCATTTCATGCTTGAACCCCTAATAAGAATGAAGGCTTTTTGCCAGTTATAGCGCCACCTATGGTCCGATCTCCATGAAACTCTGCATGCTTCCTCACCATGTTCTGACACATATGCTCATCAATTTTGGTGAAGTTCTGAGTTTTCCTTTGGGATTTATAGGCTTTTGAGCGTATTTTGCCACGCCCCTTTTCTAAATGACCCTGTTACAGCCACGCAAATGCCAAAGTTCAACTTTTTTTGATAATTATTAATCTAGAGAGTCCAGAGAATTGTCCTAGACTGGTTTGGTTCCGATCGGGCGAAAAACCAGGGACTAGTTCGCAAAAGTAGGTTTTGGACAAAATTCAACATAGCAGAAAATTTTCCCTGCCTACATCCAAATCGAAGATAGCCATTTTGTCCGCCTTGAGCCAAGGATTCCAACAGTATAAGACACTTGATCCTGGGACAAACGGTCTAAGAGTTATGAGCGATTTTGAACTTTTGGTTGCTGTAGCGCCACCTATGGGCCAATCGGGGTCATACTCTGATAGGTTGTCCCCAAATTGAGGCCTACCATCTGGCCAGGTTTCAAGTCTCTAGGCCTTACGGTTTGTCCTGCGCGATGCGTTTTACGAATCCTTACAATTACAATAGGGTTTCAGCATTTCATGCTTGAACCCCTAATAAGAATGAAGGCTTTTTGCCAGTTATAGCGCCACCTATGGTCCGATCTCCATGAAACTCTGCATGCTTCCTCACCATGTTCTGACACATATGCTCATCAATTTTGGTGAAGTTCTGAGTTTTCCTTTGGGATTTATAGGCTTTTGAGCGTATTTTGCCACGCCCCTTTTCTAAATGACCCTGTTACAGCCACGCAAATGCCAAAGTTCAACTTTTTTTTGATAATTATTGATCTAGAGAGTCCAGAGAATTGTCCTAGACTGGTTTGGTTCCGATCGGGCGAAAAACCAGGGACTAGTTCGCAAAAGTAGGTTTTGGACAAAATTCAACATAGCAGAAAATTTTCCCTGCCTACATCCAAATCGGAGATAGCCATTTTGTCTGCCTTGAGCCAAGGATTCCAACGGTATAAGACACTTGATCCTGGGACAAACGGTCTAAGAGTTATGAGCGATTTTGAACTTTTGGTTGCTGTAGCGCCACCTATGGGCCAATCGGGGTCATACTCTGATAGGTTGTCCCCAAATTGAGGCCTACCATCTGGCCAGGTTTCAAGTCTCTAGGCCTTACGGTTTGTCCTGCGCGATGCGTTTTACGAATCCTTACAATTACAATAGGGTTTCAGCATTTCATGCTTGAACCCCTAATAAGAATGAAGGCTTTTTGCCAGTTATAGCGCCACCTATGGTCCGATCTCCATGAAACTCTGCATGCTTCCTCACCATGTTCTGACACATATGCTCATCAATTTTGGTGAAGTTCTGAGTTTTCCTTTGGGATTTATAGGCTTTTGAGCGTATTTTGCCACGCCCCTTTTCTAAATGACCCTGTTACAGCCACGCAAATGCCAAAGTTCAACTTTTTTTTGATAATTATTGATCTAGAGAGTCCAGAGAATTGTCCTAGACTGGTTTGGTTCCGATCGGGCGAAAAACCAGGGACTAGTTTGCAAAAGTAGGTTTTGGACAAAATTCAACATAGCAGAAAATTTTCCCTGCCTACATCCAAATCGGAGATAGCCATTTTGTCTGCCTTGAGCCAAGGATTCCAACGGTATAAGACACTTGATCCTGGGACAAACGGTCTAAGAGTTATGAGCGATTTTGAACTTTTGGTTGCTGTAGCGCCACCTATGGGCCAATCGGGGTCATACTCTGATAGGTTGTCCCCAAATTGAGGCCTACCATCTGGCCAGGTTTCAAGTCTCTAGGCCTTACGGTTTGTCCTGCGCGATGCGTTTTACGAATCCTTACAATTACAATAGGGTTTCAGCATTTCATGCTTGAACCCCTAATAAGAATGAAGGCTTTTTGCCAGTTATAGCGCCACCTATGGTCCGATCTCCATGAAACTCTGCATGCTTCCTCACCATGTTCTGACACATATGCTCATCAATTTTGGTGAAGTTCTGAGTTTTCCTTTGGGATTTATAGGCTTTTGAGCGTATTTTGCCACGCCCCTTTTCTAAATGACCCTGTTACAGCCACGCAAATGCCAAAGTTCAACTTTTTTTGATAATTATTAATCTAGAGAGTCCAGAGAATTGTCCTAGACTGGTTTGGTTCCGATCGGGCGAAAAACCAGGGACTAGTTCGCAAAAGTAGGTTTTGGACAAAATTTAACATAGCAGAAAATTTTCCCTTCCTACATCCAAATCGAAGATAGCCATTTTGTCCGCCTTGAGCCAAGGATTCCAACAGTATAAGACACTTGATCCTGGGACAAACGGTCTAAGAGTTATGAGCGATTTTGAACTTTTGGTTGCTGTAGCGCCACCTATGGGCCAATCGGGGTCATACTCTGATAGGTTGTCCCCAAATTGAGGCCTACCATCTGGCCAGGTTTCAAGTCTCTAGGCCTTACGGTTTGTCCTGCGCGATGCGTTTTACGAATCCTTACAATTACAATAGGGTTTCAGCATTTCATGCTTGAACCCCTAATAAGAATGAAGGCTTTTTGCCAGTTATAGCGCCACCTATGGTCCGATCTCCATGAAACTCTGCATGCTTCCTCACCATGTTCTGACACATATGCTCATCAATTTTGGTGAAGTTCTGAGTTTTCCTTTGGGATTTATAGGCTTTTGAGCGTATTTTGCCACGCCCCTTTTCTAAATGACCCTGTTATAGCCACGCAAATGCCAAAGTTCAACTTTTGTTTGATAATTATTGATCTAGAGAGTCCAGAGAATTGTCCTAGACTGGTTTGGTTCCGATCGGGCGAAAAACCAGGGACTAGTTCGCAAAAGTAGGTTTTGGACAAAATTCAACATAAAAGAAAATTTTCCCTGCCTACATCCAAATAGGAGATAGCCATTTTGTCTGCCTTGAGCCAAGGATTCCAACGGTATAAGACACTTGATCCTGGGACAAACGGTCTAAGAGTTATGAGCGATTTTGAACTTTTGGTTGCTGTAGCGCCACCTATGGGCCAATCGGGGTCATACTCTGATAGGTTGTCCCCAAATTGAGGCCTACCATCTGGCCAGGTTTCAAGTCTCTAGGCCTTACGGTTTGTCCTGCGCGATGCGTTTTACGAATCCTTACAATTACAATAGGGTTTCAGCATTTCATGCTTGAACCCCTAATAAGAATGAAGGCTTTTTGCCAGTTATAGCGCCACCTATGGTCCGATCTCCATGAAACTCTGCATGCTTCCTCACCATGTTCTGACACATATGCTCATCAATTTTGGTGAAGTTCTGAGTTTTCCTTTGGGATTTATAGGCTTTTGAGCGTATTTTGCCACGCCCCTTTTCTAAATGACCTTGTTACAGCCACGCAAATGCCAAAGTTCAACTTTTGTTTGATAATTATTGATCTAGAGAGTCCAGAGAATTGTCCTAGACTGGTTTGGTTCCGATCGGGCGAAAAACCAGGGACTAGTTCGCAAAAGTAGGTTTTGGACAAAATTCAACATAGCAGAAAATTTCCCCTGCCTACATCCAAATCGGAGATAGCCATTTTGTCCGCCTTGAGCCAAGGATTCCAACAGTATAAGACACTTGATCCTGGGACAAACGGTCTAAGAGTTATGAGCGATTTTGAACTTTTGGTTGCTGTAGCGCCACCTATGGGCCAATCGGGGTCATACTCTGATAGGTTGTCCCCAAATTGAGGCCTACCATCTGGCCAGGTTTCAAGTCTCTAGGCCTTACGGTTTGTCCTGCGCGATGCGTTTTACGAATCCTTACAATTACAATAGGGTTTCAGCATTTCATGCTTGAACCCCTAATAAGAATGAAGGCTTTTTGCCAGTTATAGCGCCACCTATGGTCCGATCTCCATGAAACTCTGCATGCTTCCTCACCATGTTCTGACACATATGCTCATCAATTTTGGTGAAGTTCTGAGTTTTCCTTTGGGATTTATAGGCTTTTGAGCGTATTTTGCCACGCCCCTTTTCTAAATGACCCTGTTACAGCCACGCAAATGCCAAAGTTCAACTTTTTTTTGATAATTATTGATCTAGAGAGTCCAGAGAATTGTCCTAGACTGGTTTGGTTCCGATCGGGCGAAAAACCAGGGACTAGTTCGCAAAAGTAGGTTTTGGACAAAATTCAACATAGCAGAAAATTTTCCCTGCCTACATCCAAATCGGAGATAGCCATTTTGTCCGCCTTGAGCCAAGGATTCCAACGGTATAAGACACTTGATCCTGGGACAAACGGTCTAAGAGTTATAAGCGATTTTGAACTTTTGGTTGCTGTAGCGCCACCTATGGGCCAATCGGGGTCATACTCTGATAGGTTGTCCCCAAATTGAGGCCTACCATCTGGCCAGGTTTCAAGTCTCTAGGCCTTACGGTTTGTCCTGCGCGATGCGTTTTACGAATCCTTACAATTACAATAGGGTTTCAGCATTTCATGCTTGAACCCCTAATAAGAATGAAGGCTTTTTGCCAGTTATAGCGCCACCTATGGTCCGATCTCCATGAAACTCTGCATGCTTCCTCACCATGTTCTGACACATATGCTCATCAATTTTGGTGAAGTTCTGAGTTTTCCTTTGGGATTTATAGACTTTTGAGCGTATTTTGCCACGCCCCTTTTCTAAATGACCCTGTTACAGCCACGCAAATGCCAAAGTTCAACTTTTGTTTGATAATTATTGATCTAGAGCAGGGGTGGGCAAACTTTTTGGCTCAAGGGCCACACTGGGTTTTAAAATTTGACAGAGGGCCGGCCCAGTAGCAGATTATGAAACACGATCTCATGAAAGTGCGTATCTATACCACAAATTTTATTTCTCGTGCCATTTATATGCCAACAATATTTTTTTTTGCGTGCATATGCTGCGCACTGTAAACCCCTTGGTTAGGATTAGGGGTGCGGAGTGCGTGCCTATTACACTCCATTAAAGGGATAGTTCGCCCAAAAATGAAAATTCGGTCATCATTTACTCACCCTCAAGTTGTTTCAAACCTGTATGAATTTATTTTTTCTGCTGAACACAAAAGAAGATATTTTGAAAAATGTCGGTAAACAAACAGTTGATGGACCCCATTGACTTCCATAGTAGGAAAAAAAATATACTATGGAAGTCAATGGGGTCCATCAACTGTTTGGCTACCGACATTTTTCAAAATATCTTCTTTTGTGTTCAGCAGAAAAAACAAATTCATACAGGTTTGAAACAACTTGAGGGTGAGTAAATGATGACTGAATTTTCATTTTTGGGCGAACTATCCCTTTAAGTGCGTATCATATGCACGCGAAAACTGCGTTTCATAACAACTACAAATACAATTCGTGGTATTCGCACTTTCATGAGATCGGGCTGAGCAAACACATTTACGTTGTGGCAACGTCTGCGCGAAATTCAACAACTGAGAGACGACATTCTGACAATACATTTTTTATGCTAGATATCCCCCATTTAGCATGTTATGTTTTGAGGTTAATTTTTAATTAGTCAGATGTTCGATAATTATAGCCTATACTTTTTAAATATTGTTTATCCTTATTTTTATTTAATGGGCCAAACCGTAAATTAGAAACAAAACACCGAAGTGTACACTTAGAAGAGTAAAAATGACAGAAGGTTACGTTAATTCAACTTTATTAAAACTGCATGGCAATTTGCAATTCCAAAAGTCATACATTTGTGGAAAAAAAAACCCGAAATAAACGAATATACAAATTTATTTTAAGTATAATAAAATAAAACATAAAAAGCAAAGGCAGATCAGAACATTTAATGAACAAAACCGGGTTCTGTAGGCTATGGCAGACAGAGGAGCGTAACGTTAGTCGAAAGCCGGGTGATAAAGGAGGATACATCCACAAATCCAGAGTAGCAAAACTAAATAGCAGACAAATCAAAGGAAAAACTAAACATGTGTGCAAGCGGTTACCAAACTTTTTTTTTTTCTGTGAGTTTTCAAAAAAAAAAAATAAAAAAATAAAGTGCACCAAGTTTATGCGCTTAAGTTGCTGTCTGTTTGGTTTCCATGGTGACGCGTCTAGCTTGTTACGTGACACACCGCAGCCACAACAGCGCTGAATGAACGATGATCTGCTTTTATGTCATTTTTCCTTTTTTACATTTGTTAGCTATGGCACGAAATATCTGATTTTACGATTGTCAAATATATGCAACGCAATATATATATATAACGCAAAGTATAGCAAGAAAAAGGCAAAATGAATGCGATCTTTAGACAATTTTTTAAATACTCGACGGGCCGGATTAAACAGCCTAACGGGCCGTATGTGGCCCGCGGGCCGTAGTTTGCCCACCCCTGATCTAGAGAGTCCAGAGAATTGTCCTAGACTGGTTTGGTTCCGATCAGGCGAAAAACCAGGGACTAGTTCGCAAAAGTAGGTTTTGGACAAAATTCAACATAGCAGAAAATTTTCCCTGCCTACATCCAAATCGGAGATAGCCATTTTGTCCGCCTTGAGCCAAGGATTCCAACGGTATAAGACACTTGATCCTGGGACAAACGGTCTAAGAGTTATGAGCGATTTTGAACTTTTGGTTGCTGTAGTGCCACCTATGGGCCAATCGGGGTCATACTCTGATAGGTTGTCCCCAAATTGAGGCCTACCATCTGGCCAGGTTTCAAGTCTCTAGGCCTTACGGTTTGTCCTGCGCGATGCGTTTTACGAATCCTTACAATTACAATAGGGTTTCAGCATTTCATGCTTGAACCCCTAATAAGAATGAAGGCTTTTTGCCAGTTATAGCGCCACCTATGGTCCGATCTCCATGAAACTCTGCATGCTTCCTCACCATGTTCTGACACATATGCTCATCAATTTTGGTGAAGTTCTGAGTTTTCCTTTGGGATTTATAGGCTTTTGAGCGTATTTTGCCACGCCCCTTTTCTAAATGACCCTGTTACAGCCACGCAAATGCCAAAGTTCAACTTTTGTTTGATAATTATTGATCTAGAGAGTCCAGAGAATTGTCCTAGACTGGTTTGGTTCCGATCGGGCGAAAAACCAGGGACTAGTTCGCAAAAGTAGGTTTTGGACAAAATTCAACATAGCAGAAAATTTTCCCTGCCTACATCCAAATCGGAGATAGCCATTTTGTCCGCCTTGAGCCAAGGATTCCAACGGTATAAGACACTTGATCCTGGGACAAACGGTCTAAGAGTTATGAGCAATTTTGAACTTTTGGTTGCTGTAGCGCCACCTATGGGCCAATCGGGGTCATACTCTGATAGGTTGTCCCCAAATTGAGGCCTACCATCTGGCCAGGTTTCAAGTCTCTAGGCCTTACGGTTTGTCCTGCGCGATGCGTTTTACGAATCCTTACAATTACAATAGGGTTTCAGCATTTCATGCTTGAACCCCTAACAATTCATACTTACAAGTCACACAGGGCGCAGCCATCTTGGATTCCGTATCAGAATTCTTGCTCGGTGTCCTCATGGTTGTCTGACTTCCGAGCTGGGAAATCTGAGGAAAGGGTTGAAATCTGTTGGTGCGTGTTGCTAGGCAACGTCTGTCTTCCTAGTCGGAATGCCGTGCTTATTTCTGTTACTTGTGACATTTTCATGGCTAAAATCTTATTACACTGTATTTAGCACAAACTCTGCTACAATAATATGTCAGTAGCATGTATGTAAAAGTTATGTAAAAAACAAAACAAAAAAGAATTCAAAAAAAGTGTTGCCTTTTTTTTACAGACTCAAAGACTCCTATAGGCCACTGGGGGGCGGAATATACACCCCACGCTCAAGCGCACGTATAAAGCTTGCCACAAAGTAGTCTAATAGATAGATAGATTTCTTTATTGCCATTGTACAATTTTACATACAGCAACATTTTTAGACTTTCCAACGTATACAATTAAGAATAGTTAAGTACATATTGCAATCAAAGGCCATATAGCACATTAAGAAATAAAGTGCTCATAGTGTTATTTCACATAAATTGTCTTGTATGTCAAGAATGTGTTGTGCTGATTTTGGGGATGTGTTTTCAGTTCATAGGTCATTATCGTGATAGCTTTGGAATAGAAGCTGTTCATAAATCACGTTGTGTGTGATTTGATAGACCTGTAGCGTTTTCCGGATGGCAGCAGTTCAAATAAATGATGGGCTGGGTGATACGGGTCCTTCAGAATGTTGTGTGTTTTCTGCAGACAATGAGAGGTGAAAATGTCATCCAGGGCAGGTAGCTGTTGATTTGTAATGTTCTGTGCAGTCTTTAGTACTCTCTGCAAAGCCTTTTTATCAGCTGCCGATCTGCCTCCATACCACACCAGCATACCATATGTGATACGATCCTGGAAAACCCGTCAGATGTCACGCTGGTACGTTTTCAGTAAGATCTAAAAATAGATCCAATGTCAGTTGTGTCAAAATTGGGTTTTTATTAAATTATTATTCTATAACATCTTGTCTATCATCTCTGAATATATCTTGGCAAAATTCACTAGTTTAGTGCAGAAAAAGAGCAATTTATAGTGGCAAGCTGAAAAGACCAGGTCTTCTTTTCACTTGATTCATCAGTGACTGGGGATTAACGTAGCATTCCTTTTAACCTTTGTGATGTTTTCATGACAAAGTCCTGTTCCACCAGTCCAGGGGGAGGGGAAAGCAGTCATTCCCGGCGGCTGCAAAGTCCAAGTCCGCTAACCATCCAATGTCAATTTATTTGAATGTGGCCAAAGCCACTGAACCTATTAGTTCCTCTTACCACTCTGAGAGGTCACTGTGGCTAAATCTCTGGAGCATCGGGGGCAGGGATAAATTCCTCTCACAATTCCACCACATTTGTTTCCCCACCTGCATAGAAGTGGAGGATGTGGAATTCGGGTGGGCAAATGGTTCTAAGTTGTGTTCAGCCCAGTTCAGATCCCCCTCAACACACAATGTTCCTTGGATTACTGACAGTGCAGAATACTCATCCACCAAAAGAATGTGGTCTGATGGGCACAATCACAAGTTCTCAAGTGTATTGTCACAAAGCACATCTTTTACACAGGTTGATTGGGAGGCTTACATACTACACCCTCACATGTGAGCCACGTCTCTGGCTGTAACCGCCCTGAGTAAACTAGTGTTTTTCCTTGATGCCTCGCCAAAGCCAATCATGCTGCATGATTTTTGGCTCACAGATATTAACGAGATTGACCCCTTAGGTACTGAGATTTGGTATGAACGGTAAGCCGTTTTTTGATACTCAATGGTATCGAGTCAATTCGGTCAGTGCCGAATCTAACTCGATACGCAGCCCTAATTTTACCCCCCTCCATTTTTTTTTTCAGAGGAGCAGAAATTGCACACTTTGTGTTCTGTACAAGCGTTACGGCATTATGTAAACAGGACACGATTGTTCAGGAAGAATGTTCAGTTATTCGTTTCATGGGCCGATCTTATAAGCCGATCTCCTCGCAGCGCCTTTCCCAGTGGATGGTGGAGACTGACGATTGAATTGACCTGTACTTCTATGGGTCTTCATTCCCCAGTGGGCTTAAGGGCTCATTCTACAAGGGGTATGGCTACCTCAGGGCATTGTTCAAGAGGATTTTGGTATGAGATATTTGTGCAGCGGCAAGCTGGACTTCCCCCATACATTTGTCAGATTTTACTTTCTGGATGTCACTGCCACCTCTATTGCTCATGAAGTTCTCAATTTTGGTTCTTTGTAGAATCGAAAGGTTATCTTTCTTTCTTGCCGGGTCTGTTCGGCAACTTTGAAAAGCATGCGTTACGGGAGTTGGCTATATCATTTCCAAAGAGTTTATATATATATATATATATATATATATATATATATATATATATATATATATATATATGTATACATATTTGAAAAAAGTGGCGTTGATATAAGAATGGCTGTATTCCCTAGTTGCTTGAAACACTGTTGTTAGTCACAATTAATTCAGTTTCCAATTCTAGACATACCCCTGTGTCTGTGTTTGCTGTGCCTCTTCATATTCTACGCAGATTTATGCCAGTAGAGATCCACTTTCAGTAGAGTTTAGGTGTAAGAGGTTATTCATAACAACAACTTGTAAACGTGGAATTTCCAGAAAGCTCCGACTTGTACCATGTGATCATTGTACCACCTGACCATTTTGTCATTGATAGTGTTGCCATAGAAACACTCAATCTTCTAATTATGTCATCTGGCATGACCGCTGTGCTCCACTCCTCCAAACCTAATCAAACACACCTGAACAAGCTAATCAAGGTCTTAAAGATTAGGCTACTAGAAAGCTACACGCAGGTGAGTTTCATCAGGGTTGGAGTTACCCAGACTTCCTTGGATCTATAAATCTTTGGACAGCAATTTATGTTAAGGGATTCAGCAGCACATGTTTTCAGTGTTGCTTTGTGTGCCTTACTGTAACTTCTGACTAATTCAGCGCTGTTTCCAGTAGAGTTAATTGTGAGATAACAGGTCGAGAGGATGACAGCTCGAGTGTACTGCTCGTTGAGTGTTGTTTTATTGTGTCTGTCTGCATGTTTGAGCACAAACCACACTGGAGTCGTAGGTGAGAAGATCTTTTAGCTTTATTACACTGCCTGAAGAAATGCATAAATAAATGCCTTACAAAATATGATGTACAGTACAATTAGCTGTAATATTAAACTTATGAACCACATACAGTTTCAAGCACAGGATTGCTTTACAAATTTAATAGATGAATAATACTTGAAATAAAATTCTGTAAGTACAACTTGCTGGTCATGCTTTGCGTGTTTTGTGCTGTACATCTAAGACTGAATGTTGCTAAATGGACTGACTAAAGCTGAATATCTGAATCCATGCAGTGACCCCTGCAGCTGAACCAGCAAAGCCTACAGTGCAGCTTGGGGCCGAACCAGCAAAGCCTGCAGTATGTGCTGAAAACTGCCAAAAAACTCACCCTGATGGTCAATGTCCTGGCCCAAAGGGGGGTCCTCCAGTGGTGCCTGCGTCTGATGCAGAAAAGCCTGCAGTATGTGATGAAAACTGCCAAAAAACTCACCCTGATGGTCAAAGTCCTGGCCCAAAGGGGGGTCCTCCAGTGGTGCCTGCGTCTGATGCAGAAAAGCCTGCAGTATGTGATGAAAACTGCCAAAAAACTCACCCTGATGGTCAATGTCCTGGCCCAAAGGGGGGTCCTCCAGTGGTGCCTGCGTCTGATGCAGAAGAGCCTGCAGTATGTGATGAAAACTGCCAAAAAACTCACCCTGATGGTCAATGTCCTGGCCCAAAGGGGGGTCCTCCAGTGGTGCCTGCGTCTGATGCAGTATGTGAAGAAAACTGCCAAAAAACTCACCCTGATGGTCAATGTCCTGGCCCAAAGGGGGGTCCTCCAGTGGTGCCTGCGTCTGATGCAGAAAAGCCTGCAGTATGTGATGAAAACTGCCAAAAAACTCACCCTGATGGTCAATGTCCTGGCCCAAAGGGGGGTCCTCCAGTGGTGCCTGCGTCTGATGCAGAAGAGCCTGCAGTATGTGATGAAAACTGCCAAAAAACTCACCCTGATGGTCAATGTCCTGGCCCAAAGGGGGGTCCTCCAGTGGTGCCTGCGTCTGATGCAGTATGTGAAGAAAACTGCCAAAAAACTCACCCTGATGCCCCATGTCCTGGCCCAAAGGGGGGTCCTCCAGTGACACCTGCGTCTGATGCAGAAAAGCCTGCAGTATGTGATGAAAACTGCCAAAAAAACGCACCCTGATGCCCCATGTCCTGGCCCTGAAGGGTCCTCCTGGCCATAAAGAATATGGCCATGCATGCAGTTAATGGTGTGATTTTTACCATTGATGTATGGGATGGTTTTTCCTGTTTAACAAATAAATCTCATACTTTAGTAAGTCTCTTTATTTTTTTCATATTAATTTGCTTGAAGAGATTCATTTTTATACTGCAACAGCTGTTGCCCAAAGTGGTTCACAATAACTAAACGCAAATAACAGAGAAAACAAAAAACAAACAAAAAAAGACAAGGTAATGATAAAGAAACAAAACAGACAAGGTAATGATAAAACACCCATCATGAAGTCTTAAAAGATGTGCTTTAAACATGGCCTTAAATTTCTGTAGTGACTTTACTGACCTTAGAGAAAGTGGGAGTTCATTCCAAAGTTTGGTTCCAGCATGAGAACTGTCGCCATTATCTCAAGATGGATTATAAAATGCCAGCATACTAGAAAGATAATGGTGTATTATAATTGTCAACGAACCGACTCGGCCCTCGGATATGACTAAGATGGTCACTTCAAGCGTTCTGGTATGTTTTGCGCGTCCGAGTCTGAGAAAAAACATGGACGCCACCCGGAAAGCTGTTTCTATGGTAGCACTGGCTGAGTACCACGTGCTCAAAGTATGTGCTTCACCTACACCACACAGAGGAAGAACTCCAGGAAGACTATGACACAAGATGCAGAAGGTATGCTCATATTTCAGTATGTTTGGTCAAGTTTGAGCCACGTTATAGTAGATCATTTTAGCTAGCACACCAGCTAGCAGGAAATGGGCTAAAACAAACAGTGATGACGTTGCTAAAGGTGATATTGAACTCCTTGCAGTGTTGCTCTTCTACAGAACGCTTTTTGTCATAAATAGATGCACTTAAAAGCTAAAGGTAATGTTTCATGCATGATTTTGGCAACTTGTGCAAGATGCAAACTTTGCTGGCGAACGCAGCGAAAAGTAGTAGACGCACTGTTACACGAGTTTAAAGACATGTATTAACGGCAGGTTTTTTTAACCTCTATTTCTTTTTCTCATTCGCGTAGGGCTGTGATATCAGCTGTGCTGCTGTCCAGACAGCAGATAGTCCTCAAGTCTGGAATGGAGTGGGAGATCATGCAGGATATGGATGACAATACATCTGCCCATCATTTCCTGATCAGAAAAGCCAGGTTTGAGCAGCTCCTTCGACTGCTTCAGGAGGGGGGCCTGCACAGCGAACACAGCCATGGACTTCCCCCCTTGCCTGTTCCCAAAAAGGTCCTCGTGTTTCTCTGGTACATGGCCAACCAGAACAGCTTCAGAGAGATATCTGATAAATGTTATGCTTCCCAGTCAGCGACGCACAGAGCCATCCTTCAAGTGCTGACCATACACAATTGAACTGTGCTTTGTTTTCTTTTTTTGTGGTCATTCACAAATGGCATCCTGGCAATCTGGGCCACTGACAAAAATGTATTAAATAAATAAACTATAACGGCATGTAAACAATTCAACCCACACCAACATACATTAACATGAGAATAAAAATAATAATTGTACATCTTCTCCACCATCTGGGCAAGCAACCTCTGGAATCCCTCCTGGGATTTCTTCATTTGTGCCAGGGTCTCAGCGTGGCGTTTTTGGGAGGCCGCTTGGGAGGCTGCCTTGGACTCCCTAACCTATGCCAACAGCTCATCCTCCCTCTGGCACTTGCGTGGCCTCCTTGGGGTGTCAGGGGGCATGGTGGTAACAGTGGGATGATGAACACAGGAGGACGGAGGGCTGGATGGAGCTGGAGAGGGGGAATTGGTCAGACGCACAGGTGAGGATGCGCTAGTGGACTGTGCAGGTGAGATGTCTGGTGCAGACACATTGACCTGTAGTGCATCTGGCCTGCGCACATCCAGGCCCATGGTTGTTCCCACAACAGGGAAGACGATATCATGGTGACCTCCCAAGAGGTCATCCATCTCAGCAAAAAACTGAATTTTACTAGGGCCCCTCCCTGTGGACGAATTTTTGTCCTTTACTTTTTTGTAGGCCTCCACCAACGTGTTCCATTTGCGAGCCACCTTGTCTTGCACAAAGGTCTGCTTGAAATGGTGGCTCAGCTTGCCAGTGATATCCTCCCACAGCAGCTTCTTGGACCTCCTGGCCAGCTTCAAGAAAGTCTTGTTGACGACAAGTGAGGCAGTGGCAGGCAGTGGGGTGTGTGAAAGCAGTGGGGCAGTGGCTCCCACCTGGCTGATATCTGAATCAGAAAAGAAAAAGAAAGAAAGATGTTAGCACAGCCCTCAGGGTTTAATAACAGTGCATGTGCATTAGTATCTCACCTGTGCTTTCAATGCACACCAAGTTAACCGAGATCATGAGCCCCTGGTCCAAGTAATAACCAGCCGCTGGGTTGGCTTGTTGTTGAAACAAGGGCCCATGAAAGGGCCGGGTCCTCTCCTGGTCCCAGTACGGATCCATCTTCCCATCAATAAACTCTAAAAATGATGTTTTATAAACAAAGTTCGGGAGGAGCACATTCAAATAATCAATCCAATCTACTCGTCATCAAACAATTATGTCTACCCTAATCAGCATGACAAGAAGTATATATATATCCACTCTGTCAACTCACCTAATACTCCGTGACAGTTTTCCAGCATCCCTCCACCACCCCGACTCCTCACTCTTGGCTCAATCTTTTACAGCCAGGAATACGGGGGGAGTACTCTGGGTTCGGGCCGAATACCGAGCCCGGAGCCCTCTCCTCGGACAGCACGCCAAATACGCATCTATTTCTATCTGACTTATTTGTAAGTGTGAACTAGTGAAATAAAACACTGTATATCACACTCTGTATCTTTTGGGCAGTATGCTATAATGTACAGTTATCATTCTATCACAAACATACCAGTTTAACACGCAACATTGAGATTTAACCCACATAAAGCACTTTTCTAGTAAAACCATAGTTTGTTTATGTAGGCTACATATAACTATATCGGTTATATGTAGCCTAGTAAATTAGGTGCAAGCCAATCTGTAATAAGACTACACCTTATCAAAACGCAGCCATTTGAACGTCTAAAATTTTCACTTTATTTCATGTTTTAGTTCATCTTCTGTTAGCAACGCTAGCCACGTTAGTTACACCCGTTTGAAACAAGGCTTCATTTAAACAACCAAAGCGGTCCAAAAACAATGAAAACAATTCATACTTACAAGTCACACAGGGCGCAGCCATCTTGGATTCCGTATCAGAATTCTTGCTCGGTGTCCTCATGGTTGTCTGACTTCCGAGCTGGGAAATCTGAGGAAAGGGTTGAAATCTGTTGGTGCGTGTTGCTAGGCAACGTCTGTCTTCCTAGTCGGAATGCCGTGCTTATTTCTGTTACTTGTGACATTTTCATGGCTAAAATCTTATTACACTGTATTTAGCACAAACTCTGCTACAATAATATGTCAGTAGCATGTATGTAAAAGTTATGTAAAAAAACAAAACAAAAAAGAATTCAAAAAAAGTGTTGCCTTTTTTTACAGACTCAAAGACTCCTATAGGCCACTGGGGGGCGGAATATACACCCCACGCTCAAGCGCACGTATAAAGCTTGCCACAAAGTAGTCTAATAGATAGATAGATTTCTTTATTGCCATTGTACAATTTTACATACAGCAACATTTTTAGACTTTCCAACGTATACAATTAAGAATAGTTAAGTACATATTGCAATCAAAGGCCATATAGCACATTAAGAAATAAAGTGCTCATAGTGTTATTTCACATAAATTGTCTTGTATGTCAAGAATGTGTTGTGCTGATTTTGGGGATGTGTTTTCAGTTCATAGGTCATTATCGTGATAGCTTTGGAATAGAAGCTGTTCATAAACAGGCCCGTCGCAACAAGGCAGGCAAACCAAGCAATTGCTTGGGGCCCCGAGCTGTCCTGGGGCCCCAAGACAACGACTGGTTAAGAATAAAATGCAACGACAAACTGTGTGAGCGCCCCTTTGATAGGCAATGCAGTAAAGTGCAATGACACTGTTATCGGGATCCCCCTCAAGGGGGCCCCCCTCAGTAGTCTCTGACAGCAGCCAGCCAACTGCGTGATCTCTGCTGCCGGCAAAATACAAAACCTCCTCGGCAGTCATCATGAAGTGGGATTATGCTTCAGGAAGCCAGAAAAGAATAAGGAGAAAGGAAGAGGAGGAAAGAAAAAACAAGATAGTGGTAGGGGTGTAACGATACACGTATTCGTATTGAACCGTTCGGTACGAGGCTTTCGGTTTGGTGATCGGTACGCGTTTTCAAACCGAACGGTTCGTTGGATCATTTTTCCTGCCGACCAAAATTTCGTTATTTCAAATGTAGGCGTGTTGCGCGTGGCAAGCGCGCTCATAATGTAGAGACGCAGGCGCGACCACAACATTGGCCAACATCAAATGGCAAACGTAATGTAAGCGGAACGAAACTGAGCTACTCGTTATTGTGTGGTTGACGGTCCGTTGTTTATCAGTTTGGACCAGTGCAGCACGAGCCGTGATCATGCGACACTGTTACTACACAGCACTAATAAGAGATCCAGTAAAGAAAGCATTTGAATTCGCCACAGAAGTAATAACATTGCTGCGAGATCTAGTGAGAAACATTCACATTGTTTGGCAGGAATAGTAGGCTATAATGCCTTCAAGTAACATTACGTCGGTTTTATTTTGACATTATGAATACAATGCCCTCAAATGTTAATCTTAACTAAAATAAACATTTGTTTATAACTACTACAATATATTTTTTTTTTTTTCCAAGGAGCTGTTTTGTTTTATATGCTCCTAAGAAGAGTCAATTATAGCTCCAGAATTGCTCAAAGTAAAAAGAAATAATATTTTATGGTGCTAGTTTTAATTTAAAAAAGAAGAAAAATAAATAAATCAAGGAAATTGGCATTTCTTTCTTTTTGCTGTATCGAAAACATACCAAACCGTAACACGTGTATCGTATTGAACCGAACCGTGAATTTTGTTACACCCCTAGTGGTAAGTGATAAATTACACTGGATAAAATAGCTCCACTTGTCCTGTACAAATGGTGTAATTTTGCAGCAGGTAGGCTAGAAAAAATATGTTTATGTTAGCTACCTGCCTGACGGCAAATGCTGCTTGTAACAAACAGTTAGTACAACTTTTTTTTCGAACGGACGGAATATGGTTTCATATATTATAATATGTTTTTTATTGGGGGGGCCTCCATGTCCATTTTGCTTGGGGCCCCCAAATTCCTTCAAACGGCCCTGTTCATAAATCACGTTGTGTGTGATTTGATAGACCTGTAGCGTTTTCCGGATGGCAGCAGTTCAAATAAATGATGGGCTGGGTGATACGGGTCCTTCAGAATGTTGTGTGTTTTCTGCAGACAATGAGAGGTGAAAATGTCATCCAGGGCAGGTAGCTGTTGATTTGTAATGTTCTGTGCAGTCTTTAGTACTCTCTGCAAAGCCTTTTTATCAGCTGCCGATCTGCCTCCATACCACACCAGCATACCATATGTGATACGATCCTGGAAAACCCGTCAGATGTCACGCTGGTACGTTTTCAGTAAGATCTAAAAATAGATCCAATGTCAGTTGTGTCAAAATTGGGTTTTTATTAAATTATTATTCTATAACATCTTGTCTATCATCTCTGAATATATCTTGGCAAAATTCACTAGTTTAGTGCAGAAAAAGAGCAATTTATAGTGGCAAGCTGAAAAGACCAGGTCTTCTTTTCACTTGATTCATCAGTGACTGGGGATTAACGTAGCATTCCTTTTAACCTTTGTGATGTTTTCATGACAAAGTCCTGTTCCACCAGTCCAGGGGGAGGGGAAAGCAGTCATTCCCGGCGGCTGCAAAGTCCAAGTCCGCTAACCATCCAATGTCAATTTATTTGAATGTGGCCAAAGCCACTGAACCTATTAGTTCCTCTTACCACTCTGAGAGGTCACTGTGGCTAAATCTCTGGAGCATCGGGGCAGGGATAAATTCCTCTCACAATTCCACCACATTTGTTTCCCCACCTGCATAGAAGTGGAGGATGTGGAATTCGGGTGGGCAAATGGTTCTAAGTTGTGTTCAGCCCAGTTCAGATCCCCCTCAACACACAATGTTCCTTGGATTACTGACAGTGCAGAATACTCATCCACCAAAAGAATGTGGTCTGATGGGCACAATCACAAGTTCTCAAGTGTATTGTCACAAAGCACATCTTTTACACGGGTTGATTGGGAGGCTTACATACTACACCCTCACATGTGAGCCACGTCTCTGGCTGTAACCGCCCTGAGTAAACTAGTGTTTTTCCTTGATGCCTCGCCAAAGCCAATCATGCTGCATGATTTTTGGCTCACAGATATTAACGAGATTGACCCCTTAGGTACTAAGATTTGGTATGAACGGTAAGCCGTTTTTTGATACTCAATGGTATCGAGTCAATTCGGTCAGTGCCGAATCTAACTCGATACGCAGCCCTAATTTTACCCCCCTCCATTTTTTTTTTCAGAGGAGCAGAAATTGCACACTTTGTGTTCTGTACAAGCGTTACGGCATTATGTAAACAGGACACGATTGTTCAGGAAGAATGTTCAGTTATTCGTTTCATGGGCCGATCTTATAAGCCGATCTCCTCGCAGCGCCTTTCCCAGTGGATGGTGGAGACTGACGATTGAATTGACCTGTACTTCTATGGGTCTTCATTCCCCAGTGGGCTTAAGGGCTCATTCTACAAGGGGTATGGCTACCTCAGGGCATTGTTCAAGAGGATTTTGGTATGAGATATTTGTGCAGCGGCAAGCTGGACTTCCCCCATACATTTGTCAGATTTTACTTTCTGGATGTCACTGCCACCTCTATTGCTCATGAAGTTCTCAATTTTGGTTCTTTGTAGAATCGAAAGGTTATCTTTCTTTCTTGCCGGGTCTGTTCGGCAACTTTGAAAAGCATGCGTTACGGGAGTTGGCTATATCATTTCCAAAGAGTTATATATATATATATATATATATATATATATATATATATATATATATATATGTATACATATTTGAAAAAAAGTGGCGTTGATATAAGAATGGCTGTATTCCCTAGTTGCTTGAAACACTGTTGTTAGTCACAATTAATTCAGTTTCCAATTCTAGACATACCCCTGTGTCTGTGTTTGCTGTGCCTCTTCATATTCTACGCAGATTTATGCCAGTAGAGATCCACTTTCAGTAGAGTTTAGGTGTAAGAGGTTATTCATAACAACAACTTGTAAACGTGGAATTTCCAGAAAGCTCCGACTTGTACCATGTGATCATTGTACCACCTGACCATTTTGTCATTGATAGTGTTGCCATAGAAACACTCAATCTTCTAATTATGTCATCTGGCATGACCGCTGTGCTCCACTCCTCCAAACCTAATCAAACACACCTGAACAAGCTAATCAAGGTCTTAAAGATTAGGCTACTAGAAAGCTACACGCAGGTGAGTTTCATCAGGGTTGGAGTTACCCAGACTTCCTTGGATCTATAAATCTTTGGACAGCAATTTATGTTAAGGGATTCAGCAGCACATGTTTTCAGTGTTGCTTTGTGTGCCTTACTGTAACTTCTGACTAATTCAGCGCTGTTTCCAGTAGAGTTAATTGTGAGATAACAGGTCGAGAGGATGACAGCTCGAGTGTACTGCTCGTTGAGTGTTGTTTTATTGTGTCTGTCTGCATGTTTGAGCACAAACCACACTGGAGTCGTAGGTGAGAAGATCTTTTAGCTTTATTACACTGCCTGAAGAAATGCATAAATAAATGCCTTACAAAATATGATGTACAGTACAATTAGCTGTAATATTAAACTTATGAACCACATACAGTTTCAAGCACAGGATTGCTTTACAAATTTAATAGATGAATAATACTTGAAATAAAATTCTGTAAGTACAACTTGCTGGTCATGCTTTGCGTGTTTTGTGCTGTACATCTAAGACTGAATGTTGCTAAATGGACTGACTAAAGCTGAATATCTGAATCCATGCAGTGACCCCTGCAGCTGAACCAGCAAAGCCTACAGTGCAGCTTGGGGCCGAACCAGCAAAGCCTGCAGTATGTGCTGAAAACTGCCAAAAAACTCACCCTGATGGTCAATGTCCTGGCCCAAAGGGGGGTCCTCCAGTGGTGCCTGCGTCTGATGCAGAAAAGCCTGCAGTATGTGATGAAAACTGCCAAAAAACTCACCCTGATGGTCAAAGTCCTGGCCCAAAGGGGGGTCCTCCAGTGGTGCCTGCGTCTGATGCAGAAAAGCCTGCAGTATGTGATGAAAACTGCCAAAAAACTCACCCTGATGGTCAATGTCCTGGCCCAAAGGGGGGTCCTCCAGTGGTGCCTGCGTCTGATGCAGAAGAGCCTGCAGTATGTGATGAAAACTGCCAAAAAACTCACCCTGATGGTCAATGTCCTGGCCCAAAGGGGGGTCCTCCAGTGGTGCCTGCGTCTGATGCAGTATGTGAAGAAAACTGCCAAAAAACTCACCCTGATGGTCAATGTCCTGGCCCAAAGGGGGGTCCTCCAGTGGTGCCTGCGTCTGATGCAGAAGAGCCTGCAGTATGTGATGAAAACTGCCAAAAAACTCACCCTGATGGTCAATGTCCTGGCCCAAAGGGGGGTCCTCCAGTGGTGCCTGCGTCTGATGCAGTATGTGAAGAAAACTGCCAAAAAACTCACCCTGATGCCCCATGTCCTGGCCCAAAGGGGGGTCCTCCAGTGACACCTGCGTCTGATGCAGAAAAGCCTGCAGTATGTGATGAAAACTGCCAAAAAAACGCACCCTGATGCCCCATGTCCTGGCCCTGAAGGGTCCTCCTGGCCATAAAGAATATGGCCATGCATGCAGTTAATGGTGTGATTTTTACCATTGATGTATGGGATGGTTTTTCCTGTTTAACAAATAAATCTCATACTTTAGTAAGTCTCTTTATTTTTTTCATATTAATTTGCTTGAAGAGATTCATTTTTATACTGCAACAGCTGTTGCCCAAAGTGGTTCACAATAACTAAACGCAAATAACAGAGAAAACAAAAAACAAACAAAAAAAGACAAGGTAATGATAAAGAAACAAAACAGACAAGGTAATGATAAAACACCCATCATGAAGTCTTAAAAGATGTGCTTTAAACATGGCCTTAAATTTCTGTAGTGACTTTACTGACCTTACAGAAAGTGGGAGTTCATTCCAAAGTTTGGTTCCAGCATGAGAACTGTCGCCATTATCTCAAGATGGATTATAAAATGCCAGCATACTAGAAAGATAATGGTGTATTATAATTGTCAACGAACCGACTCGGCCCTCGGATATGACTAAGATGGTCACTTCAAGCGTTCTGGTATGTTTTGCGCGTCCGAGTCTGAGAAAAAACATGGACGCCACCCGGAAAGCTGTTTCTATGGTAGCACTGGCTGAGTACCACGTGCTCAAAGTATGTGCTTCACCTACACCACACAGAGGAAGAACTCCAGGAAGACTATGACACAAGATGCAGAAGGTATGCTCATATTTCAGTATGTTTGGTCAAGTTTGAGCCACGTTATAGTAGATCATTTTAGCTAGCACACCAGCTAGCAGGAAATGGGCTAAAACAAACAGTGATGACGTTGCTAAAGGTGATATTGAACTCCTTGCAGTGTTGCTCTTCTACAGAACGCTTTTTGTCATAAATAGATGCACTTAAAAGCTAAAGGTAATGTTTCATGCATGATTTTGGCAACTTGTGCAAGATGCAAACTTTGCTGGCGAACGCAGCGAAAAGTAGTAGACGCACTGTTACACGAGTTTAAAGACATGTATTAACGGCAGGTTTTTTTAACCTCTATTTCTTTTTCTCATTCGCGTAGGGCTGTGATATCAGCTGTGCTGCTGTCCAGACAGCAGATAGTCCTCAAGTCTGGAATGGAGTGGGAGATCATGCAGGATATGGATGACAATACATCTGCCCATCATTTCCTGATCAGAAAAGCCAGGTTTGAGCAGCTCCTTCGACTGCTTCAGGAGGGGGGCCTGCACAGCGAACACAGCCATGGACTTCCCCCCTTGCCTGTTCCCAAAAAGGTCCTCGTGTTTCTCTGGTACATGGCCAACCAGAACAGCTTCAGAGAGATATCTGATAAATGTTATGCTTCCCAGTCAGCGACGCACAGAGCCATCCTTCAAGTGCTGACCATACACAATTGAACTGTGCTTTGTTTTCTTTTTTTGTGGTCATTCACAAATGGCATCCTGGCAATCTGGGCCACTGACAAAAATGTATTAAATAAATAAACTATAACGGCATGTAAACAATTCAACCCACACCAACATACATTAACATGAGAATAAAAATAATAATTGTACATCTTCTCCACCATCTGGGCAAGCAACCTCTGGAATCCCTCCTGGGATTTCTTCATTTGTGCCAGGGTCTCAGCGTGGCGTTTTTGGGAGGCCGCTTGGGAGGCTGCCTTGGACTCCCTAACCTATGCCAACAGCTCATCCTCCCTCTGGCACTTGCGTGGCCTCCTTGGGGTGTCAGGGGGCATGGTGGTAACAGTGGGATGATGAACACAGGAGGACGGAGGGCTGGATGGAGCTGGAGAGGGGGAATTGGTCAGACGCACAGGTGAGGATGCGCTAGTGGACTGTGCAGGTGAGATGTCTGGTGCAGACACATTGACCTGTAGTGCATCTGGCCTGCGCACATCCAGGCCCATGGTTGTTCCCACAACAGGGAAGACGATATCATGGTGACCTCCCAAGAGGTCATCCATCTCAGCAAAAAACTGAATTTTACTAGGGCCCCTCCCTGTGGACGAATTTTTGTCCTTTACTTTTTTGTAGGCCTCCACCAACGTGTTCCATTTGCGAGCCACCTTGTCTTGCACAAAGGTCTGCTTGAAATGGTGGCTCAGCTTGCCAGTGATATCCTCCCACAGCAGCTTCTTGGACCTCCTGGCCAGCTTCAAGAAAGTCTTGTTGACGACAAGTGAGGCAGTGGCAGGCAGTGGGGTGTGTGAAAGCAGTGGGGCAGTGGCTCCCACCTGGCTGATATCTGAATCAGAAAAGAAAAAGAAAGAAAGATGTTAGCACAGCCCTCAGGGTTTAATAACAGTGCATGTGCATTAGTATCTCACCTGTGCTTTCAATGCACACCAAGTTAACCGAGATCATGAGCCCCTGGTCCAAGTAATAACCAGCCGCTGGGTTGGCTTGTTGTTGAAACAAGGGCCCATGAAAGGGCCGGGTCCTCTCCTGGTCCCAGTACGGATCCATCTTCCCATCAATAAACTCTAAAAATGATGTTTTATAAACAAAGTTCGGGAGGAGCACATTCAAATAATCAATCCAATCTACTCGTCATCAAACAATTATGTCTACCCTAATCAGCATGACAAGAAGTATATATATATCCACTCTGTCAACTCACCTAATACTCCGTGACAGTTTTCCAGCATCCCTCCACCACCCCGACTCCTCACTCTTGGCTCAATCTTTTACAGCCAGGAATACGGGGGGAGTACTCTGGGTTCGGGCCGAATACCGAGCCCGGAGCCCTCTCCTCGGACAGCACGCCAAATACGCATCTATTTCTATCTGACTTATTTGTAAGTGTGAACTAGTGAAATAAAACACTGTATATCACACTCTGTATCTTTTGGGCAGTATGCTATAATGTACAGTTATCATTCTATCACAAACATACCAGTTTAACACGCAACATTGAGATTTAACCCACATAAAGCACTTTTCTAGTAAAACCATAGTTTGTTTATGTAGGCTACATATAACTATATCGGTTATATGTAGCCTAGTAAATTAGGTGCAAGCCAATCTGTAATAAGACTACACCTTATCAAAACGCAGCCATTTGAACGTCTAAAATTTTCACTTTATTTCATGTTTTAGTTAATCTTCTGTTAGCAACGCTAGCCACGTTAGTTACACCCGTTTGAAACAAGGCTTCATTTAAACAACCAAAGCGGTCCAAAAACAATGAAAACAATTCATACTTACAAGTCACACAGGGCGCAGCCATCTTGGATTCCGTATCAGAATTCTTGCTCGGTGTCCTCATGGTTGTCTGACTTCCGAGCTGGGAAATCTGAGGAAAGGGTTGAAATCTGTTGGTGCGTGTTGCTAGGCAACGTCTGTCTTCCTAGTCGGAATGCCGTGCTTATTTCTGTTACTTGTGACATTTTCATGGCTAAAATCTTATTACACTGCATTTAGCACAAACTCTGCTACAATAATATGTCAGTAGCATGTATGTAAAAGTTATGTAAAAAAACAAAACAAAAAAGAATTCAAAAAAAGTGTTGCCTTTTTTTACAGACTCAAAGACTCCTATAGGCCACTGGGGGGCGGAATATACACCCCACGCTCAAGCGCACGTATAAAGCTTGCCACAAAGTAGTCTAATAGATAGATAGATTTCTTTATTGCCATTGTACAATTTTACATACAGCAACATTTTTAGACTTTCCAACGTATACAATTAAGAATAGTTAAGTACATATTGCAATCAAAGGCCATATAGCACATTAAGAAATAAAGTGCTCATAGTGTTATTTCACATAAATTGTCTTGTATGTCAAGAATGTGTTGTGCTGATTTTGGGGATGTGTTTTCAGTTCATAGGTCATTATCGTGATAGCTTTGGAATAGAAGCTGTTCATAAACAGGCCCGTCGCAACAAGGCAGGCAAACCAAGCAATTGCTTGGGGCCCCGAGCTGTCCTGGGGCCCCAAGACAACGACTGGTTAAGAATAAAATGCAACGACAAACTGTGTGAGCGCCCCTTTGATAGGCAATGCAGTAAAGTGCAATGACACTGTTATCGGGATCCCCCTCAAGGGGGCCCCCCTCAGTAGTCTCTGACAGCAGCCAGCCAACTGCGTGATCTCTGCTGCCGGCAAAATACAAAACCTCCTCGGCAGTCATCATGAAGTGGGATTATGCTTCAGGAAGCCAGAAAAGAATAAGGAGAAAGGAAGAGGAGGAAAGAAAAAACAAGATAGTGGTAGGGGTGTAACGATACACGTATTCGTATTGAACCGTTCGGTACGAGGCTTTCGGTTTGGTGATCGGTACGCGTTTTCAAACCGAACGGTTCGTTGGATCATTTTTCCTGCCGACCAAAATTTCGTTATTTCAAATGTAGGCGTGTTGCGCGTGGCAAGCGCGCTCATAATGTAGAGATGCAGGCGCGACCACAACATTGGCCAACATCAAATGGCAAACGTAATGTAAGCGGAACGAAACTGAGCTACTCGTTATTGTGTGGTTGACGGTCCGTTGTTTATCAGTTTGGACCAGTGCAGCACGAGCCGTGATCATGCGACACTGTTACTACACAGCACTAATAAGAGATCCAGTAAAGAAAGCATTTGAATTCGCCACAGAAGTAATAACATTGCTGCGAGATCTAGTGAGAAACATTCACATTGTTTGGCAGGAATAGTAGGCTATAATGCCTTCAAGTAACATTACGTCGGTTTTATTTTGACATTATGAATACAATGCCCTCAAATGTTAATCTTAACTAAAATAAACATTTGTTTATAACTACTACAATATATATTTTTTTTTTTCCAAGGAGCTGTTTTGTTTTATATGCTCCTAAGAAGAGTCAATTATAGCTCCAGAATTGCTCAAAGTAAAAAGAAATAATATTTTATGGTGCTAGTTTTAATTTAAAAAAGAAGAAAAATAAATAAATCAAGGAAATTGGCATTTCTTTCTTTTTGCTGTATCGAAAACATACCAAACCGTAACACGTGTATCGTATTGAACCGAACCGTGAATTTTGTTACACCCCTAGTGGTAAGTGATAAATTACACTGGATAAAATAGCTCCACTTGTCCTGTACAAATGGTGTAATTTTGCAGCAGGTAGGCTAGAAAAAATATGTTTATGTTAGCTACCTGCCTGACGGCAAATGCTGCTTGTAACAAACAGTTAGTACAACTTTTTTTTCGAACGGACGGAATATGGTTTCATATATTATAATATGTTTTTTATTGGGGGGGCCTCCATGTCCATTTTGCTTGGGGCCCCCAAATTCCTTCAAACGGCCCTGTTCATAAATCACGTTGTGTGTGATTTGATAGACCTGTAGCGTTTTCCGGATGGCAGCAGTTCAAATAAATGATGGGCTGGGTGATACGGGTCCTTCAGAATGTTGTGTGTTTTCTGCAGACAATGAGAGGTGAAAATGTCATCCAGGGCAGGTAGCTGTTGATTTGTAATGTTCTGTGCAGTCTTTAGTACTCTCTGCAAAGCCTTTTTATCAGCTGCCGATCTGCCTCCATACCACACCAGCATACCATATGTGATACGATCCTGGAAAACCCGTCAGATGTCACGCTGGTACGTTTTCAGTAAGATCTAAAAATAGATCCAATGTCAGTTGTGTCAAAATTGGGTTTTTATTAAATTATTATTCTATAACATCTTGTCTATCATCTCTGAATATATCTTGGCAAAATTCACTAGTTTAGTGCAGAAAAAGAGCAATTTATAGTGGCAAGCTGAAAAGACCAGGTCTTCTTTTCACTTGATTCATCAGTGACTGGGGATTAACGTAGCATTCCTTTTAACCTTTGTGATGTTTTCATGACAAAGTCCTGTTCCACCAGTCCAGGGGGAGGGGAAAGCAGTCATTCCCGGCGGCTGCAAAGTCCAAGTCCGCTAACCATCCAATGTCAATTTATTTGAATGTGGCCAAAGCCACTGAACCTATTAGTTCCTCTTACCACTCTGAGAGGTCACTGTGGCTAAATCTCTGGAGCATCGGGGCAGGGATAAATTCCTCTCACAATTCCACCACATTTGTTTCCCCACCTGCATAGAAGTGGAGGATGTGGAATTCGGGTGGGCAAATGGTTCTAAGTTGTGTTCAGCCCAGTTCAGATCCCCCTCAACACACAATGTTCCTTGGATTACTGACAGTGCAGAATACTCATCCACCAAAAGAATGTGGTCTGATGGGCACAATCACAAGTTCTCAAGTGTATTGTCACAAAGCACATCTTTTACACGGGTTGATTGGGAGGCTTACATACTACACCCTCACATGTGAGCCACGTCTCTGGCTGTAACCGCCCTGAGTAAACTAGTGTTTTTCCTTGATGCCTCGCCAAAGCCAATCATGCTGCATGATTTTTGGCTCACAGATATTAACGAGATTGACCCCTTAGGTACTGAGATTTGGTATGAACGGTAAGCCGTTTTTTGATACTCAATGGTATCGAGTCAATTCGGTCAGTGCCGAATCTAACTCGATACGCAGCCCTAATTTTACCCCCCTCCATTTTTTTTTTCAGAGGAGCAGAAATTGCACACTTTGTGTTCTGTACAAGCGTTACGGCATTATGTAAACAGGACACGATTGTTCAGGAAGAATGTTCAGTTATTCGTTTCATGGGCCGATCTTATAAGCCGATCTCCTCGCAGCGCCTTTCCCAGTGGATGGTGGAGACTGACGATTGAATTGACCTGTACTTCTATGGGTCTTCATTCCCCAGTGGGCTTAAGGGCTCATTCTACAAGGGGTATGGCTACCTCAGGGCATTGTTCAAGAGGATTTTGGTATGAGATATTTGTGCAGCGGCAAGCTGGACTTCCCCCATACATTTGTCAGATTTTACTTTCTGGATGTCACTGCCACCTCTATTGCTCATGAAGTTCTCAATTTTGGTTCTTTGTAGAATCGAAAGGTTATCTTTCTTTCTTGCCGGGTCTGTTCGGCAACTTTGAAAAGCATGCGTTACGGGAGTTGGCTATATCATTTCCAAAGAGTTTATATATATATATATATATATATATATATATATATATATATATATATATATATATGTATACATATTTGAAAAAAAGTGGCGTTGATATAAGAATGGCTGTATTCCCTAGTTGCTTGAAACACTGTTGTTAGTCACAATTAATTCAGTTTCCAATTCTAGACATACCCCTGTGTCTGTGTTTGCTGTGCCTCTTCATATTCTACGCAGATTTATGCCAGTAGAGATCCACTTTCAGTAGAGTTTAGGTGTAAGAGGTTATTCATAACAACAACTTGTAAACGTGGAATTTCCAGAAAGCTCCGACTTGTACCATGTGATCATTGTACCACCTGACCATTTTGTCATTGATAGTGTTGCCATAGAAACACTCAATCTTCTAATTATGTCATCTGGCATGACCGCTGTGCTCCACTCCTCCAAACCTAATCAAACACACCTGAACAAGCTAATCAAGGTCTTAAAGATTAGGCTACTAGAAAGCTACACGCAGGTGAGTTTCATCAGGGTTGGAGTTACCCAGACTTCCTTGGATCTATAAATCTTTGGACAGCAATTTATGTTAAGGGATTCAGCAGCACATGTTTTCAGTGTTGCTTTGTGTGCCTTACTGTAACTTCTGACTAATTCAGCGCTGTTTCCAGTAGAGTTAATTGTGAGATAACAGGTCGAGAGGATGACAGCTCGAGTGTACTGCTCGTTGAGTGTTGTTTTATTGTGTCTGTCTGCATGTTTGAGCACAAACCACACTGGAGTCGTAGGTGAGAAGATCTTTTAGCTTTATTACACTGCCTGAAGAAATGCATAAATAAATGCCTTACAAAATAAGATGTACAGTACAATTAGCTGTAATATTAAACTTATGAACCACATACAGTTTCAAGCACAGGATTGCTTTACAAATTTAATAGATGAATAATACTTGAAATAAAATTCTGTAAGTACAACTTGCTGGTCATGCTTTGCGTGTTTTGTGCTGTACATCTAAGACTGAATGTTGCTAAATGGACTGACTAAAGCTGAATATCTGAATCCATGCAGTGACCCCTGCAGCTGAACCAGCAAAGCCTACAGTGCAGCTTGGGGCCGAACCAGCAAAGCCTGCAGTATGTGCTGAAAACTGCCAAAAAACTCACCCTGATGGTCAATGTCCTGGCCCAAAGGGGGGTCCTCCAGTGGTGCCTGCGTCTGATGCAGAAAAGCCTGCAGTATGTGATGAAAACTGCCAAAAAACTCACCCTGATGGTCAAAGTCCTGGCCCAAAGGGGGGTCCTCCAGTGGTGCCTGCGTCTGATGCAGAAAAGCCTGCAGTATGTGATGAAAACTGCCAAAAAACTCACCCTGATGGTCAATGTCCTGGCCCAAAGGGGGGTCCTCCAGTGGTGCCTGCGTCTGATGCAGAAGAGCCTGCAGTATGTGATGAAAACTGCCAAAAAACTCACCCTGATGGTCAATGTCCTGGCCCAAAGGGGGGTCCTCCAGTGGTGCCTGCGTCTGATGCAGTATGTGAAGAAAACTGCCAAAAAACTCACCCTGATGGTCAATGTCCTGGCCCAAAGGGGGGTCCTCCAGTGGTGCCTGCGTCTGATGCAGAAAAGCCTGCAGTATGTGATGAAAACTGCCAAAAAACTCACCCTGATGGTCAATGTCCTGGCCCAAAGGGGGGTCCTCCAGTGGTGCCTGCGTCTGATGCAGAAGAGCCTGCAGTATGTGATGAAAACTGCCAAAAAACTCACCCTGATGGTCAATGTCCTGGCCCAAAGGGGGGTCCTCCAGTGGTGCCTGCGTCTGATGCAGCATGTGAAGAAAACTGCCAAAAAACTCACCCTGATGCCCCATGTCCTGGCCCAAAGGGGGGTCCTCCAGTGACACCTGCGTCTGATGCAGAAAAGCCTGCAGTATGTGATGAAAACTGCCAAAAAAACGCACCCTGATGCCCCATGTCCTGGCCCTGAAGGGTCCTCCTGGCCATAAAGAATATGGCCATGCATGCAGTTAATGGTGTGATTTTTACCATTGATGTATGGGATGGTTTTTCCTGTTTAACAAATAAATCTCATACTTTAGTAAGTCTCTTTATTTTTTTCATATTAATTTGCTTGAAGAGATTCATTTTTATACTGCAACAGCTGTTGCCCAAAGTGGTTCACAATAACTAAACGCAAATAACAGAGAAAACAAAAAACAAACAAAAAAAGACAAGGTAATGATAAAGAAACAAAACAGACAAGGTAATGATAAAACACCCATCATGAAGTCTTAAAAGATGTGCTTTAAACATGGCCTTAAATTTCTGTAGTGACTTTACTGACCTTACAGAAAGTGGGAGTTCATTCCAAAGTTTGGTTCCAGCATGAGAACTGTCGCCATTATCTCAAGATGGATTATAAAATGCCAGCATACTAGAAAGATAATGGTGTATTATAATTGTCAACGAACCGACTCGGCCCTCGGATGTGACTAAGATGGTCACTTCAAGCGTTCTGGTATGTTTTGCGCGTCCGAGTCTGAGAAAAAACATGGACGCCACCCGGAAAGCTGTTTCTATGGTAGCACTGGCTGAGTACCACGTGCTCAAAGTATGTGCTTCACCTACACCACACAGAGGAAGAACTCCAGGAAGACTATGACACAAGATGCAGAAGGTATGCTCATATTTCAGTATGTTTGGTCAAGTTTGAGCCACGTTATAGTAGATCATTTTAGCTAGCACACCAGCTAGCAGGAAATGGGCTAAAACAAACAGTGATGACGTTGCTAAAGGTGATATTGAACTCCTTGCAGTGTTGCTCTTCTACAGAACGCTTTTTGTCATAAATAGATGCACTTAAAAGCTAAAGGTAATGTTTCATGCATGATTTTGGCAACTTGTGCAAGATGCAAACTTTGCTGGCGAACGCAGCGAAAAGTAGTAGACGCACTGTTACACGAGTTTAAAGACATGTATTAACGGCAGGTTTTTTTAACCTCTATTTCTTTTTCTCATTCGCGTAGGGCTGTGATATCAGCTGTGCTGCTGTCCAGACAGCAGATAGTCCTCAAGTCTGGAATGGAGTGGGAGATCATGCAGGATATGGATGACAATACATCTGCCCATCATTTCCTGATCAGAAAAGCCAGGTTTGAGCAGCTCCTTTGACTGCTTCAGGAGGGGGGCCTGCACAGCGAACACAGCCATGGACTTCCCCCCTTGCCTGTTCCCAAAAAGGTCCTCGTGTTTCTCTGGTACATGGCCAACCAGAACAGCTTCAGAGAGATATCTGATAAATGTTATGCTTCCCAGTCAGCGACGCACAGAGCCATCCTTCAAGTGCTGACCATACACAATTGAACTGTGCTTTGTTTTCTTTTTTTGTGGTCATTCACAAATGGCATCCTGGCAATCTGGGCCACTGACAAAAATGTATTAAATAAATAAACTATAACGGCATGTAAACAATTCAACCCACACCAACATACATTAACATGAGAATAAAAATAATAATTGTACATCTTCTCCACCATCTGGGCAAGCAACCTCTGGAATCCCTCCTGGGATTTCTTCATTTGTGCCAGGGTCTCAGCGTGGCGTTTTTGGGAGGCCGCTTGGGAGGCTGCCTTGGACTCCCTAACCTATGCCAACAGCTCATCCTCCCTCTGGCACTTGCGTGGCCTCCTTGGGGTGTCAGGGGGCATGGTGGTAACAGTGGGATGATGAACACAGGAGGACGGAGGGCTGGATGGAGCTGGAGAGGGGGAATTGGTCAGACGCACAGGTGAGGATGCGCTAGTGGACTGTGCAGGTGAGATGTCTGGTGCAGACACATTGACCTGTAGTGCATCTGGCCTGCGCACATCCAGGCCCATGGTTGTTCCCACAACAGGGAAGACGATATCATGGTGACCTCCCAAGAGGTCATCCATCTCAGCAAAAAACTGAATTTTACTAGGGCCCCTCCCTGTGGACGAATTTTTGTCCTTTACTTTTTTGTAGGCCTCCACCAACGTGTTCCATTTGCGAGCCACCTTGTCTTGCACAAAGGTCTGCTTGAAATGGTGGCTCAGCTTGCCAGTGATATCCTCCCACAGCAGCTTCTTGGACCTCCTGGCCAGCTTCAAGAAAGTCTTGTTGACGACAAGTGAGGCAGTGGCAGGCAGTGGGGTGTGTGAAAGCAGTGGGGCAGTGGCTCCCACCTGGCTGATATCTGAATCAGAAAAGAAAAAGAAAGAAAGATGTTAGCACAGCCCTCAGGGTTTAATAACAGTGCATGTGCATTAGTATCTCACCTGTGCTTTCAATGCACACCAAGTTAACCGAGATCATGAGCCCCTGGTCCAAGTAATAACCAGCCGCTGGGTTGGCTTGTTGTTGAAACAAGGGCCCATGAAAGGGCCGGGTCCTCTCCTGGTCCCAGTACGGATCCATCTTCCCATCAATAAACTCTAAAAATGATGTTTTATAAACAAAGTTCGGGAGGAGCACATTCAAATAATCAATCCAATCTACTCGTCATCAAACAATTATGTCTACCCTAATCAGCATGACAAGAAGTATATATATATCCACTCTGTCAACTCACCTAATACTCCGTGACAGTTTTCCAGCATCCCTCCACCACCCCGACTCCTCACTCTTGGCTCAATCTTTTACAGCCAGGAATACGGGGGGAGTACTCTGGGTTCGGGCCGAATACCGAGCCCGGAGCCCTCTCCTCGGACAGCACGCCAAATACGCATCTATTTCTATCTGACTTATTTGTAAGTGTGAACTAGTGAAATAAAACACTGTATATCACACTCTGTATCTTTTGGGCAGTATGCTATAATGTACAGTTATCATTCTATCACAAACATACCAGTTTAACACGCAACATTGAGATTTAACCCACATAAAGCACTTTTCTAGTAAAACCATAGTTTGTTTATGTAGGCTACATATAACTATATCGGTTATATGTAGCCTAGTAAATTAGGTGCAAGCCAATCTGTAATAAGACTACACCTTATCAAAACGCAGCCATTTGAACGTCTAAAATTTTCACTTTATTTCATGTTTTAGTTCATCTTCTGTTAGCAACGCTAGCCACGTTAGTTACACCCGTTTGAAACAAGGCTTCATTTAAACAACCAAAGCGGTCCAAAAACAATGAAAACAATTCATACTTACAAGTCACACAGGGCGCAGCCATCTTGGATTCCGTATCAGAATTCTTGCTCGGTGTCCTCATGGTTGTCTGACTTCCGAGCTGGGAAATCTGAGGAAAGGGTTGAAATCTGTTGGTGCGTGTTGCTAGGCAACGTCTGTCTTCCTAGTCGGAATGCCGTGCTTATTTCTGTTACTTGTGACATTTTCATGGCTAAAATCTTATTACACTGTATTTAGCACAAACTCTGCTACAATAATATGTCAGTAGCATGTATGTAAAAGTTATGTAAAAAAACAAAACAAAAAAGAATTCAAAAAAAGTGTTGCCTTTTTTTACAGACTCAAAGACTCCTATAGGCCACTGGGGGGCGGAATATACACCCCACGCTCAAGCGCACGTATAAAGCTTGCCACAAAGTAGTCTAATAGATAGATAGATTTCTTTATTGCCATTGTACAATTTTACATACAGCAACATTTTTAGACTTTCCAACGTATACAATTAAGAATAGTTAAGTACATATTGCAATCAAAGGCCATATAGCACATTAAGAAATAAAGTGCTCATAGTGTTATTTCACATAAATTGTCTTGTATGTCAAGAATGTGTTGTGCTGATTTTGGGGATGTGTTTTCAGTTCATAGGTCATTATCGTGATAGCTTTGGAATAGAAGCTGTTCATAAACAGGCCCGTCGCAACAAGGCAGGCAAACCAAGCAATTGCTTGGGGCCCCGAGCTGTCCTGGGGCCCCAAGACAACGACTGGTTAAGAATAAAATGCAACGACAAACTGTGTGAGCGCCCCTTTGATAGGCAATGCAGTAAAGTGCAATGACACTGTTATCGGGATCCCCCTCAAGGGGGCCCCCCTCAGTAGTCTCTGACAGCAGCCAGCCAACTGCGTGATCTCTGCTGCCGGCAAAATACAAAACCTCCTCGGCAGTCATCATGAAGTGGGATTATGCTTCAGGAAGCCAGAAAAGAATAAGGAGAAAGGAAGAGGAGGAAAGAAAAAACAAGATAGTGGTAGGGGTGTAACGATACACGTATTCGTATTGAACCGTTCGGTACGAGGCTTTCGGTTTGGTGATCGGTACGCGTTTTCAAACCGAACGGTTCGTTGGATCATTTTTCCTGCCGACCAAAATTTCGTTATTTCAAATGTAGGCGTGTTGCGCGTGGCAAGCGCGCTCATAATGTAGAGACGCAGGCGCGACCACAACATTGGCCAACATCAAATGGCAAACGTAATGTAAGCGGAACGAAACTGAGCTACTCGTTATTGTGTGGTTGACGGTCCGTTGTTTATCAGTTTGGACCAGTGCAGCACGAGCCGTGATCATGCGACACTGTTACTACACAGCACTAATAAGAGATCCAGTAAAGAAAGCATTTGAATTCGCCACAGAAGTAATAACATTGCTGCGAGATCTAGTGAGAAACATTCACATTGTTTGGCAGGAATAGTAGGCTATAATGCCTTCAAGTAACATTACGTCGGTTTTATTTTGACATTATGAATACAATGCCCTCAAATGTTAATCTTAACTAAAATAAACATTTGTTTATAACTACTACAATATATATTTTTTTTTTTTCCAAGGAGCTGTTTTGTTTTATATGCTCCTAAGAAGAGTCAATTATAGCTCCAGAATTGCTCAAAGTAAAAAGAAATAATATTTTATGGTGCTAGTTTTAATTTAAAAAAGAAGAAAAATAAATAAATCAAGGAAATTGGCATTTCTTTCTTTTTGCTGTATCGAAAACATACCAAACCGTAACACGTGTATCGTATTGAACCGAACCGTGAATTTTGTTACACCCCTAGTGGTAAGTGATAAATTACACTGGATAAAATAGCTCCACTTGTCCTGTACAAATGGTGTAATTTTGCAGCAGGTAGGCTAGAAAAAATATGTTTATGTTAGCTACCTGCCTGACGGCAAATGCTGCTTGTAACAAACAGTTAGTACAACTTTTTTTTCGAACGGACGGAATATGGTTTCATATATTATAATATGTTTTTTATTGGGGGGGCCTCCATGTCCATTTTGCTTGGGGCCCCCAAATTCCTTCAAACGGCCCTGTTCATAAATCACGTTGTGTGTGATTTGATAGACCTGTAGCGTTTTCCGGATGGCAGCAGTTCAAATAAATGATGGGCTGGGTGATACGGGTCCTTCAGAATGTTGTGTGTTTTCTGCAGACAATGAGAGGTGAAAATGTCATCCAGGGCAGGTAGCTGTTGATTTGTAATGTTCTGTGCAGTCTTTAGTACTCTCTGCAAAGCCTTTTTATCAGCTGCCGATCTGCCTCCATACCACACCAGCATACCATATGTGATACGATCCTGGAAAACCCGTCAGATGTCACGCTGGTACGTTTTCAGTAAGATCTAAAAATAGATCCAATGTCAGTTGTGTCAAAATTGGGTTTTTATTAAATTATTATTCTATAACATCTTGTCTATCATCTCTGAATATATCTTGGCAAAATTCACTAGTTTAGTGCAGAAAAAGAGCAATTTATAGTGGCAAGCTGAAAAGACCAGGTCTTCTTTTCACTTGATTCATCAGTGACTGGGGATTAACGTAGCATTCCTTTTAACCTTTGTGATGTTTTCATGACAAAGTCCTGTTCCACCAGTCCAGGGGGAGGGGAAAGCAGTCATTCCCGGCGGCTGCAAAGTCCAAGTCCGCTAACCATCCAATGCCAATTTATTTGAATGTGGCCAAAGCCACTGAACCTATTAGTTCCTCTTACCACTCTGAGAGGTCACTGTGGCTAAATCTCTGGAGCATCGGGGCAGGGATAAATTCCTCTCACAATTCCACCACATTTGTTTCCCCACCTGCATAGAAGTGGAGGATGTGGAATTCGGGTGGGCAAATGGTTCTAAGTTGTGTTCAGCCCAGTTCAGATCCCCCTCAACACACAATGTTCCTTGGATTACTGACAGTGCAGAATACTCATCCACCAAAAGAATGTGGTCTGATGGGCACAATCACAAGTTCTCAAGTGTATTGTCACAAAGCACATCTTTTACACGGGTTGATTGGGAGGCTTACATACTACACCCTCACATGTGAGCCACGTCTCTGGCTGTAACCGCCCTGAGTAAACTAGTGTTTTTCCTTGATGCCTCGCCAAAGCCAATCATGCTGCATGATTTTTGGCTCACAGATATTAACGAGATTGACCCCTTAGGTACTGAGATTTGGTATGAACGGTAAGCCGTTTTTTGATACTCAATGGTATCGAGTCAATTCGGTCAGTGCCGAATCTAACTCGATACGCAGCCCTAATTTTACCCCCCTCCATTTTTTTTTTCAGAGGAGCAGAAATTGCACACTTTGTGTTCTGTACAAGCGTTACGGCATTATGTAAACAGGACACGATTGTTCAGGAAGAATGTTCAGTTATTCGTTTCATGGGCCGATCTTATAAGCCGATCTCCTCGCAGCGCCTTTCCCAGTGGATGGTGGAGACTGACGATTGAATTGACCTGTACTTCTATGGGTCTTCATTCCCCAGTGGGCTTAAGGGCTCATTCTACAAGGGGTATGGCTACCTCAGGGCATTGTTCAAGAGGATTTTGGTATGAGATATTTGTGCAGCGGCAAGCTGGACTTCCCCCATACATTTGTCAGATTTTACTTTCTGGATGTCACTGCCACCTCTATTGCTCATGAAGTTCTCAATTTTGGTTCTTTGTAGAATCGAAAGGTTATCTTTCTTTCTTGCCGGGTCTGTTCGGCAACTTTGAAAAGCATGCGTTACGGGAGTTGGCTATATCATTTCCAAAGAGTTATATATATATATATATATATATATATATATATATATATATATATATATATATATATATATGTATACATATTTGAAAAAAAGTGGCGTTGATATAAGAATGGCTGTATTCCCTAGTTGCTTGAAACACTGTTGTTAGTCACAATTAATTCAGTTTCCAATTCTAGACATACCCCTGTGTCTGTGTTTGCTGTGCCTCTTCATATTCTACGCAGATTTATGCCAGTAGAGATCCACTTTCAGTAGAGTTTAGGTGTAAGAGGTTATTCATAACAACAACTTGTAAACGTGGAATTTCCAGAAAGCTCCGACTTGTACCATGTGATCATTGTACCACCTGACCATTTTGTCATTGATAGTGTTGCCATAGAAACACTCAATCTTCTAATTATGTCATCTGGCATGACCGCTGTGCTCCACTCCTCCAAACCTAATCAAACACACCTGAACAAGCTAATCAAGGTCTTAAAGATTAGGCTACTAGAAAGCTACACGCAGGTGAGTTTCATCAGGGTTGGAGTTACCCAGACTTCCTTGGATCTATAAATCTTTGGACAGCAATTTATGTTAAGGGATTCAGCAGCACATGTTTTCAGTGTTGCTTTGTGTGCCTTACTGTAACTTCTGACTAATTCAGCGCTGTTTCCAGTAGAGTTAATTGTGAGATAACAGGTCGAGAGGATGACAGCTCGAGTGTACTGCTCGTTGAGTGTTGTTTTATTGTGTCTGTCTGCATGTTTGAGCACAAACCACACTGGAGTCGTAGGTGAGAAGATCTTTTAGCTTTATTACACTGCCTGAAGAAATGCATAAATAAATGCCTTACAAAATATGATGTACAGTACAATTAGCTGTAATATTAAACTTATGAACCACATACAGTTTCAAGCACAGGATTGCTTTACAAATTTAATAGATGAATAATACTTGAAATAAAATTCTGTAAGTACAACTTGCTGGTCATGCTTTGCGTGTTTTGTGCTGTACATCTAAGACTGAATGTTGCTAAATGGACTGACTAAAGCTGAATATCTGAATCCATGCAGTGACCCCTGCAGCTGAACCAGCAAAGCCTACAGTGCAGCTTGGGGCCGAACCAGCAAAGCCTGCAGTATGTGCTGAAAACTGCCAAAAAACTCACCCTGATGGTCAATGTCCTGGCCCAAAGGGGGGTCCTCCAGTGGTGCCTGCGTCTGATGCAGAAAAGCCTGCAGTATGTGATGAAAACTGCCAAAAAACTCACCCTGATGGTCAAAGTCCTGGCCCAAAGGGGGGTCCTCCAGTGGTGCCTGCGTCTGATGCAGAAAAGCCTGCAGTATGTGATGAAAACTGCCAAAAAACTCACCCTGATGGTCAATGTCCTGGCCCAAAGGGGGGTCCTCCAGTGGTGCCTGCGTCTGATGCAGAAGAGCCTGCAGTATGTGATGAAAACTGCCAAAAAACTCACCCTGATGGTCAATGTCCTGGCCCAAAGGGGGGTCCTCCAGTGGTGCCTGCGTCTGATGCAGTATGTGAAGAAAACTGCCAAAAAACTCACCCTGATGGTCAATGTCCTGGCCCAAAGGGGGGTCCTCCAGTGGTGCCTGCGTCTGATGCAGAAAAGCCTGCAGTATGTGATGAAAACTGCCAAAAAACTCACCCTGATGGTCAATGTCCTGGCCCAAAGGGGGGTCCTCCAGTGGTGCCTGCGTCTGATGCAGAAGAGCCTGCAGTATGTGATGAAAACTGCCAAAAAACTCACCCTGATGGTCAATGTCCTGGCCCAAAGGGGGGTCCTCCAGTGGTGCCTGCGTCTGATGCAGCATGTGAAGAAAACTGCCAAAAAACTCACCCTGATGCCCCATGTCCTGGCCCAAAGGGGGGTCCTCCAGTGACACCTGCGTCTGATGCAGAAAAGCCTGCAGTATGTGATGAAAACTGCCAAAAAAACGCACCCTGATGCCCCATGTCCTGGCCCTGAAGGGTCCTCCTGGCCATAAAGAATATGGCCATGCATGCAGTTAATGGTGTGATTTTTACCATTGATGTATGGGATGGTTTTTCCTGTTTAACAAATAAATCTCATACTTTAGTAAGTCTCTTTATTTTTTTCATATTAATTTGCTTGAAGAGATTCATTTTTATACTGCAACAGCTGTTGCCCAAAGTGGTTCACAATAACTAAACGCAAATAACAGAGAAAACAAAAAACAAACAAAAAAAGACAAGGTAATGATAAAGAAACAAAACAGACAAGGTAATGATAAAACACCCATCATGAAGTCTTAAAAGATGTGCTTTAAACATGGCCTTAAATTTCTGTAGTGACTTTACTGACCTTACAGAAAGTGGGAGTTCATTCCAAAGTTTGGTTCCAGCATGAGAACTGTCGCCATTATCTCAAGATGGATTATAAAATGCCAGCATACTAGAAAGATAATGGTGTATTATAATTGTCAACGAACCGACTCGGCCCTCGGATATGACTAAGATGGTCACTTCAAGCGTTCTGGTATGTTTTGCGCGTCCGAGTCTGAGAAAAAACATGGACGCCACCCGGAAAGCTGTTTCTATGGTAGCACTGGCTGAGTACCACGTGCTCAAAGTATGTGCTTCACCTACACCACACAGAGGAAGAACTCCAGGAAGACTATGACACAAGATGCAGAAGGTATGCTCATATTTCAGTATGTTTGGTCAAGTTTGAGCCACGTTATAGTAGATCATTTTAGCTAGCACACCAGCTAGCAGGAAATGGGCTAAAACAAACAGTGATGACGTTGCTAAAGGTGATATTGAACTCCTTGCAGTGTTGCTCTTCTACAGAACGCTTTTTGTCATAAATAGATGCACTTAAAAGCTAAAGGTAATGTTTCATGCATGATTTTGGCAACTTGTGCAAGATGCAAACTTTGCTGGCGAACGCAGCGAAAAGTAGTAGACGCACTGTTACACGAGTTTAAAGACATGTATTAACGGCAGGTTTTTTTAACCTCTATTTCTTTTTCTCATTCGCGTAGGGCTGTGATATCAGCTGTGCTGCTGTCCAGACAGCAGATAGTCCTCAAGTCTGGAATGGAGTGGGAGATCATGCAGGATATGGATGACAATACATCTGCCCATCATTTCCTGATCAGAAAAGCCAGGTTTGAGCAGCTCCTTTGACTGCTTCAGGAGGGGGGCCTGCACAGCGAACACAGCCATGGACTTCCCCCCTTGCCTGTTCCCAAAAAGGTCCTCGTGTTTCTCTGGTACATGGCCAACCAGAACAGCTTCAGAGAGATATCTGATAAATGTTATGCTTCCCAGTCAGCGACGCACAGAGCCATCCTTCAAGTGCTGACCATACACAATTGAACTGTGCTTTGTTTTCTTTTTTTGTGGTCATTCACAAATGGCATCCTGGCAATCTGGGCCACTGACAAAAATGTATTAAATAAATAAACTATAACGGCATGTAAACAATTCAACCCACACCAACATACATTAACATGAGAATAAAAATAATAATTGTACATCTTCTCCACCATCTGGGCAAGCAACCTCTGGAATCCCTCCTGGGATTTCTTCATTTGTGCCAGGGTCTCAGCGTGGCGTTTTTGGGAGGCCGCTTGGGAGGCTGCCTTGGACTCCCTAACCTATGCCAACAGCTCATCCTCCCTCTGGCACTTGCGTGGCCTCCTTGGGGTGTCAGGGGGCATGGTGGTAACAGTGGGATGATGAACACAGGAGGACGGAGGGCTGGATGGAGCTGGAGAGGGGGAATTGGTCAGACGCACAGGTGAGGATGCGCTAGTGGACTGTGCAGGTGAGATGTCTGGTGCAGACACATTGACCTGTAGTGCATCTGGCCTGCGCACATCCAGGCCCATGGTTGTTCCCACAACAGGGAAGACGATATCATGGTGACCTCCCAAGAGGTCATCCATCTCAGCAAAAAACTGAATTTTACTAGGGCCCCTCCCTGTGGACGAATTTTTGTCCTTTACTTTTTTGTAGGCCTCCACCAACGTGTTCCATTTGCGAGCCACCTTGTCTTGCACAAAGGTCTGCTTGAAATGGTGGCTCAGCTTGCCAGTGATATCCTCCCACAGCAGCTTCTTGGACCTCCTGGCCAGCTTCAAGAAAGTCTTGTTGACGACAAGTGAGGCAGTGGCAGGCAGTGGGGTGTGTGAAAGCAGTGGGGCAGTGGCTCCCACCTGGCTGATATCTGAATCAGAAAAGAAAAAGAAAGAAAGATGTTAGCACAGCCCTCAGGGTTTAATAACAGTGCATGTGCATTAGTATCTCACCTGTGCTTTCAATGCACACCAAGTTAACCGAGATCATGAGCCCCTGGTCCAAGTAATAACCAGCCGCTGGGTTGGCTTGTTGTTGAAACAAGGGCCCATGAAAGGGCCGGGTCCTCTCCTGGTCCCAGTACGGATCCATCTTCCCATCAATAAACTCTAAAAATGATGTTTTATAAACAAAGTTCGGGAGGAGCACATTCAAATAATCAATCCAATCTACTCGTCATCAAACAATTATGTCTACCCTAATCAGCATGACAAGAAGTATATATATATCCACTCTGTCAACTCACCTAATACTCCGTGACAGTTTTCCAGCATCCCTCCACCACCCCGACTCCTCACTCTTGGCTCAATCTTTTACAGCCAGGAATACGGGGGGAGTACTCTGGGTTCGGGCCGAATACCGAGCCCGGAGCCCTCTCCTCGGACAGCACGCCAAATACGCATCTATTTCTATCTGACTTATTTGTAAGTGTGAACTAGTGAAATAAAACACTGTATATCACACTCTGTATCTTTTGGGCAGTATGCTATAATGTACAGTTATCATTCTATCACAAACATACCAGTTTAACACGCAACATTGAGATTTAACCCACATAAAGCACTTTTCTAGTAAAACCATAGTTTGTTTATGTAGGCTACATATAACTATATCGGTTATATGTAGCCTAGTAAATTAGGTGCAAGCCAATCTGTAATAAGACTACACCTTATCAAAACGCAGCCATTTGAACGTCTAAAATTTTCACTTTATTTCATGTTTTAGTTCATCTTCTGTTAGCAACGCTAGCCACGTTAGTTACACCCGTTTGAAACAAGGCTTCATTTAAACAACCAAAGCGGTCCAAAAACAATGAAAACAATTCATACTTACAAGTCACACAGGGCGCAGCCATCTTGGATTCCGTATCAGAATTCTTGCTCGGTGTCCTCATGGTTGTCTGACTTCCGAGCTGGGAAATCTGAGGAAAGGGTTGAAATCTGTTGGTGCGTGTTGCTAGGCAACGTCTGTCTTCCTAGTCGGAATGCCGTGCTTATTTCTGTTACTTGTGACATTTTCATGGCTAAAATCTTATTACACTGTATTTAGCACAAACTCTGCTACAATAATATGTCAGTAGCATGTATGTAAAAGTTATGTAAAAAAACAAAACAAAAAAGAATTCAAAAAAAGTGTTGCCTTTTTTTACAGACTCAAAGACTCCTATAGGCCACTGGGGGGCGGAATATACACCCCACGCTCAAGCGCACGTATAAAGCTTGCCACAAAGTAGTCTAATAGATAGATAGATTTCTTTATTGCCATTGTACAATTTTACATACAGCAACATTTTTAGACTTTCCAACGTATACAATTAAGAATAGTTAAGTACATATTGCAATCAAAGGCCATATAGCACATTAAGAAATAAAGTGCTCATAGTGTTATTTCACATAAATTGTCTTGTATGTCAAGAATGTGTTGTGCTGATTTTGGGGATGTGTTTTCAGTTCATAGGTCATTATCGTGATAGCTTTGGAATAGAAGCTGTTCATAAACAGGCCCGTCGCAACAAGGCAGGCAAACCAAGCAATTGCTTGGGGCCCCGAGCTGTCCTGGGGCCCCAAGACAACGACTGGTTAAGAATAAAATGCAACGACAAACTGTGTGAGCGCCCCTTTGATAGGCAATGCAGTAAAGTGCAATGACACTGTTATCGGGATCCCCCTCAAGGGGGCCCCCCTCAGTAGTCTCTGACAGCAGCCAGCCAACTGCGTGATCTCTGCTGCCGGCAAAATACAAAACCTCCTCGGCAGTCATCATGAAGTGGGATTATGCTTCAGGAAGCCAGAAAAGAATAAGGAGAAAGGAAGAGGAGGAAAGAAAAAACAAGATAGTGGTAGGGGTGTAACGATACACGTATTCGTATTGAACCGTTCGGTACGAGGCTTTCGGTTTGGTGATCGGTACGCGTTTTCAAACCGAACGGTTCGTTGGATCATTTTTCCTGCCGACCAAAATTTCGTTATTTCAAATGTAGGCGTGTTGCGCGTGGCAAGCGCGCTCATAATGTAGAGACGCAGGCGCGACCACAACATTGGCCAACATCAAATGGCAAACGTAATGTAAGCGGAACGAAACTGAGCTACTCGTTATTGTGTGGTTGACGGTCCGTTGTTTATCAGTTTGGACCAGTGCAGCACGAGCCGTGATCATGCGACACTGTTACTACACAGCACTAATAAGAGATCCAGTAAAGAAAGCATTTGAATTCGCCACAGAAGTAATAACATTGCTGCGAGATCTAGTGAGAAACATTCACATTGTTTGGCAGGAATAGTAGGCTATAATGCCTTCAAGTAACATTACGTCGGTTTTATTTTGACATTATGAATACAATGCCCTCAAATGTTAATCTTAACTAAAATAAACATTTGTTTATAACTACTACAATATATATTTTTTTTTTTTCCAAGGAGCTGTTTTGTTTTATATGCTCCTAAGAAGAGTCAATTATAGCTCCAGAATTGCTCAAAGTAAAAAGAAATAATATTTTATGGTGCTAGTTTTAATTTAAAAAAGAAGAAAAATAAATAAATCAAGGAAATTGGCATTTCTTTCTTTTTGCTGTATCGAAAACATACCAAACCGTAACACGTGTATCGTATTGAACCGAACCGTGAATTTTGTTACACCCCTAGTGGTAAGTGATAAATTACACTGGATAAAATAGCTCCACTTGTCCTGTACAAATGGTGTAATTTTGCAGCAGGTAGGCTAGAAAAAATATGTTTATGTTAGCTACCTGCCTGACGGCAAATGCTGCTTGTAACAAACAGTTAGTACAACTTTTTTTTCGAACGGACGGAATATGGTTTCATATATTATAATATGTTTTTTATTGGGGGGGCCTCCATGTCCATTTTGCTTGGGGCCCCCAAATTCCTTCAAACGGCCCTGTTCATAAATCACGTTGTGTGTGATTTGATAGACCTGTAGCGTTTTCCGGATGGCAGCAGTTCAAATAAATGATGGGCTGGGTGATACGGGTCCTTCAGAATGTTGTGTGTTTTCTGCAGACAATGAGAGGTGAAAATGTCATCCAGGGCAGGTAGCTGTTGATTTGTAATGTTCTGTGCAGTCTTTAGTACTCTCTGCAAAGCCTTTTTATCAGCTGCCGATCTGCCTCCATACCACACCAGCATACCATATGTGATACGATCCTGGAAAACCCGTCAGATGTCACGCTGGTACGTTTTCAGTAAGATCTAAAAATAGATCCAATGTCAGTTGTGTCAAAATTGGGTTTTTATTAAATTATTATTCTATAACATCTTGTCTATCATCTCTGAATATATCTTGGCAAAATTCACTAGTTTAGTGCAGAAAAAGAGCAATTTATAGTGGCAAGCTGAAAAGACCAGGTCTTCTTTTCACTTGATTCATCAGTGACTGGGGATTAACGTAGCATTCCTTTTAACCTTTGTGATGTTTTCATGACAAAGTCCTGTTCCACCAGTCCAGGGGGAGGGGAAAGCAGTCATTCCCGGCGGCTGCAAAGTCCAAGTCCGCTAACCATCCAATGCCAATTTATTTGAATGTGGCCAAAGCCACTGAACCTATTAGTTCCTCTTACCACTCTGAGAGGTCACTGTGGCTAAATCTCTGGAGCATCGGGGCAGGGATAAATTCCTCTCACAATTCCACCACATTTGTTTCCCCACCTGCATAGAAGTGGAGGATGTGGAATTCGGGTGGGCAAATGGTTCTAAGTTGTGTTCAGCCCAGTTCAGATCCCCCTCAACACACAATGTTCCTTGGATTACTGACAGTGCAGAATACTCATCCACCAAAAGAATGTGGTCTGATGGGCACAATCACAAGTTCTCAAGTGTATTGTCACAAAGCACATCTTTTACACGGGTTGATTGGGAGGCTTACATACTACACCCTCACATGTGAGCCACGTCTCTGGCTGTAACCGCCCTGAGTAAACTAGTGTTTTTCCTTGATGCCTCGCCAAAGCCAATCATGCTGCATGATTTTTGGCTCACAGATATTAACGAGATTGACCCCTTAGGTACTGAGATTTGGTATGAACGGTAAGCCGTTTTTTGATACTCAATGGTATCGAGTCAATTCGGTCAGTGCCGAATCTAACTCGATACGCAGCCCTAATTTTACCCCCCTCCATTTTTTTTTTCAGAGGAGCAGAAATTGCACACTTTGTGTTCTGTACAAGCGTTACGGCATTATGTAAACAGGACACGATTGTTCAGGAAGAATGTTCAGTTATTCGTTTCATGGGCCGATCTTATAAGCCGATCTCCTCGCAGCGCCTTTCCCAGTGGATGGTGGAGACTGACGATTGAATTGACCTGTACTTCTATGGGTCTTCATTCCCCAGTGGGCTTAAGGGCTCATTCTACAAGGGGTATGGCTACCTCAGGGCATTGTTCAAGAGGATTTTGGTATGAGATATTTGTGCAGCGGCAAGCTGGACTTCCCCCATACATTTGTCAGATTTTACTTTCTGGATGTCACTGCCACCTCTATTGCTCATGAAGTTCTCAATTTTGGTTCTTTGTAGAATCGAAAGGTTATCTTTCTTTCTTGCCGGGTCTGTTCGGCAACTTTGAAAAGCATGCGTTACGGGAGTTGGCTATATCATTTCCAAAGAGTTATATATATATATATATATATATATATATATATATATATGTATACATATTTGAAAAAAAGTGGCGTTGATATAAGAATGGCTGTATTCCCTAGTTGCTTGAAACACTGTTGTTAGTCACAATTAATTCAGTTTCCAATTCTAGACATACCCCTGTGTCTGTGTTTGCTGTGCCTCTTCATATTCTACGCAGATTTATGCCAGTAGAGATCCACTTTCAGTAGAGTTTAGGTGTAAGAGGTTATTCATAACAACAACTTGTAAACGTGGAATTTCCAGAAAGCTCCGACTTGTACCATGTGATCATTGTACCACCTGACCATTTTGTCATTGATAGTGTTGCCATAGAAACACTCAATCTTCTAATTATGTCATCTGGCATGACCGCTGTGCTCCACTCCTCCAAACCTAATCAAACACACCTGAACAAGCTAATCAAGGTCTTAAAGATTAGGCTACTAGAAAGCTACACGCAGGTGAGTTTCATCAGGGTTGGAGTTACCCAGACTTCCTTGGATCTATAAATCTTTGGACAGCAATTTATGTTAAGGGATTCAGCAGCACATGTTTTCAGTGTTGCTTTGTGTGCCTTACTGTAACTTCTGACTAATTCAGCGCTGTTTCCAGTAGAGTTAATTGTGAGATAACAGGTCGAGAGGATGACAGCTCGAGTGTACTGCTCGTTGAGTGTTGTTTTATTGTGTCTGTCTGCATGTTTGAGCACAAACCACACTGGAGTCGTAGGTGAGAAGATCTTTTAGCTTTATTACACTGCCTGAAGAAATGCATAAATAAATGCCTTACAAAATATGATGTACAGTACAATTAGCTGTAATATTAAACTTATGAACCACATACAGTTTCAAGCACAGGATTGCTTTACAAATTTAATAGATGAATAATACTTGAAATAAAATTCTGTAAGTACAACTTGCTGGTCATGCTTTGCGTGTTTTGTGCTGTACATCTAAGACTGAATGTTGCTAAATGGACTGACTAAAGCTGAATATCTGAATCCATGCAGTGACCCCTGCAGCTGAACCAGCAAAGCCTACAGTGCAGCTTGGGGCCGAACCAGCAAAGCCTGCAGTATGTGCTGAAAACTGCCAAAAAACTCACCCTGATGGTCAATGTCCTGGCCCAAAGGGGGGTCCTCCAGTGGTGCCTGCGTCTGATGCAGAAAAGCCTGCAGTATGTGATGAAAACTGCCAAAAAACTCACCCTGATGGTCAAAGTCCTGGCCCAAAGGGGGGTCCTCCAGTGGTGCCTGCGTCTGATGCAGAAAAGCCTGCAGTATGTGATGAAAACTGCCAAAAAACTCACCCTGATGGTCAATGTCCTGGCCCAAAGGGGGGTCCTCCAGTGGTGCCTGCGTCTGATGCAGAAGAGCCTGCAGTATGTGATGAAAACTGCCAAAAAACTCACCCTGATGGTCAATGTCCTGGCCCAAAGGGGGGTCCTCCAGTGGTGCCTGCGTCTGATGCAGTATGTGAAGAAAACTGCCAAAAAACTCACCCTGATGGTCAATGTCCTGGCCCAAAGGGGGGTCCTCCAGTGGTGCCTGCGTCTGATGCAGAAAAGCCTGCAGTATGTGATGAAAACTGCCAAAAAACTCACCCTGATGGTCAATGTCCTGGCCCAAAGGGGGGTCCTCCAGTGGTGCCTGCGTCTGATGCAGAAGAGCCTGCAGTATGTGATGAAAACTGCCAAAAAACTCACCCTGATGGTCAATGTCCTGGCCCAAAGGGGGGTCCTCCAGTGGTGCCTGCGTCTGATGCAGCATGTGAAGAAAACTGCCAAAAAACTCACCCTGATGCCCCATGTCCTGGCCCAAAGGGGGGTCCTCCAGTGACACCTGCGTCTGATGCAGAAAAGCCTGCAGTATGTGATGAAAACTGCCAAAAAAACGCACCCTGATGCCCCATGTCCTGGCCCTGAAGGGTCCTCCTGGCCATAAAGAATATGGCCATGCATGCAGTTAATGGTGTGATTTTTACCATTGATGTATGGGATGGTTTTTCCTGTTTAACAAATAAATCTCATACTTTAGTAAGTCTCTTTATTTTTTTCATATTAATTTGCTTGAAGAGATTCATTTTTATACTGCAACAGCTGTTGCCCAAAGTGGTTCACAATAACTAAACGCAAATAACAGAGAAAACAAAAAACAAACAAAAAAAGACAAGGTAATGATAAAGAAACAAAACAGACAAGGTAATGATAAAACACCCATCATGAAGTCTTAAAAGATGTGCTTTAAACATGGCCTTAAATTTCTGTAGTGACTTTACTGACCTTACAGAAAGTGGGAGTTCATTCCAAAGTTTGGTTCCAGCATGAGAACTGTCGCCATTATCTCAAGATGGATTATAAAATGCCAGCATACTAGAAAGATAATGGTGTATTATAATTGTCAACGAACCGACTCGGCCCTCGGATATGACTAAGATGGTCACTTCAAGCGTTCTGGTATGTTTTGCGCGTCCGAGTCTGAGAAAAAACATGGACGCCACCCGGAAAGCTGTTTCTATGGTAGCACTGGCTGAGTACCACGTGCTCAAAGTATGTGCTTCACCTACACCACACAGAGGAAGAACTCCAGGAAGACTATGACACAAGATGCAGAAGGTATGCTCATATTTCAGTATGTTTGGTCAAGTTTGAGCCACGTTATAGTAGATCATTTTAGCTAGCACACCAGCTAGCAGGAAATGGGCTAAAACAAACAGTGATGACGTTGCTAAAGGTGATATTGAACTCCTTGCAGTGTTGCTCTTCTACAGAACGCTTTTTGTCATAAATAGATGCACTTAAAAGCTAAAGGTAATGTTTCATGCATGATTTTGGCAACTTGTGCAAGATGCAAACTTTGCTGGCGAACGCAGCGAAAAGTAGTAGACGCACTGTTACACGAGTTTAAAGACATGTATTAACGGCAGGTTTTTTTAACCTCTATTTCTTTTTCTCATTCGCGTAGGGCTGTGATATCAGCTGTGCTGCTGTCCAGACAGCAGATAGTCCTCAAGTCTGGAATGGAGTGGGAGATCATGCAGGATATGGATGACAATACATCTGCCCATCATTTCCTGATCAGAAAAGCCAGGTTTGAGCAGCTCCTTCGACTGCTTCAGGAGGGGGGCCTGCACAGCGAACACAGCCATGGACTTCCCCCCTTGCCTGTTCCCAAAAAGGTCCTCGTGTTTCTCTGGTACATGGCCAACCAGAACAGCTTCAGAGAGATATCTGATAAATGTTATGCTTCCCAGTCAGCGACGCACAGAGCCATCCTTCAAGTGCTGACCATACACAATTGAACTGTGCTTTGTTTTCTTTTTTTGTGGTCATTCACAAATGGCATCCTGGCAATCTGGGCCACTGACAAAAATGTATTAAATAAATAAACTATAACGGCATGTAAACAATTCAACCCACACCAACATACATTAACATGAGAATAAAAATAATAATTGTACATCTTCTCCACCATCTGGGCAAGCAACCTCTGGAATCCCTCCTGGGATTTCTTCATTTGTGCCAGGGTCTCAGCGTGGCGTTTTTGGGAGGCCGCTTGGGAGGCTGCCTTGGACTCCCTAACCTATGCCAACAGCTCATCCTCCCTCTGGCACTTGCGTGGCCTCCTTGGGGTGTCAGGGGGCATGGTGGTAACAGTGGGATGATGAACACAGGAGGACGGAGGGCTGGATGGAGCTGGAGAGGGGGAATTGGTCAGACGCACAGGTGAGGATGCGCTAGTGGACTGTGCAGGTGAGATGTCTGGTGCAGACACATTGACCTGTAGTGCATCTGGCCTGCGCACATCCAGGCCCATGGTTGTTCCCACAACAGGGAAGACGATATCATGGTGACCTCCCAAGAGGTCATCCATCTCAGCAAAAAACTGAATTTTACTAGGGCCCCTCCCTGTGGACGAATTTTTGTCCTTTACTTTTTTGTAGGCCTCCACCAACGTGTTCCATTTGCGAGCCACCTTGTCTTGCACAAAGGTCTGCTTGAAATGGTGGCTCAGCTTGCCAGTGATATCCTCCCACAGCAGCTTCTTGGACCTCCTGGCCAGCTTCAAGAAAGTCTTGTTGACGACAAGTGAGGCAGTGGCAGGCAGTGGGGTGTGTGAAAGCAGTGGGGCAGTGGCTCCCACCTGGCTGATATCTGAATCAGAAAAGAAAAAGAAAGAAAGATGTTAGCACAGCCCTCAGGGTTTAATAACAGTGCATGTGCATTAGTATCTCACCTGTGCTTTCAATGCACACCAAGTTAACCGAGATCATGAGCCCCTGGTCCAAGTAATAACCAGCCGCTGGGTTGGCTTGTTGTTGAAACAAGGGCCCATGAAAGGGCCGGGTCCTCTCCTGGTCCCAGTACGGATCCATCTTCCCATCAATAAACTCTAAAAATGATGTTTTATAAACAAAGTTCGGGAGGAGCACATTCAAATAATCAATCCAATCTACTCGTCATCAAACAATTATGTCTACCCTAATCAGCATGACAAGAAGTATATATATATCCACTCTGTCAACTCACCTAATACTCCGTGACAGTTTTCCAGCATCCCTCCACCACCCCGACTCCTCACTCTTGGCTCAATCTTTTACAGCCAGGAATACGGGGGGAGTACTCTGGGTTCGGGCCGAATACCGAGCCCGGAGCCCTCTCCTCGGACAGCACGCCAAATACGCATCTATTTCTATCTGACTTATTTGTAAGTGTGAACTAGTGAAATAAAACACTGTATATCACACTCTGTATCTTTTGGGCAGTATGCTATAATGTACAGTTATCATTCTATCACAAACATACCAGTTTAACACGCAACATTGAGATTTAACCCACATAAAGCACTTTTCTAGTAAAACCATAGTTTGTTTATGTAGGCTACATATAACTATATCGGTTATATGTAGCCTAGTAAATTAGGTGCAAGCCAATCTGTAATAAGACTACACCTTATCAAAACGCAGCCATTTGAACGTCTAAAATTTTCACTTTATTTCATGTTTTAGTTCATCTTCTGTTAGCAACGCTAGCCACGTTAGTTACACCCGTTTGAAACAAGGCTTCATTTAAACAACCAAAGCGGTCCAAAAACAATGAAAACAATTCATACTTACAAGTCACACAGGGCGCAGCCATCTTGGATTCCGTATCAGAATTCTTGCTCGGTGTCCTCATGGTTGTCTGACTTCCGAGCTGGGAAATCTGAGGAAAGGGTTGAAATCTGTTGGTGCGTGTTGCTAGGCAACGTCTGTCTTCCTAGTCGGAATGCCGTGCTTATTTCTGTTACTTGTGACATTTTCATGGCTAAAATCTTATTACACTGTATTTAGCACAAACTCTGCTACAATAATATGTCAGTAGCATGTATGTAAAAGTTATGTAAAAAAACAAAACAAAAAAGAATTCAAAAAAAGTGTTGCCTTTTTTTACAGACTCAAAGACTCCTATAGGCCACTGGGGGGCGGAATATACACCCCACGCTCAAGCGCACGTATAAAGCTTGCCACAAAGTAGTCTAATAGATAGATAGATTTCTTTATTGCCATTGTACAATTTTACATACAGCAACATTTTTAGACTTTCCAACGTATACAATTAAGAATAGTTAAGTACATATTGCAATCAAAGGCCATATAGCACATTAAGAAATAAAGTGCTCATAGTGTTATTTCACATAAATTGTCTTGTATGTCAAGAATGTGTTGTGCTGATTTTGGGGATGTGTTTTCAGTTCATAGGTCATTATCGTGATAGCTTTGGAATAGAAGCTGTTCATAAACAGGCCCGTCGCAACAAGGCAGGCAAACCAAGCAATTGCTTGGGGCCCCGAGCTGTCCTGGGGCCCCAAGACAACGACTGGTTAAGAATAAAATGCAACGACAAACTGTGTGAGCGCCCCTTTGATAGGCAATGCAGTAAAGTGCAATGACACTGTTATCGGGATCCCCCTCAAGGGGGCCCCCCTCAGTAGTCTCTGACAGCAGCCAGCCAACTGCGTGATCTCTGCTGCCGGCAAAATACAAAACCTCCTCGGCAGTCATCATGAAGTGGGATTATGCTTCAGGAAGCCAGAAAAGAATAAGGAGAAAGGAAGAGGAGGAAAGAAAAAACAAGATAGTGGTAGGGGTGTAACGATACACGTATTCGTATTGAACCGTTCGGTACGAGGCTTTCGGTTTGGTGATCGGTACGCGTTTTCAAACCGAACGGTTCGTTGGATCATTTTTCCTGCCGACCAAAATTTCGTTATTTCAAATGTAGGCGTGTTGCGCGTGGCAAGCGCGCTCATAATGTAGAGACGCAGGCGCGACCACAACATTGGCCAACATCAAATGGCAAACGTAATGTAAGCGGAACGAAACTGAGCTACTCGTTATTGTGTGGTTGACGGTCCATTGTTTATCAGTTTGGACCAGTGCAGCACGAGCCGTGATCATGCGACACTGTTACTACACAGCACTAATAAGAGATCCAGTAAAGAAAGCATTTGAATTCGCCACAGAAGTAATAACATTGCTGCGAGATCTAGTGAGAAACATTCACATTGTTTGGCAGGAATAGTAGGCTATAATGCCTTCAAGTAACATTACGTCGGTTTTATTTTGACATTATGAATACAATGCCCTCAAATGTTAATCTTAACTAAAATAAACATTTGTTTATAACTACTACAATATATATATTTTTTTTTTCCAAGGAGCTGTTTTGTTTTATATGCTCCTAAGAAGAGTCAATTATAGCTCCAGAATTGCTCAAAGTAAAAAGAAATAATATTTTATGGTGCTAGTTTTAATTTAAAAAAGAAGAAAAATAAATAAATCAAGGAAATTGGCATTTCTTTCTTTTTGCTGTATCGAAAACATACCAAACCGTAACACGTGTATCGTATTGAACCGAACCGTGAATTTTGTTACACCCCTAGTGGTAAGTGATAAATTACACTGGATAAAATAGCTCCACTTGTCCTGTACAAATGGTGTAATTTTGCAGCAGGTAGGCTAGAAAAAATATGTTTATGTTAGCTACCTGCCTGACGGCAAATGCTGCTTGTAACAAACAGTTAGTACAACTTTTTTTTCGAACGGACGGAATATGGTTTCATATATTATAATATGTTTTTTATTGGGGGGGCCTCCATGTCCATTTTGCTTGGGGCCCCCAAATTCCTTCAAACGGCCCTGTTCATAAATCACGTTGTGTGTGATTTGATAGACCTGTAGCGTTTTCCGGATGGCAGCAGTTCAAATAAATGATGGGCTGGGTGATACGGGTCCTTCAGAATGTTGTGTGTTTTCTGCAGACAATGAGAGGTGAAAATGTCATCCAGGGCAGGTAGCTGTTGATTTGTAATGTTCTGTGCAGTCTTTAGTACTCTCTGCAAAGCCTTTTTATCAGCTGCCGATCTGCCTCCATACCACACCAGCATACCATATGTGATACGATCCTGGAAAACCCGTCAGATGTCACGCTGGTACGTTTTCAGTAAGATCTAAAAATAGATCCAATGTCAGTTGTGTCAAAATTGGGTTTTTATTAAATTATTATTCTATAACATCTTGTCTATCATCTCTGAATATATCTTGGCAAAATTCACTAGTTTAGTGCAGAAAAAGAGCAATTTATAGTGGCAAGCTGAAAAGACCAGGTCTTCTTTTCACTTGATTCATCAGTGACTGGGGATTAACGTAGCATTCCTTTTAACCTTTGTGATGTTTTCATGACAAAGTCCTGTTCCACCAGTCCAGGGGGAGGGGAAAGCAGTCATTCCCGGCGGCTGCAAAGTCCAAGTCCGCTAACCATCCAATGTCAATTTATTTGAATGTGGCCAAAGCCACTGAACCTATTAGTTCCTCTTACCACTCTGAGAGGTCACTGTGGCTAAATCTCTGGAGCATCGGGGCAGGGATAAATTCCTCTCACAATTCCACCACATTTGTTTCCCCACCTGCATAGAAGTGGAGGATGTGGAATTCGGGTGGGCAAATGGTTCTAAGTTGTGTTCAGCCCAGTTCAGATCCCCCTCAACACACAATGTTCCTTGGATTACTGACAGTGCAGAATACTCATCCACCAAAAGAATGTGGTCTGATGGGCACAATCACAAGTTCTCAAGTGTATTGTCACAAAGCACATCTTTTACACGGGTTGATTGGGAGGCTTACATACTACACCCTCACATGTGAGCCACGTCTCTGGCTGTAACCGCCCTGAGTAAACTAGTGTTTTTCCTTGATGCCTCGCCAAAGCCAATCATGCTGCATGATTTTTGGCTCACAGATATTAACGAGATTGACCCCTTAGGTACTGAGATTTGGTATGAACGGTAAGCCGTTTTTTGATACTCAATGGTATCGAGTCAATTCGGTCAGTGCCGAATCTAACTCGATACGCAGCCCTAATTTTACCCCCCTCCATTTTTTTTTTCAGAGGAGCAGAAATTGCACACTTTGTGTTCTGTACAAGCGTTACGGCATTATGTAAACAGGACACGATTGTTCAGGAAGAATGTTCAGTTATTCGTTTCATGGGCCGATCTTATAAGCCGATCTCCTCGCAGCGCCTTTCCCAGTGGATGGTGGAGACTGACGATTGAATTGACCTGTACTTCTATGGGTCTTCATTCCCCAGTGGGCTTAAGGGCTCATTCTACAAGGGGTATGGCTACCTCAGGGCATTGTTCAAGAGGATTTTGGTATGAGATATTTGTGCAGCGGCAAGCTGGACTTCCCCCATACATTTGTCAGATTTTACTTTCTGGATGTCACTGCCACCTCTATTGCTCATGAAGTTCTCAATTTTGGTTCTTTGTAGAATCGAAAGGTTATCTTTCTTTCTTGCCGGGTCTGTTCGGCAACTTTGAAAAGCATGCGTTACGGGAGTTGGCTATATCATTTCCAAAGAGTTTATATATATATATATATATATATATATATATATATATATATATATATATATATATATATATATATATATATGTATACATATTTGAAAAAAAGTGGCGTTGATATAAGAATGGCTGTATTCCCTAGTTGCTTGAAACACTGTTGTTAGTCACAATTAATTCAGTTTCCAATTCTAGACATACCCCTGTGTCTGTGTTTGCTGTGCCTCTTCATATTCTACGCAGATTTATGCCAGTAGAGATCCACTTTCAGTAGAGTTTAGGTGTAAGAGGTTATTCATAACAACAACTTGTAAACGTGGAATTTCCAGAAAGCTCCGACTTGTACCATGTGATCATTGTACCACCTGACCATTTTGTCATTGATAGTGTTGCCATAGAAACACTCAATCTTCTAATTATGTCATCTGGCATGACCGCTGTGCTCCACTCCTCCAAACCTAATCAAACACACCTGAACAAGCTAATCAAGGTCTTAAAGATTAGGCTACTAGAAAGCTACACGCAGGTGAGTTTCATCAGGGTTGGAGTTACCCAGACTTCCTTGGATCTATAAATCTTTGGACAGCAATTTATGTTAAGGGATTCAGCAGCACATGTTTTCAGTGTTGCTTTGTGTGCCTTACTGTAACTTCTGACTAATTCAGCGCTGTTTCCAGTAGAGTTAATTGTGAGATAACAGGTCGAGAGGATGACAGCTCGAGTGTACTGCTCGTTGAGTGTTGTTTTATTGTGTCTGTCTGCATGTTTGAGCACAAACCACACTGGAGTCGTAGGTGAGAAGATCTTTTAGCTTTATTACACTGCCTGAAGAAATGCATAAATAAATGCCTTACAAAATATGATGTACAGTACAATTAGCTGTAATATTAAACTTATGAACCACATACAGTTTCAAGCACAGGATTGCTTTACAAATTTAATAGATGAATAATACTTGAAATAAAATTCTGTAAGTACAACTTGCTGGTCATGCTTTGCGTGTTTTGTGCTGTACATCTAAGACTGAATGTTGCTAAATGGACTGACTAAAGCTGAATATCTGAATCCATGCAGTGACCCCTGCAGCTGAACCAGCAAAGCCTACAGTGCAGCTTGGGGCCGAACCAGCAAAGCCTGCAGTATGTGCTGAAAACTGCCAAAAAACTCACCCTGATGGTCAATGTCCTGGCCCAAAGGGGGGTCCTCCAGTGGTGCCTGCGTCTGATGCAGAAAAGCCTGCAGTATGTGATGAAAACTGCCAAAAAACTCACCCTGATGGTCAAAGTCCTGGCCCAAAGGGGGGTCCTCCAGTGGTGCCTGCGTCTGATGCAGAAAAGCCTGCAGTATGTGATGAAAACTGCCAAAAAACTCACCCTGATGGTCAATGTCCTGGCCCAAAGGGGGGTCCTCCAGTGGTGCCTGCGTCTGATGCAGAAGAGCCTGCAGTATGTGATGAAAACTGCCAAAAAACTCACCCTGATGGTCAATGTCCTGGCCCAAAGGGGGGTCCTCCAGTGGTGCCTGCGTCTGATGCAGTATGTGAAGAAAACTGCCAAAAAACTCACCCTGATGGTCAATGTCCTGGCCCAAAGGGGGGTCCTCCAGTGGTGCCTGCGTCTGATGCAGAAAAGCCTGCAGTATGTGATGAAAACTGCCAAAAAACTCACCCTGATGGTCAATGTCCTGGCCCAAAGGGGGGTCCTCCAGTGGTGCCTGCGTCTGATGCAGAAGAGCCTGCAGTATGTGATGAAAACTGCCAAAAAACTCACCCTGATGGTCAATGTCCTGGCCCAAAGGGGGGTCCTCCAGTGGTGCCTGCGTCTGATGCAGCATGTGAAGAAAACTGCCAAAAAACTCACCCTGATGCCCCATGTCCTGGCCCAAAGGGGGGTCCTCCAGTGACACCTGCGTCTGATGCAGAAAAGCCTGCAGTATGTGATGAAAACTGCCAAAAAAACGCACCCTGATGCCCCATGTCCTGGCCCTGAAGGGTCCTCCTGGCCATAAAGAATATGGCCATGCATGCAGTTAATGGTGTGATTTTTACCATTGATGTATGGGATGGTTTTTCCTGTTTAACAAATAAATCTCATACTTTAGTAAGTCTCTTTATTTTTTTCATATTAATTTGCTTGAAGAGATTCATTTTTATACTGCAACAGCTGTTGCCCAAAGTGGTTCACAATAACTAAACGCAAATAACAGAGAAAACAAAAAACAAACAAAAAAAGACAAGGTAATGATAAAGAAACAAAACAGACAAGGTAATGATAAAACACCCATCATGAAGTCTTAAAAGATGTGCTTTAAACATGGCCTTAAATTTCTGTAGTGACTTTACTGACCTTACAGAAAGTGGGAGTTCATTCCAAAGTTTGGTTCCAGCATGAGAACTGTCGCCATTATCTCAAGATGGATTATAAAATGCCAGCATACTAGAAAGATAATGGTGTATTATAATTGTCAACGAACCGACTCGGCCCTCGGATATGACTAAGATGGTCACTTCAAGCGTTCTGGTATGTTTTGCGCGTCCGAGTCTGAGAAAAAACATGGACGCCACCCGGAAAGCTGTTTCTATGGTAGCACTGGCTGAGTACCACGTGCTCAAAGTATGTGCTTCACCTACACCACACAGAGGAAGAACTCCAGGAAGACTATGACACAAGATGCAGAAGGTATGCTCATATTTCAGTATGTTTGGTCAAGTTTGAGCCACGTTATAGTAGATCATTTTAGCTAGCACACCAGCTAGCAGGAAATGGGCTAAAACAAACAGTGATGACGTTGCTAAAGGTGATATTGAACTCCTTGCAGTGTTGCTCTTCTACAGAACGCTTTTTGTCATAAATAGATGCACTTAAAAGCTAAAGGTAATGTTTCATGCATGATTTTGGCAACTTGTGCAAGATGCAAACTTTGCTGGCGAACGCAGCGAAAAGTAGTAGACGCACTGTTACACGAGTTTAAAGACATGTATTAACGGCAGGTTTTTTTAACCTCTATTTCTTTTTCTCATTCGCGTAGGGCTGTGATATCAGCTGTGCTGCTGTCCAGACAGCAGATAGTCCTCAAGTCTGGAATGGAGTGGGAGATCATGCAGGATATGGATGACAATACATCTGCCCATCATTTCCTGATCAGAAAAGCCAGGTTTGAGCAGCTCCTTCGACTGCTTCAGGAGGGGGGCCTGCACAGCGAACACAGCCATGGACTTCCCCCCTTGCCTGTTCCCAAAAAGGTCCTCGTGTTTCTCTGGTACATGGCCAACCAGAACAGCTTCAGAGAGATATCTGATAAATGTTATGCTTCCCAGTCAGCGACGCACAGAGCCATCCTTCAAGTGCTGACCATACACAATTGAACTGTGCTTTGTTTTCTTTTTTTGTGGTCATTCACAAATGGCATCCTGGCAATCTGGGCCACTGACAAAAATGTATTAAATAAATAAACTATAACGGCATGTAAACAATTCAACCCACACCAACATACATTAACATGAGAATAAAAATAATAATTGTACATCTTCTCCACCATCTGGGCAAGCAACCTCTGGAATCCCTCCTGGGATTTCTTCATTTGTGCCAGGGTCTCAGCGTGGCGTTTTTGGGAGGCCGCTTGGGAGGCTGCCTTGGACTCCCTAACCTATGCCAACAGCTCATCCTCCCTCTGGCACTTGCGTGGCCTCCTTGGGGTGTCAGGGGGCATGGTGGTAACAGTGGGATGATGAACACAGGAGGACGGAGGGCTGGATGGAGCTGGAGAGGGGGAATTGGTCAGACGCACAGGTGAGGATGCGCTAGTGGACTGTGCAGGTGAGATGTCTGGTGCAGACACATTGACCTGTAGTGCATCTGGCCTGCGCACATCCAGGCCCATGGTTGTTCCCACAACAGGGAAGACGATATCATGGTGACCTCCCAAGAGGTCATCCATCTCAGCAAAAAACTGAATTTTACTAGGGCCCCTCCCTGTGGACGAATTTTTGTCCTTTACTTTTTTGTAGGCCTCCACCAACGTGTTCCATTTGCGAGCCACCTTGTCTTGCACAAAGGTCTGCTTGAAATGGTGGCTCAGCTTGCCAGTGATATCCTCCCACAGCAGCTTCTTGGACCTCCTGGCCAGCTTCAAGAAAGTCTTGTTGACGACAAGTGAGGCAGTGGCAGGCAGTGGGGTGTGTGAAAGCAGTGGGGCAGTGGCTCCCACCTGGCTGATATCTGAATCAGAAAAGAAAAAGAAAGAAAGATGTTAGCACAGCCCTCAGGGTTTAATAACAGTGCATGTGCATTAGTATCTCACCTGTGCTTTCAATGCACACCAAGTTAACCGAGATCATGAGCCCCTGGTCCAAGTAATAACCAGCCGCTGGGTTGGCTTGTTGTTGAAACAAGGGCCCATGAAAGGGCCGGGTCCTCTCCTGGTCCCAGTACGGATCCATCTTCCCATCAATAAACTCTAAAAATAAAACACTGTATATCACACTCTGTATCTTTTGGGCAGTATGCTATAATGTACAGTTATCATTCTATCACAAACATACCAGTTTAACACGCAACATTGAGATTTAACCCACATAAAGCACTTTTCTAGTAAAACCATAGTTTGTTTATGTAGGCTACATATAACTATATCGGTTATATGTAGCCTAGTAAATTAGGTGCAAGCCAATCTGTAATAAGACTACACCTTATCAAAACGTAGCCATTTGAACGTCTAAAATTTTCACTTTATTTCATGTTTTAGTTAATCTTCTGTTAGCAACGCTAGCCACGTTAGTTACACCCGTTTGAAACAAGGCTTCATTTAAACAACCAAAGCGGTCCAAAAACAATGAAAACAATTCATACTTACAAGTCACACAGGGCGCAGCCATCTTGGATTCCGTATCAGAATTCTTGCTCGGTGTCCTCATGGTTGTCTGACTTCCGAGCTGGGAAATCTGAGGAAAGGGTTGAAATCTGTTGGTGCGTGTTGCTAGGCAACGTCTGTCTTCCTAGTCGGAATGCCGTGCTTATTTCTGTTACTTGTGACATTTTCATGGCTAAAATCTTATTACACTGTATTTAGCACAAACTCTGCTACAATAATATGTCAGTAGCATGTATGTAAAAGTTATGTAAAAAACAAAAAAAAGAATTCAAAAAAAGTGTTGCCTTTTTTTACAGACTCAAAGACTCCTATAGGCCACTGGGGGGCGGAATATACACCCCACGCTCAAGCGCACGTATAAAGCTTGCCACAAAGTAGTCTAATAGATAGATAGATTTCTTTATTGCCATTGTACAATTTTACATACAGCAACATTTTTAGACTTTCCAACGTATACAATTAAGAATAGTTAAGTACATATTGCAATCAAAGGCCATATAGCACATTAAGAAATAAAGTGCTCATAGTGTTATTTCACATAAATTGTCTTGTATGTCAAGAATGTGTTGTGCTGATTTTGGGGATGTGTTTTCAGTTCATAGGTCATTATCGCGATAGCTTTGGAATAGAAGCTGTTCATAAATCACGTTGTGTGTGATTTGATAGACCTGTAGCGTTTTCCGGATGGCAGCAGTTCAAATAAATGATGGGCTGGGTGATACGGGTCCTTCAGAATGTTGTGTTTTCTGCAGACAATGAGAGGTGAAAATGTCATCCAGGGCAGGTAGCTGTTGATTTGTAATGTTCTGTGCAGTCTTTAGTACTCTCTGCAAAGCCTTTTTATCAGCTGCCGATCTGCCTCCATACCACACCAGCATACCATATGTGATACGATCCTGGAAAACCCGTCAGATGTCACGCTGGTACGTTTTCAGTAAGATCTAAAAATAGATCCAATGTCAGTTGTGTCAAAATTGGGTTTTTATTAAATTATTATTCTATAACATCTTGTCTATCATCTCTGAATATATCTTGGCAAAATTCACTAGTTTAGTGCAGAAAAAGAGCAATTTATAGTGGCAAGCTGAAAAGACCAGGTCTTCTTTTCACTTGATTCATCAGTGACTGGGGATTAACGTAGCATTCCTTTTAACCTTTGTGATGTTTTCCTGACAAAGTCCTGTTCCACCAGTCCAGGGGGAGGGGAAAGCAGTCATTCCCGGCGGCTGCAAAGTCCAAGTCCGCTAACCATCCAATGTCAATTTATTTGAATGTGGCCAAAGCCACTGAACCTATTAGTTCCTCTTACCACTCTGAGAGGTCACTGTGGCTAAATCTCTGGAGCATCGGGGCAGGGATAAATTCCTCTCACAATTCCACCACATTTGTTTCCCCACCTGCATAGAAGTGGAGGATGTGGAATTCGGGTGGGCAAATGGTTCTAAGTTGTGTTCAGCCCAGTTCAGATCCCCCTCAACACACAATGTTCCTTGGATTACTGACAGTGCAGAATACTCATCCACCAAAAGAATGTGGTCTGATGGGCACAATCACAAGTTCTCAAGTGTATTGTCACAAAGCACATCTTTTACACGGGTTGATTGGGAGGCTTACATACTACACCCTCACATGTGAGCCACGTCTCTGGCTGTAACCGCCCTGAGTAAACTAGTGTTTTTCCTTGATGCCTCGCCAAAGCCAATCATGCTGCATGATTTTTGGCTCACAGATATTAACGAGATTGACCCCTTAGGTACTGAGATTTGGTATGAACGGTAAGACGTTTTTTGATACTCAATGGTATCGAGTCAATTCGGTCAGTGCCGAATCTAACTCGATACGCAGCCCTAATTTTACCCCCCTCCATTTTTTTTTTCAGAGGAGCAGAAATTGCACACTTTGTGTTCTGTACAAGCGTTACGGCATTATGTAAACAGGACACGATTGTTCAGGAAGAATGTTCAGTTATTCGTTTCATGGGCCGATCTCATAAGCCGATCTCCTCGCAGCGCCTTTCCCAGTGGATGGTGGAGACTGACGATTGAATTGACCTGTACTTCTATGGGTCTTCATTCCCCAGTGGGCTTAAGGGCTCATTCTACAAGGGGTATGGCTACCTCAGGGCATTGTTCAAGAGGATTTTGGTATGAGATATTTGTGCAGCGGCAAGCTGGACTTCCCCCATACATTTGTCAGATTTTACTTTCTGGATGTCACTGCCACCTCTATTGCTCATGAAGTTCTCAATTTTGGTTCTTTGTAGAATCGAAAGGTTATCTTTCTTTCTTGCCGGGTCTGTTCGGCAACTTTGAAAAGCATGCGTTACGGGAGTTGGCTATATCATTTCCAAAGAGTTCATATATATATATATATATATATATATATATATATATATATATATATATATATGTATACATATTTGAAAAAAAGTGGCGTTGATATAAGAATGGCTGTATTCCCTAGTTGCTTGAAACACTGTTGTTAGTCACAATTAATTCAGTTTCCAATTCTAGACATGCCCCTGTGTCTGTGTTTGCTGTGCCTCTTCATATTCTACGCAGATTTATGCCAGTAGAGATCCACTTTCAGTAGAGTTTAGGTGTAAGAGGTTATTCATAACAACAACTTGTAAACGTGGAATTTCCAGAAAGCTCCGACTTGTACCATGTGATCATTGTACCACCTGACCATTTTGTCATTGATAGTGTTGCCATAGAAACACTCAATCTTCTAATTATGTCATCTGGCATGACCGCTGTGCTCCACTCCTCCAAACCTAATCAAACACACCTGAACAAGCTAATCAAGGTCTTAAAGATTAGGCTACTAGAAAGCTACACGCAGGTGAGTTTCATCAGGGTTGGAGTTACCCAGACTTCCTTGGATCTATAAATCTTTGGACAGCAATTTATGTTAAGGGATTCAGCAGCACATGTTTTCAGTGTTGCTTTGTGTGCCTTACTGTAACTTCTGACTAATTCAGCGCTGTTTCCAGTAGAGTTAATTGTGAGATAACAGGTCGAGAGGATGACAGCTCGAGTGTACTGCTCGTTGAGTGTTGTTTTATTGTGTCTGTCTGCATGTTTGAGCACAAACCACACTGGAGTCGTAGGTGAGAAGATCTTTTAGCTTTATTACACTGCCTGAAGAAATGCATAAATAAATGCCTTACAAAATATGATGTACAGTACAATTAGCTGTAATATTAAACTTATGAACCACATACAGTTTCAAGCACAGGATTGCTTTACAAATTTAATAGATGAATAATACTTGAAATAAAATTCTGTAAGTACAACTTGCTGGTCATGCTTTGCGTGTTTTGTGCTGTACATCTAAGACTGAATGTTGCTAAATGGACTGACTAAAGCTGAATATCTGAATCCATGCAGTGACACCTGCAGCTGAACCAGCAAAGCCTACAGTGCAGCTTGGGGCCGAACCAGCAAAGCCTGCAGTATGTGCTGAAAACTGCCAAAAAACTCACCCTGATGGTCAATGTCCTGGCCCAAAGGGGGGTCCTCCAGTGGTGCCTGCGTCTGATGCAGAAAAGCCTGCAGTATGTGATGAAAACTGCCAAAAAACTCACCCTGATGGTCAATGTCCTGGCCCAAAGGGGGGTCCTCCAGTGGTGCCTGCGTCTGATGCAGAAGAGCCTGCAGTATGTGATGAAAACTGCCAAAAAACTCACCCTGATGGTCAATGTCCTGGCCCAAAGGGGGGTCCTCCAGTGGTGCCTGCGTCTGATGCAGTATGTGAAGAAAACTGCCAAAAAACTCACCCTGATGGTCAATGTCCTGGCCCAAAGGGGGGTCCTCCAGTGGTGCCTGCGTCTGATGCAGAAAAGCCTGCAGTATGTGATGAAAACTGCCAAAAAACTCACCCTGATGGTCAATGTCCTGGCCCAAAGGGGGGTCCTCCAGTGGTGCCTGCGTCTGATGCAGTATGTGAAGAAAACTGCCAAAAAACTCACCCTGATGCCCCATGTCCTGGCCCAAAGGGGGGTCCTCCAGTGACACCTGCGTCTGATGCAGAAAAGCCTGCAGTATGTGATGAAAACTGCCAAAAAAACGCACCCTGATGCCCCATGTCCTGGCCCTGAAGGGTCCTCCTGGCCATAAAGAATATGGCCATGCATGCAGTTAATGGTGTGACTTTTACCATTGATGTATGGGATGGTTTTTCCTGTTTAACAAATAAATCTCATACTTTAGTAAGTCTCTTTATTTTTTTCATATTAATTTGCTTGAAGAGATTCATTTTTATACTGCAACAGCTGTTGCCCAAAGTGGTTCACAATAACTAAACGCAAATAACAGAGAAAACAAAAAACAAACAAAAAAAGACAAGGTAATGATAAAGAAACAAAACAGACAAGGTAATGATAAAACACCCATCATGAAGTCTTAAAAGATGTGCTTTAAACATGGCCTTAAATTTCTGTAGTGACTTTACTGACCTTACAGAAAGTGGGAGTTCATTCCAAAGTTTGGTTCCAGCATGAGAACTGTCGCCATTATCTCAAGATGGATTATAAAATGCCAGCATACTAGAAAGATAATGGTGTATTATAATTGTCAACGAACCGACTCGGCCCTCGGATATGACTAAGATGGTCACTTCAAGCGTTCTGGTATGTTTTGCGCGTCCGAGTCTGAGAAAAAACATGGACGCCACCCGGAAAGCTGTTTCTATGGTAGCACTGGCTGAGTACCACGTGCTCAAAGTATGTGCTTCACCTACACCACACAGAGGAAGAACTCCAGGAAGACTATGACACAAGATGCAGAAGGTATGCTCATATTTCAGTATGTTTGGTCAAGTTTGAGCCACGTTATAGTAGATCATTTTAGCTAGCACACCAGCTAGCAGGAAATGGGCTAAAACAAACAGTGATGACGTTGCTAAAGGTGATATTGAACTCCTTGCAGTGTTGCTCTTCTACAGAACGCTTTTTGTCATAAATAGATGCACTTAAAAGCTAAAGGTAATGTTTCATGCATGATTTTGGCAACTTGTGCAAGATGCAAACTTTGCTGGCGAACGCAGCGAAAAGTAGTAGACGCACTGTTACACGAGTTTAAAGACATGTATTAACGGCAGTTTTTTTTAACCTCTATTTCTTTTTCTCATTCGCGTAGGGCTGTGATATCAGCTGTGCTGCTGTCCAGACAGCAGATAGTCCTCAAGTCTGGAATGGAGTGGGAGATCATGCAGGATATGGATGACAATACATCTGCCCATCATTTCCTGATCAGAAAAGCCAGGTTTGAGCAGCTCCTTCGACTGCTTCAGGAGGGGGGCCTGCACAGCGAACACAGCCATGGACTTCCCCCCTTGCCTGTTCCCAAAAAGGTCCTCGTGTTTCTCTGGTACATGGCCAACCAGAACAGCTTCAGAGAGATATCTGATAAATGTTATGCTTCCCAGTCAGCGACGCACAGAGCCATCCTTCAAGTGCTGACCATACACAATTGAACTGTGCTTTGTTTTCTTTTTTTGTGGTCATTCACAAATGGCATCCTGGCAATCTGGGCCACTGACAAAAATGTATTAAATAAATAAACTATAACGGCATGTAAACAATTCAACCCACACCAACATACATTAACATGAGAATAAAAATAATAATTGTACATCTTCTCCACCATCTGGGCAAGCAACCTCTGGAATCCCTCCTGGGATTTCTTCATTTGTGCCAGGGTCTCAGCGTGGCGTTTTTGGGAGGCCGCTTGGGAGGCTGCCTTGGACTCCCTAACCTATGCCAACAGCTCATCCTCCCTCTGGCGCTTGCGTGGCCTCCTTGGGGTGTCAGGGGGCATGGTGGTAACAGTGGGATGATGAACACAGGAGGACGGAGGGCTGGATGGAGCTGGAGAGGGGGAATTGGTCAGACGCACAGGTGAGGATGCGCTAGTGGACTGTGCAGGTGAGATGTCTGGTGCAGACACATTGACCTGTAGTGCATCTGGCCTGCGCACATCCAGGCCCATGGTTGTTCCCACAACAGGGAAGACGATATCATGGTGACCTCCCAAGAGGTCATCCATCTCAGCAAAAAACTGAATTTTACTAGGGCCCCTCCCTGTGGACGAATTTTTGTCCTTTACTTTTTTGTAGGCCTCCACCAACGTGTTCCATTTGCGAGCCACCTTGTCTTGCACAAAGGTCTGCTTGAAATGGTGGCTCAGCTTGCCAGTGATATCCTCCCACAGCAGCTTCTTGGACCTCCTGGCCAGCTTCAAGAAAGTCTTGTTGACGACAAGGGAGGCAGTGGCAGGCAGTGGGGTGTGTGAAAGCAGTGGGGCAGTGGCTCCCACCTGGCTGATATCTGAATCAGAAAAGAAAAAGAAAGAAAGATGTTAGCACAGTCCTCAGGGTTTAATAACAGTGCATGTGCATTAGTATCTCACCTGTGCTTTCAATGCACACCAAGTTAACCGAGATCATGAGCCCCTGGTCCAAGTAATAACCAGCCTCTGGGTTGGCTTGTTGTTGAAACAAGGGCCCATGAAAGGGCCGGGTCCTCTCCTGGTCCCAGTACGGATCCATCTTCCCATCAATAAACTCTAAAAATAAAACACTGTATATCACACTCTGTATCTTTTGGGCAGTATGCTATAATGTACAGTTATCATTCTATCACAAACATACCAGTTTAACATGCAACATTGAGATTTAACCCACATAAAGCACTTTTCTAGTAAAACCATAGTTTGTTTATGTAGGCTACATATAACTATATCAGTTATATGTAGCCTAGTAAATTAGGTGCAAGCCAATCTGTAATAAGACTACACCTTATCAAAACGCAGCCATTTGAACGTCTAAAATTTTCACTTTATTTCATGTTTTAGTTCATCTTCTGTTAGCAACGCTAGCCACGTTAGTTACACCCGTTTGAAACAAGGCTTCATTTAAACAACCAAAGCGGTCCAAAAACAATGAAAACAATTCATACTTACAAGTCACACAGGGCGCAGCCATCTTGGATTCCGTATCAGAATTCTTGCTCGGTGTCCTCATGGTTGTCTGACTTCCGAGCTGGGAAATCTGAGGAAAGGGTTGAAATCTGTTGGTGCGTGTTGCTAGGCAACGTCTGTCTTCCTAGTCGGAATGCCGTGCTTATTTCTGTTACTTGTGACATTTTCATGGCTAAAATCTGATTACACTGTATTTAGCACAAACTCTGCTACAATAATATGTCAGTAGCATGTATGTAAAAGTTATGTAAAAAACAAAACAAAAAAGAATTCAAAAAAAGTGTTGCCTTTTTTTACAGACTCAAAGACTCCTATAGGCCACTGGGGGGCGGAATATACACCCCACGCTCAAGCGCACGTATAAAGCTTGCCACAAAGTAGTCTAATAGATAGATAGATTTCTTTATTGCCATTGTACAATTTTACATACAGCAACATTTTTAGACTTTCCAACGTATACAATTAAGAATAGTTAAGTACATATTGCAATCAAAGGCCATATAGCACATTAAAGGGTCATTTCACCCATTTGAACATTGTTTTTTATTTAAAGTGGGTCATATATGTAGTCGAAATGTAAAATAATTTTTTAATTTGGTGCCTTCGTGACCGAGAAAAGACAAAAAATAACTTCAGAACGCATTTGTATGAAAGACAACAACTCCCACAATGCACCACATTGCACAGCTCCGCAAGCCACTCCCACTAATCCAGAAAGCGCATATCTGCCTATAAGAGAAATCACTCTTCCGTCTACAAGGCTAGCTACTACCAGAGCTTGAAATTCATTTCACATTCACACAAAATGTCTAGTTAGTTGGCGAACTCATATAGTGCATTACTCCTCGTTTGTATTTCTTTCGAAAAGGTGAATTATTGCATGGTACCTGGATGTTCAGTCAGAACATATGCGGTGCGAAACTAGGATAGTTCACAACACAAACGTCCGTGTCCTCGTCTGATTCAGAGATTTCGTCCAGGAGAAATTGTCATCGTTGAAATTCTTTGCCGCAGACGGACTCTATCTCTGTGTTCGTAGCGGTTCGTAGCTGCATCACCGGCGCCACCAGTCCGCCCTAACTCGAGCCAGTCCGGGCTCCTCGTCCGCGGCAGGCAGGTCTTCTGCCTCGGCTGCTCTTCGCTATAATGCGGCTTGTAAAGGTAGCCACAAACACCTGATTCAAGCATCAGACTTCCGAAATCCTCTTCTTCTATATCATATTGAGCACTCTCCTCCGCTATTGTCATAACTGTACATCTGTCTCCACAGCGCCTGTTAGCTTAGCTTCAAACAAGATGGAGGATATTGCTTTCAGTTTCAGAGAGTAAAGTCCCACCCACTGATCTGTAATAGGTCTGTAGCGTGAGCGCGCCCCACCCTGGGAAAGATGAGAAACTAGTGTCTGTAGTCTTAACAGAAATCCCCCCCTCTAACACTTCCTCCTACAATGACGCAAAATGACGATTTTTGCGTCATTGTAGGAGGAAGTGTAAGAGGTAAATAACAGATTTCTCCCGTCTCAGGGGAAAATGAGAGAGTGTTGCACGACCATTCAATAGTATGACTGGGTTTCTAACAATGCAAAGCTTAATGCAAATGGGTGAAGTGTCCCTTTAAGAAATAAAGTGCTCATAGTGTTATTTCACATAAATTGTCTTGTATGTCAAGAATGTGTTGTGCTGATTTTGGAGATGTGTTTTCAGTTCATAGGTCATTATCGTGATAGCTTTGGAATAGAAGCTGTTCATAAATCACGTTGTGTGTGATTTGATAGACCTGTAGCGTTTTCCGGATGGCAGCAGTTCAAATAAATGATGGGCTGGGTGATACGGGTCCTTCAGAATGTTGTGTGTTTTCTGCAGACAATGAGAGGTGAAAATGTCATCCAGGGCAGGTAGCTGTTGATTTGTAATGTTCTGTGCAGTCTTTAGTACTCTCTGCAAAGCCTTTTTATCAGCTGCCGATCTGCCTCCATACCACACCAGCATACCATATGTGATACGATCCTGGAAAACCCGTCAGATGTCACGCTGGTACGTTTTCAGTAAGATCTAAAAATAGATCCAATGTCAGTTGTGTCAAAATTGGGTTTTTATTAAATTATTATTCTATAACATCTTGTCTATCATCTCTGAATATATCTTGGCAAAATTCACTAGTTTAGTGCAGAAAAAGAGCAATTTATAGTGGCAAGCTGAAAAGACCAGGTCTTCTTTTCACTTGATTCATCAGTGACTGGGGATTAACGTAGCATTCCTTTTAACCTTTGTGATGTTTTCCTGACAAAGTCCTGTTCCACCAGTCCAGGGGGAGGGGAAAGCAGTCATTCCCGGCGGCTGCAAAGTCCAAGTCCGCTAACCATCCAATGTCAATTTATTTGAATGTGGCCAAAGCCACTGAACCTATTAGTTCCTCTTACCACTCTGAGAGGTCACTGTGGCTAAATCTCTGGAGCATCGGGGCAGGGATAAATTCCTCTCACAATTCCACCACATTTGTTTCCCCACCTGCATAGAAGTGGAGGATGTGGAATTCGGGTGGGCAAATGGTTCTAAGTTGTGTTCAGCCCAGTTCAGATCCCCCTCAACACACAATGTTCCTTGGATTACTGACAGTGCAGAATACTCATCCACCAAAAGAATGTGGTCTGATGGGCACAATCACAAGTTCTCAAGTGTATTGTCACAAAGCACATCTTTTACACGGGTTGATTGGGAGGCTTACATACTACACCCTCACATGTGAGCCACGTCTCTGGCTGTAACCGCCCTGAGTAAACTAGTGTTTTTCCTTGATGCCTCGCCAAAGCCAATCATGCTGCATGATTTTTGGCTCACAGATATTAACGAGATTGACCCCTTAGGTACTGAGATTTGGTATGAACGGTAAGCCGTTTTTTGATACTCAATGGTATCGAGTCAATTCGGTCAGTGCCGAATCTAACTCGATACGCAGCCCTAATTTTACCCCCCTCCATTTTTTTTTTCAGAGGAGCAGAAATTGCACACTTTGTGTTCTGTACAAGCGTTACGGCATTATGTAAACAGGACACGATTGTTCAGGAAGAATGTTCAGTTATTCGTTTCATGGGCCGATCTTATAAGCCGATCTCCTCGCAGCGCCTTTCCCAGTGGATGGTGGAGACTGACGATTGAATTGACCTGTACTTCTATGGGTCTTCATTCCCCAGTGGGCTTAAGGGCTCATTCTACAAGGGGTATGGCTACCTCAGGGCATTGTTCAAGAGGATTTTGGTATGAGATATTTGTGCAGCGGCAAGCTGGACTTCCCCCATACATTTGTCAGATTTTACTTTCTGGATGTCACTGCCACCTCTATTGCTCATGAAGTTCTCAATTTTGGTTCTTTGTAGAATCGAAAGGTTATCTTTCTTTCTTGCCGGGTCTGTTCGGCAACTTTGAAAAGCATGCGTTACGGGAGTTGGCTATATCATTTCCAAAGAGTTTATATATATATATATATATATATATATATATATATATATATATATATATATATATATATGTATACATATTTGAAAAAAAGTGGCGTTGATATAAGAATGGCTGTATTCCCTAGTTGCTTGAAACACTGTTGTTAGTCACAATTAATTCAGTTTCCAATTCTAGACATGCCCCTGTGTCTGTGTTTGCTGTGCCTCTTCATATTCTACGCAGATTTATGCCAGTAGAGATCCACTTTCAGTAGAGTTTAGGTGTAAGAGGTTATTCATAACAACAACTTGTAAACGTGGAATTTCCAGAAAGCTCCGACTTGTACCATGTGATCATTGTACCACCTGACCATTTTGTCATTGATAGTGTTGCCATAGAAACACTCAATCTTCTAATTATGTCATCTGGCATGACCGCTGTGCTCCACTCCTCCAAACCTAATCAAACACACCTGAACAAGCTAATCAAGGTCTTAAAGATTAGGCTACTAGAAAGCTACACGCAGGTGAGTTTCATCAGGGTTGGAGTTACCCAGACTTCCTTGGATCTATAAATCTTTGGACAGCAATTTATGTTAAGGGATTCAGCAGCACATGTTTTCAGTGTTGCTTTGTGTGCCTTACTGTAACTTCTGACTAATTCAGCGCTGTTTCCAGTAGAGTTAATTGTGAGATAACAGGTCGAGAGGATGACAGCTCGAGTGTACTGCTCGTTGAGTGTTGTTTTATTGTGTCTGTCTGCATGTTTGAGCACAAACCACACTGGAGTCGTAGGTGAGAAGATCTTTTAGCTTTATTACACTGCCTGAAGAAATGCATAAATAAATGCCTTACAAAATATGATGTACAGTACAATTAGCTGTAATATTAAACTTATGAACCACATACAGTTTCAAGCACAGGATTGCTTTACAAATTTAATAGATGAATAATACTTGAAATAAAATTCTGTAAGTACAACTTGCTGGTCATGCTTTGCGTGTTTTGTGCTGTACATCTAAGACTGAATGTTGCTAAATGGACTGACTAAAGCTGAATATCTGAATCCATGCAGTGACACCTGCAGCTGAACCAGCAAAGCCTACAGTGCAGCTTGGGGCCGAACCAGCAAAGCCTGCAGTATGTGCTGAAAACTGCCAAAAAACTCACCCTGATGGTCAATGTCCTGGCCCAAAGGGGGGTCCTCCAGTGGTGCCTGCGTCTGATGCAGAAAAGCCTGCAGTATGTGATGAAAACTGCCAAAAAACTCACCCTGATGGTCAATGTCCTGGCCCAAAGGGGGGTCCTCCAGTGGTGCCTGCGTCTGATGCAGAAGAGCCTGCAGTATGTGATGAAAACTGCCAAAAAACTCACCCTGATGGTCAATGTCCTGGCCCAAAGGGGGGTCCTCCAGTGGTGCCTGCGTCTGATGCAGTATGTGAAGAAAACTGCCAAAAAACTCACCCTGATGGTCAATGTCCTGGCCCAAAGGGGGGTCCTCCAGTGGTGCCTGCGTCTGATGCAGAAAAGCCTGCAGTATGTGATGAAAACTGCCAAAAAACTCACCCTGATGGTCAATGTCCTGGCCCAAAGGGGGGTCCTCCAGTGGTGCCTGCGTCTGATGCAGAAGAGCCTGCAGTATGTGATGAAAACTGCCAAAAAACTCACCCTGATGGTCAATGTCCTGGCCCAAAGGGGGGTCCTCCAGTGGTGCCTGCGTCTGATGCAGTATGTGAAGAAAACTGCCAAAAAACTCACCCTGATGCCCCATGTCCTGGCCCAAAGGGGGGTCCTCCAGTGACACCTGCGTCTGATGCAGAAAAGCCTGCAGTGTGTGATGAAAACTGCCAAAAAAACGCACCCTGATGCCCCATGTCCTGGCCCTGAAGGGTCCTCCTGGCCATAAAGAATATGGCCATGCATGCAGTTAATGGTGTGATTTTTACCATTGATGTATGGGATGGTTTTTCCTGTTTAACAAATAAATCTCATACTTTAGTAAGTCTCTTTATTTTTTTCATATTAATTTGCTTGAAGAGATTCATTTTTATACTGCAACAGCTGTTGCCCAAAGTGGTTCACAATAACTAAACGCAAATAACAGAGAAAACAAAAAACAAACAAAAAAAGACAAGGTAATGATAAAGAAACAAAACAGACAAGGTAATGATAAAACACCCATCATGAAGTCTTAAAAGATGTGCTTTAAACATGGCCTTAAATTTCTGTAGTGACTTTACTGACCTTACAGAAAGTGGGAGTTCATTCCAAAGTTTGGTTCCAGCATGAGAACTGTCGCCATTATCTCAAGATGGATTATAAAATGCCAGCATACTAGAAAGATAATGGTGTATTATAATTGTCAACGAACCGACTCGGCCCTCGGATATGACTAAGATGGTCACTTCAAGCGTTCTGGTATGTTTTGCGCGTCCGAGTCTGAGAAAAAACATGGACGCCACCCGGAAAGCTGTTTCTATGGTAGCACTGGCTGAGTACCACGTGCTCAAAGTATGTGCTTCACCTACACCACACAGAGGAAGAACTCCAGGAAGACTATGACACAAGATGCAGAAGGTATGCTCATATTTCAGTATGTTTGGTCAAGTTTGAGCCACGTTATAGTAGATCATTTTAGCTAGCACACCAGCTAGCAGGAAATGGGCTAAAACAAACAGTGATGACGTTGCTAAAGGTGATATTGAACTCCTTGCAGTGTTGCTCTTCTACAGAACGCTTTTTGTCATAAATAGATGCACTTAAAAGCTAAAGGTAATGTTTCATGCATGATTTTGGCAACTTGTGCAAGATGCAAACTTTGCTGGCGAACGCAGCGAAAAGTAGTAGACGCACTGTTACACGAGTTTAAAGACATGTATTAACGGCAGTTTTTTTTAACCTCTATTTCTTTTTCTCATTCGCGTAGGGCTGTGATATCAGCTGTGCTGCTGTCCAGACAGCAGATAGTCCTCAAGTCTGGAATGGAGTGGGAGATCATGCAGGATATGGATGACAATACATCTGCCCATCATTTCCTGATCAGAAAAGCCAGGTTTGAGCAGCTCCTTCGACTGCTTCAGGAGGGGGGCCTGCACAGCGAACACAGCCATGGACTTCCCCCCCTTGCCTGTTCCCAAAAAGGTCCTCGTGTTTCTCTGGTACATGGCCAACCAGAACAGCTTCAGAGAGATATCTGATAAATGTTATGCTTCCCAGTCAGCGACGCACAGAGCCATCCTTCAAGTGCTGACCATACACAATTGAACTGTGCTTTGTTTTCTTTTTTTGTGGTCATTCACAAATGGCATCCTGGCAATCTGGGCCACTGACAAAAATGTATTAAATAAATAAACTATAACGGCATGTAAACAATTCAACCCACACCAACATACATTAATATGAGAATAAAAATAATAATTGTACATCTTCTCCACCATCTGGGCAAGCAACCTCTGGAATCCCTCCTGGGATTTCTTCATTTGTGCCAGGGTCTCAGCGTGGCGTTTTTGGGAGGCCGCTTGGGAGGCTGCCTTGGACTCCCTAACCTATGCCAACAGCTCATCCTCCCTCTGGCGCTTGCGTGGCCTCCTTGGGGTGTCAGGGGGCATGGTGGTAACAGTGGGATGATGAACACAGGAGGACGGAGGGCTGGATGGAGCTGGAGAGGGGGAATTGGTCAGACGCACAGGTGAGGATGCGCTAGTGGACTGTGCAGGTGAGATGTCTGGTGCAGACACATTGACCTGTAGTGCATCTGGCCTGCGCACATCCAGGCCCATGGTTGTTCCCACAACAGGGAAGACGATATCATGGTGACCTCCCAAGAGGTCATCCATCTCAGCAAAAAACTGAATTTTACTAGGGCCCCTCCCTGTGGACGAATTTTTGTCCTTTACTTTTTTGTAGGCCTCCACCAACGTGTTCCATTTGCGAGCCACCTTGTCTTGCACAAAGGTCTGCTTGAAATGGTGGCTCAGCTTGCCAGTGATATCCTCCCACAGCAGCTTCTTGGACCTCCTGGCCAGCTTCAAGAAAGTCTTGTTGACGACAAGTGAGGCAGTGGCAGGCAGTGGGGTGTGTGAAAGCAGTGGGGCAGTGGCTCCCACCTGGCTGATATCTGAATCAGAAAAGAAAAAGAAAGAAAGATGTTAGCACAGTCCTCAGGGTTTAATAACAGTGCATGTGCATTAGTATCTCACCTGTGCTTTCAATGCACACCAAGTTAACCGAGATCATGAGCCCCTGGTCCAAGTAATAACCAGCCTCTGGGTTGGCTTGTTGTTGAAACAAGGGCCCATGAAAGGGCCGGGTCCTCTCCTGGTCCCAGTACGGATCCATCTTCCCATCAATAAACTCTAAAAATAAAACACTGTATATCACACTCTGTATCTTTTGGGCAGTATGCTATAATGTACAGTTATCATTCTATCACAAACATACCAGTTTAACACGCAACATTGAGATTTAACCCACATAAAGCACTTTTCTAGTAAAACCATAGTTTGTTTATGTAGGCTACATATAACTATATCGGTTATATGTAGCCTAGTAAATTAGGTGCAAGCCAATCTGTAATAAGACTACACCTTATCAAAACGCAGCCATTTGAACGTCTAAAATTTTCACTTTATTTCATGTTTTAGTTCATCTTCTGTTAGCAACGCTAGCCACGTTAGTTACACCCGTTTGAAACAAGGCTTCATTTAAACAACCAAAGCGGTCCAAAAACAATGAAAACAATTCATACTTACAAGTCACACAGGGCGCAGCCATCTTGGATTCCGTATCAGAATTCTTGCTCGGTGTCCTCATGGTTGTCTGACTTCCGAGCTGGGAAATCTGAGGAAAGGGTTGAAATCTGTTGGTGCGTGTTGCTAGGCAACGTCTGTCTTCCTAGTCGGAATGCCGTGCTTATTTCTGTTACTTGCGACATTTTCATGGCTAAAATCTGATTACACTGTATTTAGCACAAACTCTGCTACAATAATATGTCAGTAGCATGTATGTAAAAGTTATGTAAAAAACAAAACAAAAAAGAATTCAAAAAAAGTGTTGCCTTTTTTTACAGACTCAAAGACTCCTATAGGCCACTGGGGGGCGGAATATACACCCCACGCTCAAGCGCACGTATAAAGCTTGCCACAAAGTAGTCTAATAGATAGATAGATTTCTTTATTGCCATTGTACAATTTTACATACAGCAACATTTTTAGACTTTCCAACGTATACAATTAAGAATAGTTAAGTACATATTGCAATCAAAGGCCATATAGCACATTAAGAAATAAAGTGCTCATAGTGTTATTTCACATAAATTGTCTTGTATGTCAAGAATGTGTTGTGCTGATTTTGGGGATGTGTTTTCAGTTCATAGGTCATTATCGTGATAGCTTTGGAATAGAAGCTGTTCATAAATCACGTTGTGTGTGATTTGATAGACCTGTAGCGTTTTCCGGATGGCAGCAGTTCAAATAAATGATGGGCTGGGTGATACGGGTCCTTCAGAATGTTGTGTGTTTTCTGCAGACAATGAGAGGTGAAAATGTCATCCAGGGCAGGTAGCTGTTGATTTGTAATGTTCTGTGCAGTCTTTAGTACTCTCTGCAAAGCCTTTTTATCAGCTGCCGATCTGCCTCCATACCACACCAGCATACCATATGTGATACGATCCTGGAAAACCCGTCAGATGTCACGCTGGTACGTTTTCAGTAAGATCTAAAAATAGATCCAATGTCAGTTGTGTCAAAATTGGGTTTTTATTAAATTATTATTCTATAACATCTTGTCTATCATCTCTGAATATATCTTGGCAAAATTCACTAGTTTAGTGCAGAAAAAGAGCAATTTATAGTGGCAAGCTGAAAAGACCAGGTCTTCTTTTCACTTGATTCATCAGTGACTGGGGATTAACGTAGCATTCCTTTTAACCTTTGTGATGTTTTCCTGACAAAGTCCTGTTCCACCAGTCCAGGGGGAGGGGAAAGCAGTCATTCCCGGCGGCTGCAAAGTCCAAGTCCGCTAACCATCCAATGTCAATTTATTTGAATGTGGCCAAAGCCACTGAACCTATTAGTTCCTCTTACCACTCTGAGAGGTCACTGTGGCTAAATCTCTGGAGCATCGGGGCAGGGATAAATTCCTCTCACAATTCCACCACATTTGTTTCCCCACCTGCATAGAAGTGGAGGATGTGGAATTCGGGTGGGCAAATGGTTCTAAGTTGTGTTCAGCCCAGTTCAGATCCCCCTCAACACACAATGTTCCTTGGATTACTGACAGTGCAGAATACTCATCCACCAAAAGAATGTGGTCTGATGGGCACAATCACAAGTTCTCAAGTGTATTGTCACAAAGCACATCTTTTACACGGGTTGATTGGGAGGCTTACATACTACACCCTCACATGTGAGCCACGTCTCTGGCTGTAACCGCCCTGAGTAAACTAGTGTTTTTCCTTGATGCCTCGCCAAAGCCAATCATGCTGCATGATTTTTGGCTCACAGATATTAACGAGATTGACCCCTTAGGTACTGAGATTTGGTATGAACGGTAAGCCGTTTTTTGATACTCAATGGTATCGAGTCAATTCGGTCAGTGCCGAATCTAACTCGATACGCAGCCCTAATTTTACCCCCCTCCATTTTTTTTTTCAGAGGAGCAGAAATTGCACACTTTGTGTTCTGTACAAGCGTTACGGCATTATGTAAACAGGACACGATTGTTCAGGAAGAATGTTCAGTTATTCGTTTCATGGGCCGATCTTATAAGCCGATCTCCTCGCAGCGCCTTTCCCAGTGGATGGTGGAGACTGACGATTGAATTGACCTGTACTTCTATGGGTCTTCATTCCCCAGTGGGCTTAAGGGCTCATTCTACAAGGGGTATGGCTACCTCAGGGCATTGTTCAAGAGGATTTTGGTATGAGATATTTGTGCAGCGGCAAGCTGGACTTCCCCCATACATTTGTCAGATTTTACTTTCTGGATGTCACTGCCACCTCTATTGCTCATGAAGTTCTCAATTTTGGTTCTTTGTAGAATCGAAAGGTTATCTTTCTTTCTTGCCGGGTCTGTTCGGCAACTTTGAAAAGCATGCGTTACGGGAGTTGGCTATATCATTTCCAAAGAGTTTATATATATATATATATATATATATATATATATATATATATATATATATATATATATATATGTATACATATTTGAAAAAAAGTGGCGTTGATATAAGAATGGCTGTATTCCCTAGTTGCTTGAAACACTGTTGTTAGTCACAATTAATTCAGTTTCCAATTCTAGACATGCCCCTGTGTCTGTGTTTGCTGTGCCTCTTCATATTCTACGCAGATTTATGCCAGTAGAGATCCACTTTCAGTAGAGTTTAGGTGTAAGAGGTTATTCATAACAACAACTTGTAAACGTGGAATTTCCAGAAAGCTCCGACTTGTACCATGTGATCATTGTACCACCTGACCATTTTGTCATTGATAGTGTTGCCATAGAAACACTCAATCTTCTAATTATGTCATCTGGCATGACCGCTGTGCTCCACTCCTCCAAACCTAATCAAACACACCTGAACAAGCTAATCAAGGTCTTAAAGATTAGGCTACTAGAAAGCTACACGCAGGTGAGTTTCATCAGGGTTGGAGTTACCCAGACTTCCTTGGATCTATAAATCTTTGGACAGCAATTTATGTTAAGGGATTCAGCAGCACATGTTTTCAGTGTTGCTTTGTGTGCCTTACTGTAACTTCTGACTAATTCAGCGCTGTTTCCAGTAGAGTTAATTGTGAGATAACAGGTCGAGAGGATGACAGCTCGAGTGTACTGCTCGTTGAGTGTTGTTTTATTGTGTCTGTCTGCATGTTTGAGCACAAACCACACTGGAGTCGTAGGTGAGAAGATCTTTTAGCTTTATTACACTGCCTGAAGAAATGCATAAATAAATGCCTTACAAAATATGATGTACAGTACAATTAGCTGTAATATTAAACTTATGAACCACATACAGTTTCAAGCACAGGATTGCTTTACAAATTTAATAGATGAATAATACTTGAAATAAAATTCTGTAAGTACAACTTGCTGGTCATGCTTTGCGTGTTTTGTGCTGTACATCTAAGACTGAATGTTGCTAAATGGACTGACTAAAGCTGAATATCTGAATCCATGCAGTGACACCTGCAGCTGAACCAGCAAAGCCTACAGTGCAGCTTGGGGCCGAACCAGCAAAGCCTGCAGTATGTGCTGAAAACTGCCAAAAAACTCACCCTGATGGTCAATGTCCTGGCCCAAAGGGGGGTCCTCCAGTGGTGCCTGCGTCTGATGCAGAAAAGCCTGCAGTATGTGATGAAAACTGCCAAAAAACTCACCCTGATGGTCAATGTCCTGGCCCAAAGGGGGGTCCTCCAGTGGTGCCTGCGTCTGATGCAGAAGAGCCTGCAGTATGTGATGAAAACTGCCAAAAAACTCACCCTGATGGTCAATGTCCTGGCCCAAAGGGGGGTCCTCCAGTGGTGCCTGCGTCTGATGCAGTATGTGAAGAAAACTGCCAAAAAACTCACCCTGATGGTCAATGTCCTGGCCCAAAGGGGGGTCCTCCAGTGGTGCCTGCGTCTGATGCAGAAAAGCCTGCAGTATGTGATGAAAACTGCCAAAAAACTCACCCTGATGGTCAATGTCCTGGCCCAAAGGGGGGTCCTCCAGTGGTGCCTGCGTCTGATGCAGAAGAGCCTGCAGTATGTGATGAAAACTGCCAAAAAACTCACCCTGATGGTCAATGTCCTGGCCCAAAGGGGGGTCCTCCAGTGGTGCCTGCGTCTGATGCAGTATGTGAAGAAAACTGCCAAAAAACTCACCCTGATGCCCCATGTCCTGGCCCAAAGGGGGGTCCTCCAGTGACACCTGCGTCTGATGCAGAAAAGCCTGCAGTGTGTGATGAAAACTGCCAAAAAAACGCACCCTGATGCCCCATGTCCTGGCCCTGAAGGGTCCTCCTGGCCATAAAGAATATGGCCATGCATGCAGTTAATGGTGTGATTTTTACCATTGATGTATGGGATGGTTTTTCCTGTTTAACAAATAAATCTCATACTTTAGTAAGTCTCTTTATTTTTTTCATATTAATTTGCTTGAAGAGATTCATTTTTATACTGCAACAGCTGTTGCCCAAAGTGGTTCACAATAACTAAACGCAAATAACAGAGAAAACAAAAAACAAACAAAAAAAGACAAGGTAATGATAAAGAAACAAAACAGACAAGGTAATGATAAAACACCCATCATGAAGTCTTAAAAGATGTGCTTTAAACATGGCCTTAAATTTCTGTAGTGACTTTACTGACCTTACAGAAAGTGGGAGTTCATTCCAAAGTTTGGTTCCAGCATGAGAACTGTCGCCATTATCTCAAGATGGATTATAAAATGCCAGCATACTAGAAAGATAATGGTGTATTATAATTGTCAACGAACCGACTCGGCCCTCGGATATGACTAAGATGGTCACTTCAAGCGTTCTGGTATGTTTTGCGCGTCCGAGTCTGAGAAAAAACATGGACGCCACCCGGAAAGCTGTTTCTATGGTAGCACTGGCTGAGTACCACGTGCTCAAAGTATGTGCTTCACCTACACCACACAGAGGAAGAACTCCAGGAAGACTATGACACAAGGTGCAGAAGGTATGCTCATATTTCAGTATGTTTGGTCAAGTTTGAGCCACGTTATAGTAGATCATTTTAGCTAGCACACCAGCTAGCAGGAAATGGGCTAAAACAAACAGTGATGACGTTGCTAAAGGTGATATTGAACTCCTTGCAGTGTTGCTCTTCTACAGAACGCTTTTTGTCATAAATAGATGCACTTAAAAGCTAAAGGTAATGTTTCATGCATGATTTTGGCAACTTGTGCAAGATGCAAACTTTGCTGGCGAACGCAGCGAAAAGTAGTAGACGCACTGTTACACGAGTTTAAAGACATGTATTAACGGCAGTTTTTTTTAACCTCTATTTCTTTTTCTCATTCGCGTAGGGCTGTGATATCAGCTGTGCTGCTGTCCAGACAGCAGATAGTCCTCAAGTCTGGAATGGAGTGGGAGATCATGCAGGATATGGATGACAATACATCTGCCCATCATTTCCTGATCAGAAAAGCCAGGTTTGAGCAGCTCCTTCGACTGCTTCAGGAGGGGGGCCTGCACAGCGAACACAGCCATGGACTTCCCCCCCTTGCCTGTTCCCAAAAAGGTCCTCGTGTTTCTCCGGTACATGGCCAACCAGAACAGCTTCAGAGAGATATCTGATAAATGTTATGCTTCCCAGTCAGCGACGCACAGAGCCATCCTTCAAGTGCTGACCATACACAATTGAACTGTGCTTTGTTTTCTTTTTTTGTGGTCATTCACAAATGGCATCCTGGCAATCTGGGCCACTGACAAAAATGTATTAAATAAATAAACTATAACGGCATGTAAACAATTCAACCCACACCAACATACATTAACATGAGAATAAAAATAATAATTGTACATCTTCTCCACCATCTGGGCAAGCAACCTCTGGAATCCCTCCTGGGATTTCTTCATTTGTGCCAGGGTCTCAGCGTGGCGTTTTTGGGAGGCCGCTTGGGAGGCTGCCTTGGACTCCCTAACCTATGCCAACAGCTCATCCTCCCTCTGGCGCTTGCGTGGCCTCCTTGGGGTGTCAGGGGGCATGGTGGTAACAGTGGGATGATGAACACAGGAGGACGGAGGGCTGGATGGAGCTGGAGAGGGGGAATTGGTCAGACGCACAGGTGAGGATGCGCTAGTGGACTGTGCAGGTGAGATGTCTGGTGCAGACACATTGACCTGTAGTGCATCTGGCCTGCGCACATCCAGGCCCATGGTTGTTCCCACAACAGGGAAGACGATATCATGGTGACCTCCCAAGAGGTCATCCATCTCAGCAAAAAACTGAATTTTACTAGGGCCCCTCCCTGTGGACGAATTTTTGTCCTTTACTTTTTTGTAGGCCTCCACCAACGTGTTCCATTTGCGAGCCACCTTGTCTTGCACAAAGGTCTGCTTGAAATGGTGGCTCAGCTTGCCAGTGATATCCTCCCACAGCAGCTTCTTGGACCTCCTGGCCAGCTTCAAGAAAGTCTTGTTGACGACAAGTGAGGCAGTGGCAGGCAGTGGGGTGTGTGAAAGCAGTGGGGCAGTGGCTCCCACCTGGCTGATATCTGAATCAGAAAAGAAAAAGAAAGAAAGATGTTAGCACAGTCCTCAGGGTTTAATAACAGTGCATGTGCATTAGTATCTCACCTGTGCTTTCAATGCACACCAAGTTAACCGAGATCATGAGCCCCTGGTCCAAGTAATAACCAGCCTCTGGGTTGGCTTGTTGTTGAAACAAGGGCCCATGAAAGGGCCGGGTCCTCTCCTGGTCCCAGTACGGATCCATCTTCCCATCAATAAACTCTAAAAATAAAACACTGTATATCACACTCTGTATCTTTTGGGCAGTATGCTATAATGTACAGTTATCATTCTATCACAAACATACCAGTTTAACACGCAACATTGAGATTTAACCCACATAAAGCACTTTTCTAGTAAAACCATAGTTTGTTTATGTAGGCTACATATAACTATATCGGTTATATGTAGCCTAGTAAATTAGGTGCAAGCCAATCTGTAATAAGACTACACCTTATCAAAACGCAGCCATTTGAACGTCTAAAATTTTCACTTTATTTCATGTTTTAGTTCATCTTCTGTTAGCAACGCTAGCCACGTTAGTTACACCCGTTTGAAACAAGGCTTCATTTAAACAACCATAGCGGTCCAAAAACAATGAAAACAATTCATACTTACAAGTCACACAGGGCGCAGCCATCTTGGATTCCGTATCAGAATTCTTGCTCGGTGTCCTCATGGTTGTCTGACTTCCGAGCTGGGAAATCTGAGGAAAGGGTTGAAATCTGTTGGTGCGTGTTGCTAGGCAACGTCTGTCTTCCTAGTCGGAATGCCGTGCTTATTTCTGTTACTTGTGACATTTTCATGGCTAAAATCTGATTACACTGTATTTAGCACAAACTCTGCTACAATAATATGTCAGTAGCATGTATGTAAAAGTTATGTAAAAAACAAAACAAAAAAGAATTCAAAAAAAGTGTTGCCTTTTTTTACAGACTCAAAGACTCCTATAGGCCACTGGGGGGCGGAATATACACCCCACGCTCAAGCGCACGTATAAAGCTTGCCACAAAGTAGTCTAATAGATAGATAGATTTCTTTATTGCCATTGTACAATTTTACATACAGCAACATTTTTAGACTTTCCAACGTATACAATTAAGAATAGTTAAGTACATATTGCAATCAAAGGCCATATAGCACATTAAGAAATAAAGTGCTCATAGTGTTATTTCACATAAATTGTCTTGTATGTCAAGAATGTGTTGTGCTGATTTTGGGGATGTGTTTTCAGTTCATAGGTCATTATCGTGATAGCTTTGGAATAGAAGCTGTTCATAAATCACGTTGTGTGTGATTTGATAGACCTGTAGCGTTTTCCGGATGGCAGCAGTTCAAATAAATGATGGGCTGGGTGATACGGGTCCTTCAGAATGTTGTGTGTTTTCTGCAGACAATGAGAGGTGAAAATGTCATCCAGGGCAGGTAGCTGTTGATTTGTAATGTTCTGTGCAGTCTTTAGTACTCTCTGCAAAGCCTTTTTATCAGCTGCCGATCTGCCTCCATACCACACCAGCATACCATATGTGATACGATCCTGGAAAACCCGTCAGATGTCACGCTGGTACGTTTTCAGTAAGATCTAAAAATAGATCCAATGTCAGTTGTGTCAAAATTGGGTTTTTATTAAATTATTATTCTATAACATCTTGTCTATCATCTCTGAATATATCTTGGCAAAATTCACTAGTTTAGTGCAGAAAAAGAGCAATTTATAGTGGCAAGCTGAAAAGACCAGGTCTTCTTTTCACTTGATTCATCAGTGACTGGGGATTAACGTAGCATTCCTTTTAACCTTTGTGATGTTTTCCTGACAAAGTCCTGTTCCACCAGTCCAGGGGGAGGGGAAAGCAGTCATTCCCGGCGGCTGCAAAGTCCAAGTCCGCTAACCATCCAATGTCAATTTATTTGAATGTGGCCAAAGCCACTGAACCTATTAGTTCCTCTTACCACTCTGAGAGGTCACTGTGGCTAAATCTCTGGAGCATCGGGGCAGGGATAAATTCCTCTCACAATTCCACCACATTTGTTTCCCCACCTGCATAGAAGTGGAGGATGTGGAATTCGGGTGGGCAAATGGTTCTAAGTTGTGTTCAGCCCAGTTCAGATCCCCCTCAACACACAATGTTCCTTGGATTACTGACAGTGCAGAATACTCATCCACCAAAAGAATGTGATCTGATGGGCACAATCACAAGTTCTCAAGTGTATTGTCACAAAGCACATCTTTTACACGGGTTGATTGGGAGGCTTACATACTACACCCTCACATGTGAGCCACGTCTCTGGCTGTAACCGCCCTGAGTAAACTAGTGTTTTTCCTTGATGCCTCGCCAAAGCCAATCATGCTGCATGATTTTTGGCTCACAGATATTAACGAGATTGACCCCTTAGGTACTGAGATTTGGTATGAACGGTAAGCCGTTTTTTGATACACAATGGTATCGAGTCAATTCGGTCAGTGCCGAATCTAACTCGATACGCAGCCCTAATTTTACCCCCCTCCATTTTTTTTTTCAGAGGAGCAGAAATTGCACACTTTGTGTTCTGTACAAGCGTTACGGCATTATGTAAACAGGACACGATTGTTCAGGAAGAATGTTCAGTTATTCGTTTCATGGGCCGATCTTATAAGCCGATCTCCTCGCAGCGCCTTTCCCAGTGGATGGTGGAGACTGACGATTGAATTGACCTGTACTTCTATGGGTCTTCATTCCCCAGTGGGCTTAAGGGCTCATTCTACAAGGGGTATGGCTACCTCAGGGCATTGTTCAAGAGGATTTTGGTATGAGATATTTGTGCAGCGGCAAGCTGGACTTCCCCCATACATTTGTCAGATTTTACTTTCTGGATGTCACTGCCACCTCTATTGCTCATGAAGTTCTCAATTTTGGTTCTTTGTAGAATCGAAAGGTTATCTTTCTTTCTTGCCGGGTCTGTTCGGCAACTTTGAAAAGCATGCGTTACGGGAGTTGGCTATATCATTTCCAAAGAGTTTATATATATATATATATATATATATATATATATATATATATATATATATGTATACATATTTGAAAAAAAGTGGCGTTGATATAAGAATGGCTGTATTCCCTAGTTGCTTGAAACACTGTTGTTAGTCACAATTAATTCAGTTTCCAATTCTAGACATGCCCCTGTGTCTGTGTTTGCTGTGCCTCTTCATATTCTACGCAGATTTATGCCAGTAGAGATCCACTTTCAGTAGAGTTTAGGTGTAAGAGGTTATTCATAACAACAACTTGTAAACGTGGAATTTCCAGAAAGCTCCGACTTGTACCATGTGATCATTGTACCACCTGACCATTTTGTCATTGATAGTGTTGCCATAGAAACACTCAATCTTCTAATTATGTCATCTGGCATGACCGCTGTGCTCCACTCCTCCAAACCTAATCAAACACACCTGAACAAGCTAATCAAGGTCTTAAAGATTAGACTACTAGAAAGCTACACGCAGGTGAGTTTCATCAGGGTTGGAGTTACCCAGACTTCCTTGGATCTATAAATCTTTGGACAGCAATTTATGTTAAGGGATTCAGCAGCACATGTTTTCAGTGTTGCTTTGTGTGCCTTACTGTAACTTCTGACTAATTCAGCGCTGTTTCCAGTAGAGTTAATTGTGAGATAACAGGTCGAGAGGATGACAGCTCGAGTGTACTGCTCGTTGAGTGTTGTTTTATTGTGTCTGTCTGCATGTTTGAGCACAAACCACACTGGAGTCGTAGGTGAGAAGATCTTTTAGCTTTATTACACTGCCTGAAGAAATGCATAAATAAATGCCTTACAAAATATGATGTACAGTACAATTAGCTGTAATATTAAACTTATGAACCACATACAGTTTCAAGCACAGGATTGCTTTACAAATTTAATAGATGAATAATACTTGAAATAAAATTCTGTAAGTACAACTTGCTGGTCATGCTTTGCGTGTTTTGTGCTGTACATCTAAGACTGAATGTTGCTAAATGGACTGACTAAAGCTGAATATCTGAATCCATGCAGTGACACCTGCAGCTGAACCAGCAAAGCCTACAGTGCAGCTTGGGGCCGAACCAGCAAAGCCTGCAGTATGTGCTGAAAACTGCCAAAAAACTCACCCTGATGGTCAATGTCCTGGCCCAAAGGGGGGTCCTCCAGTGGTGCCTGCGTCTGATGCAGAAAAGCCTGCAGTATGTGATGAAAACTGCCAAAAAACTCACCCTGATGGTCAATGTCCTGGCCCAAAGGGGGGTCCTCCAGTGGTGCCTGCGTCTGATGCAGAAGAGCCTGCAGTATGTGATGAAAACTGCCAAAAAACTCACCCTGATGGTCAATGTCCTGGCCCAAAGGGGGGTCCTCCAGTGGTGCCTGCGTCTGATGCAGTATGTGAAGAAAACTGCCAAAAAACTCACCCTGATGGTCAATGTCCTGGCCCAAAGGGGGGTCCTCCAGTGGTGCCTGCGTCTGATGCAGAAAAGCCTGCAGTATGTGATGAAAACTGCCAAAAAACTCACCCTGATGGTCAATGTCCTGGCCCAAAGGGGGGTCCTCCAGTGGTGCCTGCGTCTGATGCAGAAGAGCCTGCAGTATGTGATGAAAACTGCCAAAAAACTCACCCTGATGGTCAATGTCCTGGCCCAAAGGGGGGTCCTCCAGTGGTGCCTGCGTCTGATGCAGTATGTGAAGAAAACTGCCAAAAAACTCACCCTGATGCCCCATGTCCTGGCCCAAAGGGGGGTCCTCCAGTGACACCTGCGTCTGATGCAGAAAAGCCTGCAGTGTGTGATGAAAACTGCCAAAAAAACGCACCCTGATGCCCCATGTCCTGGCCCTGAAGGGTCCTCCTGGCCATAAAGAATATGGCCATGCATGCAGTTAATGGTGTGATTTTTACCATTGATGTATGGGATGGTTTTTCCTGTTTAACAAATAAATCTCATACTTTAGTAAGTCTCTTTATTTTTTTCATATTAATTTGCTTGAAGAGATTCATTTTTATACTGCAACAGCTGTTGCCCAAAGTGGTTCACAATAACTAAACGCAAATAACAGAGAAAACAAAAAACAAACAAAAAAAGACAAGGTAATGATAAAGAAACAAAACAGACAAGGTAATGATAAAACACCCATCATGAAGTCTTAAAAGATGTGCTTTAAACATGGCCTTAAATTTCTGTAGTGACTTTACTGACCTTACAGAAAGTGGGAGTTCATTCCAAAGTTTGGTTCCAGCATGAGAACTGTCGCCATTATCTCAAGATGGATTATAAAATGCCAGCATACTAGAAAGATAATGGTGTATTATAATTGTCAACGAACCGACTCGGCCCTCGGATATGACTAAGATGGTCACTTCAAGCGTTCTGGTATGTTTTGCGCGTCCGAGTCTGAGAAAAAACATGGACGCCACCCGGAAAGCTGTTTCTATGGTAGCACTGGCTGAGTACCACGTGCTCAAAGTATGTGCTTCACCTACACCACACAGAGGAAGAACTCCAGGAAGACTATGACACAAGATGCAGAAGGTATGCTCATATTTCAGTATGTTTGGTCAAGTTTGAGCCACGTTATAGTAGATCATTTTAGCTAGCACACCAGCTAGCAGGAAATGGGCTAAAACAAACAGTGATGACGTTGCTAAAGGTGATATTGAACTCCTTGCAGTGTTGCTCTTCTACAGAACGCTTTTTGTCATAAATAGATGCACTTAAAAGCTAAAGGTAATGTTTCATGCATGATTTTGGCAACTTGTGCAAGATGCAAACTTTGCTGGCGAACGCAGCGAAAAGTAGTAGACGCACTGTTACACGAGTTTAAAGACATGTATTAACGGCAGTTTTTTTTAACCTCTATTTCTTTTTCTCATTCGCGTAGGGCTGTGATATCAGCTGTGCTGCTGTCCAGACAGCAGATAGTCCTCAAGTCTGGAATGGAGTGGGAGATCATGCAGGATATGGATGACAATACATCTGCCCATCATTTCCTGATCAGAAAAGCCAGGTTTGAGCAGCTCCTTCGACTGCTTCAGGAGGGGGGCCTGCACAGCGAACACAGCCATGGACTTCCCCCCCTTGCCTGTTCCCAAAAAGGTCCTCGTGTTTCTCTGGTACATGGCCAACCAGAACAGCTTCAGAGAGATATCTGATAAATGTTATGCTTCCCAGTCAGCGACGCACAGAGCCATCCTTCAAGTGCTGACCATACACAATTGAACTGTGCTTTGTTTTCTTTTTTTGTGGTCATTCACAAATGGCATCCTGGCAATCTGGGCCACTGACAAAAATGTATTAAATAAATAAACTATAACGGCATGTAAACAATTCAACCCACACCAACATACATTAACATGAGAATAAAAATAATAATTGTACATCTTCTCCACCATCTGGGCAAGCAACCTCTGGAATCCCTCCTGGGATTTCTTCATTTGTGCCAGGGTCTCAGCGTGGCGTTTTTGGGAGGCCGCTTGGGAGGCTGCCTTGGACTCCCTAACCTATGCCAACAGCTCATCCTCCCTCTGGCGCTTGCGTGGCCTCCTTGGGGTGTCAGGGGGCATGGTGGTAACAGTGGGATGATGAACACAGGAGGACGGAGGGCTGGATGGAGCTGGAGAGGGGGAATTGGTCAGACGCACAGGTGAGGATGCGCTAGTGGACTGTGCAGGTGAGATGTCTGGTGCAGACACATTGACCTGTAGTGCATCTGGCCTGCGCACATCCAGGCCCATGGTTGTTCCCACAACAGGGAAGACGATATCATGGTGACCTCCCAAGAGGTCATCCATCTCAGCAAAAAACTGAATTTTACTAGGGCCCCTCCCTGTGGACGAATTTTTGTCCTTTACTTTTTTGTAGGCCTCCACCAACGTGTTCCATTTGCGAGCCACCTTGTCTTGCACAAAGGTCTGCTTGAAATGGTGGCTCAGCTTGCCAGTGATATCCTCCCACAGCAGCTTCTTGGACCTCCTGGCCAGCTTCAAGAAAGTCTTGTTGACGACAAGTGAGGCAGTGGCAGGCAGTGGGGTGTGTGAAAGCAGTGGGGCAGTGGCTCCCACCTGGCTGATATCTGAATCAGAAAAGAAAAAGAAAGAAAGATGTTAGCACAGTCCTCAGGGTTTAATAACAGTGCATGTGCATTAGTATCTCACCTGTGCTTTCAATGCACACCAAGTTAACCGAGATCATGAGCCCCTGGTCCAAGTAATAACCAGCCTCTGGGTTGGCTTGTTGTTGAAACAAGGGCCCATGAAAGGGCCGGGTCCTCTCCTGGTCCCAGTACGGATCCATCTTCCCATCAATAAACTCTAAAAATAAAACACTGTATATCACACTCTGTATCTTTTGGGCAGTATGCTATAATGTACAGTTATCATTCTATCACAAACATACCAGTTTAACACGCAACATTGAGATTTAACCCACATAAAGCACTTTTCTAGTAAAACCATAGTTTGTTTATGTAGGCTACATATAACTATATCGGTTATATGTAGCCTAGTAAATTAGGTGCAAGCCAATCTGTAATAAGACTACACCTTATCAAAACGCAGCCATTTGAACGTCTAAAATTTTCACTTTATTTCATGTTTTAGTTCATCTTCTGTTAGCAACGCTAGCCACGTTAGTTACACCCGTTTGAAACAAGGCTTCATTTAAACAACCATAGCGGTCCAAAAACAATGAAAACAATTCATACTTACAAGTCACACAGGGCGCAGCCATCTTGGATTCCGTATCAGAATTCTTGCTCGGTGTCCTCATGGTTGTCTGACTTCCGAGCTGGGAAATCTGAGGAAAGGGTTGAAATCTGTTGGTGCGTGTTGCTAGGCAACGTCTGTCTTCCTAGTCGGAATGCCGTGCTTATTTCTGTTACTTGTGACATTTTCATGGCTAAAATCTGATTACACTGTATTTAGCACAAACTCTGCTACAATAATATGTCAGTAGCATGTATGTAAAAGTTATGTAAAAAACAAAACAAAAAAGAATTCAAAAAAAGTGTTGCCTTTTTTTACAGACTCAAAGACTCCTATAGGCCACTGGGGGGCGGAATATACACCCCACGCTCAAGCGCACGTATAAAGCTTGCCACAAAGTAGTCTAATAGATAGATAGATTTCTTTATTGCCATTGTACAATTTTACATACAGCAACATTTTTAGACTTTCCAACGTATACAATTAAGAATAGTTAAGTACATATTGCAATCAAAGGCTATATAGCACATTAAGAAATAAAGTGCTCATAGTGTTATTTCACATAAATTGTCTTGTATGTCAAGAATGTGTTGTGCTGATTTTGGGGATGTGTTTTCAGTTCATAGGTCATTATCGTGATAGCTTTGGAATAGAAGCTGTTCATAAATCACGTTGTGTGTGATTTGATAGACCTGTAGCGTTTTCCGGATGGCAGCAGTTCAAATAAATGATGGGCTGGGTGATACGGGTCCTTCAGAATGTTGTGTGTTTTCTGCAGACAATGAGAGGTGAAAATGTCATCCAGGGCAGGTAGCTGTTGATTTGTAATGTTCTGTGCAGTCTTTAGTACTCTCTGCAAAGCCTTTTTATCAGCTGCCGATCTGCCTCCATACCACACCAGCATACCATATGTGATACGATCCTGGAAAACCCGTCAGATGTCACGCTGGTACGTTTTCAGTAAGATCTAAAAATAGATCCAATGTCAGTTGTGTCAAAATTGGGTTTTTCTTAAATTATTATTCTATAACATCTTGTCTATCATCTCTGAATATATCTTGGCAAAATTCACTAGTTTAGTGCAGAAAAAGAGCAATTTATAGTGGCAAGCTGAAAAGACCAGGTCTTCTTTTCACTTGATTCATCAGTGACTGGGGATTAACGTAGCATTCCTTTTAACCTTTGTGATGTTTTCCTGACAAAGTCCTGTTCCACCAGTCCAGGGGGAGGGGAAAGCAGTCATTCCCGGCGGCTGCAAAGTCCAAGTCCGCTAACCATCCAATGTCAATTTATTTGAATGTGGCCAAAGCCACTGAACCTATTAGTTCCTCTTACCACTCTGAGAGGTCACTGTGGCTAAATCTCTGGAGCATCGGGGCAGGGATAAATTCCTCTCACAATTCCACCACATTTGTTTCCCCACCTGCATAGAAGTGGAGGATGTGGAATTCGGGTGGGCAAATGGTTCTAAGTTGTGTTCAGCCCAGTTCAGATCCCCCTCAACACACAATGTTCCTTGGATTACTGACAGTGCAGAATACTCATCCACCAAAAGAATGTGATCTGATGGGCACAATCACAAGTTCTCAAGTGTATTGTCACAAAGCACATCTTTTACACGGGTTGATTGGGAGGCTTACATACTACACCCTCACATGTGAGCCACGTCTCTGGCTGTAACCGCCCTGAGTAAACTAGTGTTTTTCCTTGATGCCTCGCCAAAGCCAATCATGCTGCATGATTTTTGGCTCACAGATATTAACGAGATTGACCCCTTAGGTACTGAGATTTGGTATGAACGGTAAGCCGTTTTTTGATACACAATGGTATCGAGTCAATTCGGTCAGTGCCGAATCTAACTCGATATGCAGCCCTAATTTTACCCCCCTCCATTTTTTTTTTCAGAGGAGCAGAAATTGCACACTTTGTGTTCTGTACAAGCGTTACGGCATTATGTAAACAGGACACGATTGTTCAGGAAGAATGTTCAGTTATTCGTTTCATGGGCCGATCTTATAAGCCGATCTCCTCGCAGCGCCTTTCCCAGTGGATGGTGGAGACTGACGATTGAATTGACCTGTACTTCTATGGGTCTTCATTCCCCAGTGGGCTTAAGGGCTCATTCTACAAGGGGTATGGCTACCTCAGGGCATTGTTCAAGAGGATTTTGGTATGAGATATTTGTGCAGCGGCAAGCTGGACTTCCCCCATACATTTGTCAGATTTTACTTTCTGGATGTCACTGCCACCTCTATTGCTCATGAAGTTCTCAATTTTGGTTCTTTGTAGAATCGAAAGGTTATCTTTCTTTCTTGCCGGGTCTGTTCGGCAACTTTGAAAAGCATGCGTTACGGGAGTTGGCTATATCATTTCCAAAGAGTTTATATATATATATATATATATATATATATATATATATATATATATATGTATACATATTTGAAAAAAAGTGGCGTTGATATAAGAATGGCTGTATTCCCTAGTTGCTTGAAACACTGTTGTTAGTCACAATTAATTCAGTTTCCAATTCTAGACATGCCCCTGTGTCTGTGTTTGCTGTGCCTCTTCATATTCTACGCAGATTTATGCCAGTAGAGATCCACTTTCAGTAGAGTTTAGGTGTAAGAGGTTATTCATAACAACAACTTGTAAACGTGGAATTTCCAGAAAGCTCCGACTTGTACCATGTGATCATTGTACCACCTGACCATTTTGTCATTGATAGTGTTGCCATAGAAACACTCAATCTTCTAATTATGTCATCTGGCATGACCGCTGTGCTCCACTCCTCCAAACCTAATCAAACACACCTGAACAAGCTAATCAAGGTCTTAAAGATTAGGCTACTAGAAAGCTACACGCAGGTGAGTTTCATCAGGGTTGGAGTTACCCAGACTTCCTTGGATCTATAAATCTTTGGACAGCAATTTATGTTAAGGGATTCAGCAGCACATGTTTTCAGTGTTGCTTTGTGTGCCTTACTGTAACTTCTGACTAATTCAGCGCTGTTTCCAGTAGAGTTAATTGTGAGATAACAGGTCGAGAGGATGACAGCTCGAGTGTACTGCTCGTTGAGTGTTGTTTTATTGTGTCTGTCTGCATGTTTGAGCACAAACCACACTGGAGTCGTAGGTGAGAAGATCTTTTAGCTTTATTACACTGCCTGAAGAAATGCATAAATAAATGCCTTACAAAATATGATGTACAGTACAATTAGCTGTAATATTAAACTTATGAACCACATACAGTTTCAAGCACAGGATTGCTTTACAAATTTAATAGATGAATAATACTTGAAATAAAATTCTGTAAGTACAACTTGCTGGTCATGCTTTGCGTGTTTTGTGCTGTACATCTAAGACTGAATGTTGCTAAATGGACTGACTAAAGCTGAATATCTGAATCCATGCAGTGACACCTGCAGCTGAACCAGCAAAGCCTACAGTGCAGCTTGGGGCCGAACCAGCAAAGCCTACAGTGCAGCTTGGGGCCGAACCAGCAAAGCCTGCAGTATGTGCTGAAAACTGCCAAAAAACTCACCCTGATGGTCAATGTCCTGGCCCAAAGGGGGGTCCTCCAGTGGTGCCTGCGTCTGATGCAGAAAAGCCTGCAGTATGTGATGAAAACTGCCAAAAAACTCACCCTGATGGTCAATGTCCTGGCCCAAAGGGGGGTCCTCCAGTGGTGCCTGCGTCTGATGCAGAAAAGCCTGCAGTATGTGATGAAAACTGCCAAAAAACTCACCCTGATGGTCAATGTCCTGGCCCAAAGGGGGGTCCTCCAGTGGTGCCTGCGTCTGATGCAGAAGAGCCTGCAGTATGTGATGAAAACTGCCAAAAAACTCACCCTGATGGTCAATGTCCTGGCCCAAAGGGGGGTCCTCCAGTGGTGCCTGCGTCTGATGCAGTATGTGAAGAAAACTGCCAAAAAACTCACCCTGATGCCCCATGTCCTGGCCCAAAGGGGGGTCCTCCAGTGACACCTGCGTCTGATGCAGAAAAGCCTGCAGTATGTGATGAAAACTGCCAAAAAAACGCACCCTGATGCCCCATGTCCTGGCCCTGAAGGGTCCTCCTGGCCATAAAGAATATGGCCATGCGTGCAGTTAATGGTGTGATTTTTACCATTGATGTATGGGATGGTTTTTCCTGTTTAACAAATAAATCTCATACTTTAGTAAGTCTCTTTATTTTTTTCATATTAATTTGCTTGAAGAGATTCATTTTTATACTGCAACAGCTGTTGCCCAAAGTGGTTCACAATAACTAAACGCAAATAACAGAGAAAACAAAAAACAAACAAAAAAAGACAAGGTAATGATAAAGAAACAAAACAGACAAGGTAATGATAAAACACCCATCATGAAGTCTTAAAAGATGTGCTTTAAACATGGCCTTAAATTTCTGTAGTGACTTTACTGACCTTACAGAAAGTGGGAGTTCATTCCAAAGTTTGGTTCCAGCATGAGAACTGTCGCCATTATCTCAAGATGGATTATAAAATGCCAGCATACTAGAAAGATAATGGTGTATTATAATTGTCAACGAACCGACTCGGCCCTCGGATATGACTAAGATGGTCACTTCAAGCGTTCTGGTATGTTTTGCGCGTCCGAGTCTGAGAAAAAACATGGACGCCACCCGGAAAGCTGTTTCTATGGTAGCACTGGCTGAGTACCACGTGCTCAAAGTATGTGCTTCACCTACACCACACAGAGGAAGAACTCCAGGAAGACTATGACACAAGATGCAGAAGGTATGCTCATATTTCAGTATGTTTGGTCAAGTTTGAGCCACGTTATAGTAGATCATTTTAGCTAGCACACCAGCTAGCAGGAAATGGGCTAAAACAAACAGTGATGACGTTGCTAAAGGTGATATTGAACTCCTTGCAGTGTTGCTCTTCTACAGAACGCTTTTTGTCATAAATAGATGCACTTAAAAGCTAAAGGTAATGTTTCATGCATGATTTTGGCAACTTGTGCAAGATGCAAACTTTGCTGGCGAACGCAGCGAAAAGTAGTAGACGCACTGTTACACGAGTTTAAAGACATGTATTAACGGCAGGTTTTTTTAACCTCTATTTCTTTTTCTCATTCGCGTAGGGCTGTGATATCAGCTGTGCTGCTGTCCAGACAACAGATAGTCCTCAAGTCTGGAATGGAGTGGGAGATCATGCAGGATATGGATGACAATACATCTGCCCATCATTTCCTGATCAGAAAAGCCAGGTTTGAGCAGCTCCTTCGACTGCTTCAGGAGGGGGGCCTGCACAGCGAACACAGCCATGGACTTCCCCCCTTGCCTGTTCCCAAAAAGGTCCTCGTGTTTCTCTGGTACATGGCCAACCAGAACAGCTTCAGAGAGATATCTGATAAATGTTATGCTTCCCAGTCAGCGACGCACAGAGCCATCCTTCAAGTGCTGACCATACACAATTGAACTGTGCTTTGTTTTCTTTTTTTGTGGTCATTCACAAATGGCATCCTGGCAATCTGGGCCACTGACAAAAATGTATTAAATAAATAAACTATAACGGCATGTAAACAATTCAACCCACACCAACATACATTAACATGAGAATAAAAATAATAATTGTACATCTTCTCCACCATCTGGGCAAGCAACCTCTGGAATCCCTCCTGGGATTTCTTCATTTGTGCCAGGGTCTCAGCGTGGCGTTTTTGGGAGGCCGCTTGGGAGGCTGCCTTGGACTCCCTAACCTATGCCAACAGCTCATCCTCCCTCTGGCGCTTGCGTGGCCTCCTTGGGGTGTCAGGGGGCATGGTGGTAACAGTGGGATGATGAACACAGGAGGACGGAGGGCTGGATGGAGCTGGAGAGGGGGAATTGGTCAGACGCACAGGTGAGGATGCGCTAGTGGACTGTGCAGGTGAGATGTCTGGTGCAGACACATTGACCTGTAGTGCATCTGGCCTGCGCACATCCAGGCCCATGGTTGTTCCCACAACAGGGAAGACGATATCATGGTGACCTCCCAAGAGGTCATCCATCTCAGCAAAAAACTGAATTTTACTAGGGCCCCTCCCTGTGGACGAATTTTTGTCCTTTACTTTTTTGTAGGCCTCCACCAACGTGTTCAATTTGCGAGCCACCTTGTCTTGCACAAAGGTCTGCTTGAAATGGTGGCTCAGCTTGCCAGTGATATCCTCCCACAGCAGCTTCTTGGACCTCCTGGCCAGCTTCAAGAAAGTCTTGTTGACGACAAGTGAGGCAGTGGCAGGCAGTGGGGTGTGTGAAAGCAGTGGGGCAGTGGCTCCCACCTGGCTGATATCTGAATCAGAAAAGAAAAAGAAAGAAAGATGTTAGCACAGTCCTCAGGGTTTAATAACAGTGCATGTGCATTAGTATCTCACCTGTGCTTTCAATGCACACCAAGTTAACCGAGATCATGAGCCCCTGGTCCAAGTAATAACCAGCCTCTGGGTTGGCTTGTTGTTGAAACAAGGGCCCATGAAAGGGCCGGGTCCTCTCCTGGTCCCAGTACGGATCCATCTTCCCATCAATAAACTCTAAAAATAAAACACTGTATATCACACTCTGTATCTTTTGGGCAGTATGCTATAATGTACAGTTATCATTCTATCACAAACATACCAGTTTAACACGCAACATTGAGATTTAACCCACATAAAGCACTTTTCTAGTAAAACCATAGTTTGTTTATGTAGGCTACATATAACTATATCGGTTATATGTAGCCTAGTAAATTAGGTGCAAGCCAATCTGTAATAAGACTACACCTTATCAAAACGCAGCCATTTGAACGTCTAAAATTTTCACTTTATTTCATGTTTTAGTTCATCTTCTGTTAGCAACGCTAGCCACGTTAGTTACACCCGTTTGAAACAAGGCTTCATTTAAACAACCAAAGCGGTCCAAAAACAATGAAAACAATTCATACTTACAAGTCACACAGGGCGCAGCCATCTTGGATTCCGTATCAGAATTCTTGCTCGGTGTCCTCATGGTTGTCTGACTTCCGAGCTGGGAAATCTGAGGAAAGGGTTGAAATCTGTTGGTGCGTGTTGCTAGGCAACGTCTGTCTTCCTAGTCGGAATGCCGTGCTTATTTCTGTTACTTGCGACATTTTCATGGCTAAAATCTGATTACACTGTATTTAGCACAAACTCTGCTACAATAATATGTCAGTAGCATGTATGTAAAAGTTATGTAAAAAACAAAACAAAAAAGAATTCAAAAAAAGTGTTGCCTTTTTTTACAGACTCAAAGACTCCTATAGGCCACTGGGGGGCGGAATATACACCCCACGCTCAAGCGCACGTATAAAGCTTGCCACAAAGTAGTCTAATAGATAGATAGATTTCTTTATTGCCATTGTACAATTTTACATACAGCAACATTTTTAGACTTTCCAACGTATACAATTAAGAATAGTTAAGTACATATTGCAATCAAAGGCCATATAGCACATTAAGAAATAAAGTGCTCATAGTGTTATTTCACATAAATTGTCTTGTATGTCAAGAATGTGTTGTGCTGATTTTGGGGATGTGTTTTCAGTTCATAGGTCATTATCGTGATAGCTTTGGAATAGAAGCTGTTCATAAATCACGTTGTGTGTGATTTGATAGACCTGTAGCGTTTTCCGGATGGCAGCAGTTCAAATAAATGATGGGCTGGGTGATACGGGTCCTTCAGAATGTTGTGTGTTTTCTGCAGACAATGAGAGGTGAAAATGTCATCCAGGGCAGGTAGCTGTTGATTTGTAATGTTCTGTGCAGTCTTTAGTACTCTCTGCAAAGCCTTTTTATCAGCTGCCGATCTGCCTCCATACCACACCAGCATACCATATGTGATACGATCCTGGAAAACCCGTCAGATGTCACGCTGGTACGTTTTCAGTAAGATCTAAAAATAGATCCAATGTCAGTTGTGTCAAAATTGGGTTTTTATTAAATTATTATTCTATAACATCTTGTCTATCATCTCTGAATATATCTTGGCAAAATTCACTAGTTTAGTGCAGAAAAAGAGCAATTTATAGTGGCAAGCTGAAAAGACCAGGTCTTCTTTTCACTTGATTCATCAGTGACTGGGGATTAACGTAGCATTCCTTTTAACCTTTGTGATGTTTTCCTGACAAAGTCCTGTTCCACCAGTCCAGGGGGAGGGGAAAGCAGTCATTCCCGGCGGCTGCAAAGTCCAAGTCCGCTAACCATCCAATGTCAATTTATTTGAATGTGGCCAAAGCCACTGAACCTATTAGTTCCTCTTACCACTCTGAGAGGTCACTGTGGCTAAATCTCTGGAGCATCGGGGCAGGGATAAATTCCTCTCACAATTCCACCACATTTGTTTCCCCACCTGCATAGAAGTGGAGGATGTGGAATTCGGGTGGGCAAATGGTTCTAAGTTGTGTTCAGCCCAGTTCAGATCCCCCTCAACACACAATGTTCCTTGGATTACTGACAGTGCAGAATACTCATCCACCAAAAGAATGTGGTCTGATGGGCACAATCACAAGTTCTCAAGTGTATTGTCACAAAGCACATCTTTTACACGGGTTGATTGGGAGGCTTACATACTACACCCTCACATGTGAGCCACGTCTCTGGCTGTAACCGCCCTGAGTAAACTAGTGTTTTTCCTTGATGCCTCGCCAAAGCCAATCATGCTGCATGATTTTTGGCTCACAGATATTAACGAGATTGACCCCTTAGGTACTGAGATTTGGTATGAACGGTAAGCCGTTTTTTGATACTCAATGGTATCGAGTCAATTCGGTCAGTGCCGAATCTAACTCGATACGCAGCCCTAATTTTACCCCCCTCCATTTTTTTTTTCAGAGGAGCAGAAATTGCACACTTTGTGTTCTGTACAAGCGTTACGGCATTATGTAAACAGGACACGATTGTTCAGGAAGAATGTTCAGTTATTCGTTTCATGGGCCGATCTTATAAGCCGATCTCCTCGCAGCGCCTTTCCCAGTGGATGGTGGAGACTGACGATTGAATTGACCTGTACTTCTATGGGTCTTCATTCCCCAGTGGGCTTAAGGGCTCATTCTACAAGGGGTATGGCTACCTCAGGGCATTGTTCAAGAGGATTTTGGTATGAGATATTTGTGCAGCGGCAAGCTGGACTTCCCCCATACATTTGTCAGATTTTACTTTCTGGATGTCACTGCCACCTCTATTGCTCATGAAGTTCTCAATTTTGGTTCTTTGTAGAATCGAAAGGTTATCTTTCTTTCTTGCCGGGTCTGTTCGGCAACTTTGAAAAGCATGCGTTACGGGAGTTGGCTATATCATTTCCAAAGAGTTATATATATATATATATATATATATATATATATATATATATATATATATATATATATATATATGTATACATATTTGAAAAAAAGTGGCGTTGATATAAGAATGGCTGTATTCCCTAGTTGCTTGAAACACTGTTGTTAGTCACAATTAATTCAGTTTCCAATTCTAGACATGCCCCTGTGTCTGTGTTTGCTGTGCCTCTTCATATTCTACGCAGATTTATGCCAGTAGAGATCCACTTTCAGTAGAGTTTAGGTGTAAGAGGTTATTCATAACAACAACTTGTAAACGTGGAATTTCCAGAAAGCTCCGACTTGTACCATGTGATCATTGTACCACCTGACCATTTTGTCATTGATAGTGTTGCCATAGAAACACTCAATCTTCTAATTATGTCATCTGGCATGACCGCTGTGCTCCACTCCTCCAAACCTAATCAAACACACCTGAACAAGCTAATCAAGGTCTTAAAGATTAGGCTACTAGAAAGCTACACGCAGGTGAGTTTCATCAGGGTTGGAGTTACCCAGACTTCCTTGGATCTATAAATCTTTGGACAGCAATTTATGTTAAGGGATTCAGCAGCACATGTTTTCAGTGTTGCTTTGTGTGCCTTACTGTAACTTCTGACTAATTCAGCGCTGTTTCCAGTAGAGTTAATTGTGAGATAACAGGTCGAGAGGATGACAGCTCGAGTGTACTGCTCGTTGAGTGTTGTTTTATTGTGTCTGTCTGCATGTTTGAGCACAAACCACACTGGAGTCGTAGGTGAGAAGATCTTTTAGCTTTATTACACTGCCTGAAGAAATGCATAAATAAATGCCTTACAAAATATGATGTACAGTACAATTAGCTGTAATATTAAACTTATGAACCACATACAGTTTCAAGCACAGGATTGCTTTACAAATTTAATAGATGAATAATACTTGAAATAAAATTCTGTAAGTACAACTTGCTGGTCATGCTTTGCGTGTTTTGTGCTGTACATCTAAGACTGAATGTTGCTAAATGGACTGACTAAAGCTGAATATCTGAATCCATGCAGTGACCCCTGCAGCTGAACCAGCAAAGCCTACAGTGCAGCTTGGGGCCGAACCAGCAAAGCCTGCAGTATGTGCTGAAAACTGCCAAAAAACTCACCCTGATGGTCAATGTCCTGGCCCAAAGGGGGGTCCTCCAGTGGTGCCTGCGTCTGATGCAGAAAAGCCTGCAGTATGTGATGAAAACTGCCAAAAAACTCACCCTGATGGTCAAAGTCCTGGCCCAAAGGGGGGTCCTCCAGTGGTGCCTGCGTCTGATGCAGAAAAGCCTGCAGTATGTGATGAAAACTGCCAAAAAACTCACCCTGATGGTCAATGTCCTGGCCCAAAGGGGGGTCCTCCAGTGGTGCCTGCGTCTGATGCAGAAGAGCCTGCAGTATGTGATGAAAACTGCCAAAAAACTCACCCTGATGGTCAATGTCCTGGCCCAAAGGGGGGTCCTCCAGTGGTGCCTGCGTCTGATGCAGTATGTGAAGAAAACTGCCAAAAAACTCACCCTGATGGTCAATGTCCTGGCCCAAAGGGGGGTCCTCCAGTGGTGCCTGCGTCTGATGCAGAAAAGCCTGCAGTATGTGATGAAAACTGCCAAAAAACTCACCCTGATGGTCAATGTCCTGGCCCAAAGGGGGGTCCTCCAGTGGTGCCTGCGTCTGATGCAGAAGAGCCTGCAGTATGTGATGAAAACTGCCAAAAAACTCACCCTGATGGTCAATGTCCTGGCCCAAAGGGGGGTCCTCCAGTGGTGCCTGCGTCTGATGCAGTATGTGAAGAAAACTGCCAAAAAACTCACCCTGATGCCCCATGTCCTGGCCCAAAGGGGGGTCCTCCAGTGACACCTGCGTCTGATGCAGAAAAGCCTGCAGTATGTGATGAAAACTGCCAAAAAAACGCACCCTGATGCCCCATGTCCTGGCCCTGAAGGGTCCTCCTGGCCATAAAGAATATGGCCATGCATGCAGTTAATGGTGTGATTTTTACCATTGATGTATGGGATGGTTTTTCCTGTTTAACAAATAAATCTCATACTTTAGTAAGTCTCTTTATTTTTTTCATATTAATTTGCTTGAAGAGATTCATTTTTATACTGCAACAGCTGTTGCCCAAAGTGGTTCACAATAACTAAACGCAAATAACAGAGAAAACAAAAAACAAACAAAAAAAGACAAGGTAATGATAAAGAAACAAAACAGACAAGGTAATGATAAAACACCCATCATGAAGTCTTAAAAGATGTGCTTTAAACATGGCCTTAAATTTCTGTAGTGACTTTACTGACCTTACAGAAAGTGGGAGTTCATTCCAAAGTTTGGTTCCAGCATGAGAACTGTCGCCATTATCTCAAGATGGATTATAAAATGCCAGCATACTAGAAAGATAATGGTGTATTATAATTGTCAACGAACCGACTCGGCCCTCGGATATGACTAAGATGGTCACTTCAAGCGTTCTGGTATGTTTTGCGCGTCCGAGTCTGAGAAAAAACATGGACGCCACCCGGAAAGCTGTTTCTATGGTAGCACTGGCTGAGTACCACGTGCTCAAAGTATGTGCTTCACCTACACCACACAGAGGAAGAACTCCAGGAAGACTATGACACAAGATGCAGAAGGTATGCTCATATTTCAGTATGTTTGGTCAAGTTTGAGCCACGTTATAGTAGATCATTTTAGCTAGCACACCAGCTAGCAGGAAATGGGCTAAAACAAACAGTGATGACGTTGCTAAAGGTGATATTGAACTCCTTGCAGTGTTGCTCTTCTACAGAACGCTTTTTGTCATAAATAGATGCACTTAAAAGCTAAAGGTAATGTTTCATGCATGATTTTGGCAACTTGTGCAAGATGCAAACTTTGCTGGCGAACGCAGCGAAAAGTAGTAGACGCACTGTTACACGAGTTTAAAGACATGTATTAACGGCAGGTTTTTTTAACCTCTATTTCTTTTTCTCATTCGCGTAGGGCTGTGATATCAGCTGTGCTGCTGTCCAGACAGCAGATAGTCCTCAAGTCTGGAATGGAGTGGGAGATCATGCAGGATATGGATGACAATACATCTGCCCATCATTTCCTGATCAGAAAAGCCAGGTTTGAGCAGCTCCTTCGACTGCTTCAGGAGGGGGGCCTGCACAGCGAACACAGCCATGGACTTCCCCCCTTGCCTGTTCCCAAAAAGGTCCTCGTGTTTCTCTGGTACATGGCCAACCAGAACAGCTTCAGAGAGATATCTGATAAATGTTATGCTTCCCAGTCAGCGACGCACAGAGCCATCCTTCAAGTGCTGACCATACACAATTGAACTGTGCTTTGTTTTCTTTTTTTGTGGTCATTCACAAATGGCATCCTGGCAATCTGGGCCACTGACAAAAATGTATTAAATAAATAAACTATAACGGCATGTAAACAATTCAACCCACACCAACATACATTAACATGAGAATAAAAATAATAATTGTACATCTTCTCCACCATCTGGGCAAGCAACCTCTGGAATCCCTCCTGGGATTTCTTCATTTGTGCCAGGGTCTCAGCGTGGCGTTTTTGGGAGGCCGCTTGGGAGGCTGCCTTGGACTCCCTAACCTATGCCAACAGCTCATCCTCCCTCTGGCGCTTGCGTGGCCTCCTTGGGGTGTCAGGGGGCATGGTAACAGTGGGATGATGAACACAGGAGGACGGAGGGCTGGATGGAGCTGGAAAGGGGGAATTGGTCAGACGCACAGGTGAGGATGCGCTAGTGGACTGTGCAGGTGAGATGTCTGGTGCAGACACATTGACCTGTAGTGCATCTGGCCTGCGCACATCCAGGCCCATGGTTGTTCCCACAACAGGGAAGACGATATCATGGTGACCTCCCAAGAGGTCATCCATCTCAGCAAAAAACTGAATTTTACTAGGGCCCCTCCCTGTGGACGAATTTTTGTCCTTTACTTTTTTGTAGGCCTCCACCAACGTGTTCCATTTGCGAGCCACCTTGTCTTGCACAAAGGTCTGCTTGAAATGGTGGCTCAGCTTGCCAGTGATATCCTCCCACAGCAGCTTCTTGGACCTCCTGGCCAGCTTCAAGAAAGTCTTGTTGACGACAAGTGAGGCAGTGGCAGGCAGTGGGGTGTGTGAAAGCAGTGGGGCAGTGGCTCCCACCTGGCTGATATCTGAATCAGAAAAGAAAAAGAAAGAAAGATGTTAGCACAGTCCTCAGGGTTTAATAACAGTGCATGTGCATTAGTATCTCACCTGTGCTTTCAATGCACACCAAGTTAACCGAGATCATGAGCCCCTGGTCCAAGTAATAACCAGCCTCTGGGTTGGCTTGTTGTTGAAACAAGGGCCCATGAAAGGGCCGGGTCCTCTCCTGGTCCCAGTACGGATCCATCTTCCCATCAATAAACTCTAAAAATAAAACACTGTATATCACACTCTGTATCTTTTGGGCAGTATGCTATAATGTACAGTTATCATTCTATCACAAACATACCAGTTTAACACGCAACATTGAGATTTAACCCACATAAAGCACTTTTCTAGTAAAACCATAGTTTGTTTATGTAGGCTACATATAACTATATCGGTTATATGTAGCCTAGTAAATTAGGTGCAAGCCAATCTGTAATAAGACTACACCTTATCAAAACGCAGCCATTTGAACGTCTAAAATTTTCACTTTATTTCATGTTTTAGTTCATCTTCTGTTAGCAACGCTAGCCACGTTAGTTACACCCGTTTGAAACAAGGCTTCATTTAAACAACCAAAGCGGTCCAAAAACAATGAAAACAATTCATACTTACAAGTCACACAGGGCGCAGCCATCTTGGATTCCGTATCAGAATTCTTGCTCGGTGTCCTCATGGTTGTCTGACTTCCGAGCTGGGAAATCTGAGGAAAGGGTTGAAATCTGTTGGTGCGTGTTGCTAGGCAACGTCTGTCTTCCTAGTCGGAATGCCGTGCTTATTTCTGTTACTTGTGACATTTTCATGGCTAAAATCTGATTACACTGTATTTAGCACAAACTCTGCTACAATAATATGTCAGTAGCATGTATGTAAAAGTTATGTAAAAAACAAAACAAAAAAGAATTCAAAAAAAGTGTTGCCTTTTTTTACAGACTCAAAGACTCCTATAGGCCACTGGGGGGCGGAATATACACCCCACGCTCAAGCGCACGTATAAAGCTTGCCACAAAGTAGTCTAATAGATAGATAGATTTCTTTATTGCCATTGTACAATTTTACATACAGCAACATTTTTAGACTTTCCAACGTATACAATTAAGAATAGTTAAGTACATATTGCAATCAAAGGCCATATAGCACATTAAGAAATAAAGTGCTCATAGTGTTATTTCACATAAATTGTCTTGTATGTCAAGAATGTGTTGTGCTGATTTTGGGGATGTGTTTTCAGTTCATAGGTCATTATCGTGATAGCTTTGGAATAGAAGCTGTTCATATATCACGTTGTGTGTGATTTGATAGACCTGTAGCGTTTTCCGGATGGCAGCAGTTCAAATAAATGATGGGCTGGGTGATACGGGTCCTTCAGAATGTTGTGTGTTTTCTGCAGACAATGAGAGGTGAAAATGTCATCCAGGGCAGGTAGCTGTTGATTTGTAATGTTCTGTGCAGTCTTTAGTACTCTCTGCAAAGCCTTTTTATCAGCTGCCGATCTGCCTCCATACCACACCAGCATACCATATGTGATACGATCCTGGAAAACCCGTCAGATGTCACGCTGGTACGTTTTCAGTAAGATCTAAAAATAGATCCAATGTCAGTTGTGTCAAAATTGGGTTTTTATTAAATTATTATTCTATAACATCTTGTCTACCATCTCTGAATATATCTTGGCAAAATTCACTAGTTTAGTGCAGAAAAAGAGCAATTTATAGTGGCAAGCTGAAAAGACCAGGTCTTCTTTTCACTTGATTCATCAGTGACTGGGGATTAACGTAGCATTCCTTTTAACCTTTGTGATGTTTTCCTGACAAAGTCCTGTTCCACCAGTCCAGGGGGAGGGGAAAGCAGTCATTCCCGGCGGCTGCAAAGTCCAAGTCCGCTAACCATCCAATGTCAATTTATTTGAATGTGGCCAAAGCCACTGAACCTATTAGTTCCTCTTACCACTCTGAGAGGTCACTGTGGCTAAATCTCTGGAGCATCGGGGCAGGGATAAATTCCTCTCACAATTCCACCACATTTGTTTCCCCACCTGCATAGAAGTGGAGGATGTGGAATTCGGGTGGGCAAATGGTTCTAAGTTGTGTTCAGCCCAGTTCAGATCCCCCTCAACACACAATGTTCCTTGGATTACTGACAGTGCAGAATACTCATCCACCAAAAGAATGTGGTCTGATGGGCACAATCACAAGTTCTCAAGTGTATTGTCACAAAGCACATCTTTTACACGGGTTGATTGGGAGGCTTACATACTACACCCTCACATGTGAGCCACGTCTCTGGCTGTAACCGCCCTGAGTAAACTAGTGTTTTTCCTTGATGCCTCGCCAAAGCCAATCATGCTGCATGATTTTTGGCTCACAGATATTAACGAGATTGACCCCTTAGGTACTGAGATTTGGTATGAACGGTAAGCCGTTTTTTGATACTCAATGGTATCGAGTCAATTCGGTCAGTGCCGAATCTAACTCGATACGCAGCCCTAATTTTACCCCCCTCCATTTTTTTTCAGAGGAGCAGAAATTGCACACTTTGTGTTCTGTACAAGCGTTACGGCATTATGTAAACAGGACACGATTGTTCAGGAAGAATGTTCAGTTATTCGTTTCATGGGCCGATCTTATAAGCCGATCTCCTCGCAGCGCCTTTCCCAGTGGATGGTGGAGACTGACGATTGAATTGACCTGTACTTCTATGGGTCTTCATTCCCCAGTGGGCTTAAGGGCTCATTCTACAAGGGGTATGGCTACCTCAGGGCATTGTTCAAGAGGATTTTGGTATGAGATATTTGTGCAGCGGCAAGCTGGACTTCCCCCATACATTTGTCAGATTTTACTTTCTGGATGTCACTGCCACCTCTATTGCTCATGAAGTTCTCAATTTTGGTTCTTTGTAGAATCGAAAGGTTATCTTTCTTTCTTGCCGGGTCTGTTCGGCAACTTTGAAAAGCATGCGTTACGGGAGTTGGCTATATCATTTCCAAAGAGTTATATATATATATATATATATATATATATATATATATATATATATATATATATATATATATATATATATATGTATACATATTTGAAAAAAAGTGGCGTTGATATAAGAATGGCTGTATTCCCTAGTTGCTTGAAACACTGTTGTTAGTCACAATTAATTCAGTTTCCAATTCTAGACATGCCCCTGTGTCTGTGTTTGCTGTGCCTCTTCATATTCTACGCAGATTTATGCCAGTAGAGATCCACTTTCAGTAGAGTTTAGGTGTAAGAGGTTATTCATAACAACAACTTGTAAACGTGGAATTTCCAGAAAGCTCCGACTTGTACCATGTGATCATTGTACCACCTGACCATTTTGTCATTGATAGTGTTGCCATAGAAACACTCAATCTTCTAATTATGTCATCTGGCATGACCGCTGTGCTCCACTCCTCCAAACCTAATCAAACACACCTGAACAAGCTAATCAAGGTCTTAAAGATTAGGCTACTAGAAAGCTACACGCAGGTGAGTTTCATCAGGGTTGGAGTTACCCAGACTTCCTTGGATCTATAAATCTTTGGACAGCAATTTATGTTAAGGGATTCAGCAGCACATGTTTTCAGTGTTGCTTTGTGTGCCTTACTGTAACTTCTGACTAATTCAGCGCTGTTTCCAGTAGAGTTAATTGTGAGATAACAGGTCGAGAGGATGACAGCTCGAGTGTACTGCTCGTTGAGTGTTGTTTTATTGTGTCTGTCTGCATGTTTGAGCACAAACCACACTGGAGTCGTAGGTGAGAAGATCTTTTAGCTTTATTACACTGCCTGAAGAAATGCATAAATAAATGCCTTACAAAATATGATGTACAGTACAATTAGCTGTAATATTAAACTTATGAACCACATACAGTTTCAAGCACAGGATTGCTTTACAAATTTAATAGATGAATAATACTTGAAATAAAATTCTGTAAGTACAACTTGCTGGTCATGCTTTGCGTGTTTTGTGCTGTACATCTAAGACTGAATGTTGCTAAATGGACTGACTAAAGCTGAATATCTGAATCCATGCAGTGACACCTGCAGCTGAACCAGCAAAGCCTACAGTGCAGCTTGGGGCCGAACCAGCAAAGCCTACAGTGCAGCTTGGGGCCGAACCAGCAAAGCCTGCAGTATGTGCTGAAAACTGCCAAAAAACTCACCCTGATGGTCAATGTCCTGGCCCAAAGGGGGGTCCTCCAGTGGTGCCTGCGTCTGATGCAGAAAAGCCTGCAGTATGTGATGAAAACTGCCAAAAAACTCACCCTGATGGTCAATGTCCTGGCCCAAAGGGGGGTCCTCCAGTGGTGCCTGCGTCTGATGCAGAAAAGCCTGCAGTATGTGATGAAAACTGCCAAAAAACTCACCCTGATGGTCAATGTCCTGGCCCAAAGGGGGGTCCTCCAGTGGTGCCTGCGTCTGATGCAGAAGAGCCTGCAGTATGTGATGAAAACTGCCAAAAAACTCACCCTGATGGTCAATGTCCTGGCCCAAAGGGGGGTCCTCCAGTGGTGCCTGCGTCTGATGCAGTATGTGAAGAAAACTGCCAAAAAACTCACCCTGATGGTCAATGTCCTGGCCCAAAGGGGGGTCCTCCAGTGGTGCCTGCGTCTGATGCAGAAAAGCCTGCAGTATGTGATGAAAACTGCCAAAAAACTCACCCTGATGGTCAATGTCCTGGCCCAAAGGGGGGTCCTCCAGTGGTGCCTGCGTCTGATGCAGAAGAGCCTGCAGTATGTGATGAAAACTGCCAAAAAACTCACCCTGATGGTCAATGTCCTGGCCCAAAGGGGGGTCCTCCAGTGGTGCCTGCGTCTGATGCAGTATGTGAAGAAAACTGCCAAAAAACTCACCCTGATGGTCAATGTCCTGGCCCAAAGGGGGGTCCTCCAGTGGTGCCTGCGTCTGATGCAGTATGTGAAGAAAACTGCCAAAAAACTCACCCTGATGCCCCATGTCCTGGCCCAAAGGGGGGTCCTCCAGTGACGCCTGCGTCTGATGCAGAAAAGCCTGCAGTATGTGATGAAAACTGCCAAAAAAACGCACCCTGATGCCCCATGTCCTGGCCCTGAAGGGTCCTCCTGGCCATAAAGAATATGGCCATGCATGGTTAATGGTGTGATTTTTACCATTGATGTATGGGATGGTTTTTCCTGTTTAACAAATAAATCTCATACTTTAGTAAGTCTCTTTATTTTTTTCATATTAATTTGCTTGAAGAGATTCATTTTTATACTGCAACAGCTGTTGCCCAAAGTGGTTCACAATAACTAAACGCAAATAACAGAAAACAAAAAACAAACAAAAAAAGACAAGGTAATGATAAAGAAACAAAACAGACAAGGTAATGATAAAACACCCATCATGAAGTCTTAAAAGATGTGCTTTAAACATGGCCTTAAATTTCTGTAGTGACTTTACTGACCTTACAGAAAGTGGGAGTTCATTCCAAAGTTTGGTTCCAGCATGAGAACTGTCGCCATTATCTCAAGATGGATTATAAAATGCCAGCATACTAGAAAGATAATGGTGTATTATAATTGTCAACGAACCGACTCGGCCCTGGGATATGACTAAGATGGTCACTTCAAGCGTTCTGGTATGTTTTGCGCGTCCGAGTCTGAGAAAAAACATGGACGCCACCCGGAAAGCTGTTTCTATGGTAGCACTGGCTGAGTACCACGTGCTCAAAGTATGTGCTTCACCTACACCACACAGAGGAAGAACTCCAGGAAGACTATGACACAAGATGCAGAAGGTATGCTCATATTTCAGTATGTTTGGTCAAGTTTGAGCCACGTTATAGTAGATCATTTTAGCTAGCACACCAGCTAGCAGGAAATGGGCTAAAACAAACAGTGATGACGTCGCTAAAGGTGATATTGAACTCCTTGCAGTGTTGCTCTTCTACAGAACGCTTTTTGTCATAAATAGATGCACTTAAAAGCTAAAGGTAATGTTTCATGCATGATTTTGGCAACTTGTGCAAGATGCAAACTTTGCTGGCGAACGACCGGCTGCAACCAGAACAGCTTCAGAGAGATATCTGATAAATGTTATGCTTCCCAGTCAGCGACGCACAGAGCCATCCTTCAAGTGCTGACCATACACAATTGAACTGTGCTTTGTTTTCTTTTTTTGTGGTCATTCACAAATGGCATCCTGGCAATCTGGGCCACTGACAAAAATGTATTAAATAAATAAACTATAACGGCATGTAAACAATTCAACCCACACCAACATACATTAACATGAGAATAAAAATAATAATTGTACATCTTCTCCACAATCTGGGCAAGCAACCTCTGGAATCCCTCCTGGGATTTCTTCATTTGTGCCAGGGTCTCAGCGTGGCGTTTTTGGGAGGCCGCTTGGGAGGCTGCCTTGGACTCCCTAACCTATGCCAACAGCTCATCCTCCCTCTGGCGCTTGCGTGGCCTCCTTGGGGTGTCAGGGGGCATGGTGGTAACAGTGGGATGATGAACACAGGAGGACGGAGGGCTGGATGGAGCTGGAGAGGGGGAATTGGTCAGACGCACAGGTGAGGATGCGCTAGTGGACTCTGCAGGTGAGATGTCTGGTGCAGACACATTGACCTGTAGTGCATCTGGCCTGCGCACATCCAGGCCCATGGTTGTTCCCACAACAGGGAAGACGATATCATGGTGACCTCCCAAGAGGTCATCCATCTCAGCAAAAAACTGAATTTTACTAGGGCCCCTCCCTGTGGACGAATTTTTGTCCTTTACTTTTTTGTAGGCCTCCACCAACGTGTTCCATTTGCGAGCCACCTTGTCTTGCACAAAGGTCTGCTTGAAATGGTGGCTCAGCTTGCCAGTGATATCCTCCCACAGCAGCTTCTTGGACCTCCTGGCCAGCTTCAAGAAAGTCTTGTTGACGACAAGTGAGGCAGTGGCAGGCAGTGGGGTGTGTGAAAGCAGTGGGGCAGTGGCTCCCACCTGGCTGATATCTGAATCAGAAAAGAAAAAGAAAGAAAGATGTTAGCACAGCCCTCAGGGTTTAATAACAGTGCATGTGCATTAGTATCTCACCTGTGCTTTCAATGCACACCAAGTTAACCGAGATCATGAGACCCTGGTCCAAGTAATAACCAGCCGCTGGGTTGGCTTGTTGTTGAAACAAGGGCCCATGAAAGGGCCGGGTCCTCTCCTGGTCCCAGTACGGATCCATCTTCCCATCAATAAACTCTAAAAATAAAACACTGTATATCACACTCTGTATCTTTTGGGCAGTATGCTATAATGTACAGTTATCATTCTATCACAAACATACCAGTTTAACACGCAACATTGAGATTTAACCCACATAAAGCACTTTTCTAGTAAAACCATAGTTTGTTTATGTAGGCTACATATAACTATATCGGTTATATGTAGCCTAGTAAATTAGGTGCAAGCCAATCTGTAATAAGACTACACCTTATCAAAACGCAGCCATTTGAACGTCTAAAATTTTCACTTTATTTCATGTTTTAGTTAATCTTCTGTTAGCAACACTAGCCACGTTAGTTACACCCGTTTGAAACAAGGCTTCATTTAAACAACCAAAGCGGTCCAAAAACAATGAAAACAATTCATACTTACAAGTCACACAGGGCGCAGCCATCTTGGATTCCGTATCAGAATTCTTGCTCGGTGTCCTCATGGTTGTCTGACTTCCGAGCTGGGAAATCTGAGGAAAGGGTTGAAATCTGTTGGTGCATGTTGCTAGGCAACGTCTGTCTTCCTAGTCGGAATGCCGTGCTTATTTCTGTTACTTGTGACATTTTCATGGCTAAAATCTTATTACACTGTATTTAGCACAAACTCTGCTACAATAATATGTCAGTAGCATGTATGTAAAAGTTATGTAAAAAACAAAACAAAAAAGAATTCAAAAAAAGTGTTGCCTTTTTTTTACAGACTCAAAGACTCCTATAGGCCACTGGGGGGCGGAATATACACCCCACGCTCAAGCGCACGTATAAAGCTTGCCACAAAGTAGTCTAATAGATAGATAGATTTCTTTATTGCCATTGTACAATTTTACATACAGCAACATTTTTAGACTTTACAACGTATACAATTAAGAATAGTTAAGTACATATTGCAATCAAAGGCCATATAGCACATTAAGAAATAAAGTGCTCATAGTGTTATTTCACATAAATTGTCTTGTATGTCAAGAATGTGTTGTGCTGATTTTGGGGATGTGTTTTCAGTTCATAGGTCATTATCATGATAGCTTTGGAATAGAAGCTGTTCATAAATCACGTTGTGTGTGATTTGATAGACCTGTAGCGTTTTCCGGATGGCAGCAGTTCAAATAAATGATGGGCTGGGTGATACGGGTCCTTCAGAATGTTGTGTGTTTTCTGCAGACAATGAGAGGTGAAAATGTCATCCAGGGCAGGTAGCTGTTGATTTGTAATGTTCTGTGCAGTCTTTAGTACTCTCTGCAAACCTTTTTATCAGCTGCCGATCTGCCTCCATACCACACCAGCATACCATATGTGATACGATCCTGGAAAACCCGTCAGATGTCACGCTGGTACGTTTTCAGTAAGATCTAAAAATAGATCCAATGTCAGTTGTGTCAAAATTGGGTTTTTATTAAATTATTATTCTATAACATCTTGTCTATCATCTCTGAATATATCTTGGCAAAATTCACTAGTTTAGTGCAGAAAAAGAGCAATTTATAGTGGCAAGCTGAAAAGACCAGGTCTTCTTTTCACTTGATTCATCAGTGACTGGGGATTAACGTAGCATTCCTTTTAACCTTTGTGATGTTTTCCTGACAAAGTCCTGTTCCACCAGTCCAGGGGGAGGGGAAAGCAGTCATTCCCGGCGGCTGCAAAGTCCAAGTCCGCTAACCATCCAATGTCAATTTATTTGAATGTGGCCAAAGCCACTGAACCTATTAGTTCCTCTTACCACTCTGAGAGGTCACTGTGGCTAAATCTCTGGAGCATCGGGGGCAGGGATAAATTCCTCTCACAATTCCACCACATTTGTTTCCCCACCTGCATAGAAGTGGAGGATGTGGAATTCGGGTGGGCAAATGGTTCTAAGTTGTGTTCAGCCCAGTTCAGATCCCCCTCAACACACAATGTTCCTTGGATTACTGACAGTGCAGAATACTCATCCACCAAAAGAATGTGGTCTGATGGGCACAATCACAAGTTCTCAAGTGTATTGTCACAAAGCACATCTTTTACACGGGTTGATTGGGTGGCTTACATACTACACCCTCACATGTGAGCCACGTCTCTGGCTGTAACCGCCCTGAGTAAACTAGTGTTTTTCCTTGATGCCTCGCCAAAGCCAATCATGCTGCATGATTTTTGGCTCACAGATATTAACGAGATTGACCCCTTAGGTACTGAGATTTGGTATGAACGGTAAGCCGTTTTTTGATACTCAATGGTATCGAGTCAATTCGGTCAGTGCCGAATCTAACTCGATACGCAGCCCTAATTTTACCCCCCTCCATTTTTTTTTTCAGAGGAGCAGAAATTGCACACTTTGTGTTCTGTACAAGCGTTACGGCATTATGTAAACAGGACACGATTGTTCAGGAAGAATGTTCAGTTATTCGTTTCATGGGCCGATCTTATAAGCCGATCTCCTCGCAGCGCCTTTCCCAGTGGATGGTGGAGACTGACGATTGAATTGACCTGTACTTCTATGGGTCTTCATTCCCCAGTGGGCTTAAGGGCTCATTCTACAAGGGGTATGGCTACCTCAGGGCATTGTTCAAGAGGATTTTGGTATGAGATATTTGTGCAGCGGCAAGCTGGACTTCCCCCATACATTTGTCAGATTTTACTTTCTGGATGTCACTGCCACCTCTATTGCTCATGAAGTTCTCAATTTTGGTTCTTTGTAGAATCGAAAGGTTATCTTTCTTTCTTGCCGGGTCTGTTCGGCAACTTTGAAAAGCATGCGTTACGGGAGTTGGCTATATCATTTCCAAAGAGTTTATATATATATATATATATATATATATATATATATATATATATATATATATATATATATATATGTATACATATTTGAAAAAAAGTGGCGTTGATATAAGAATGGCTGTATTCCCTAGTTGCTTGAAACACTGTTGTTAGTCACAATTAATTCAGTTTCCAATTCTAGACATGCCCCTGTGTCTGTGTTTGCTGTGCCTCTTCATATTCTACGCAGATTTATGCCAGTAGAGATCCACTTTCAGTAGAGTTTAGGTGTAAGAGGTTATTCATAACAACAACTTGTAAACGTGGAATTTCCAGAAAGCTCCGACTTGTACCATGTGATCATTGTACCACCTGACCATTTTGTCATTGATAGTGCTGCCATAGAAACACTCAATCTTCTAATTATGTCATCTGGCATGACCGCTGTGCTCCACTCCTCCAAACCTAATCAAACACACCTGAACAAGCTAATCAAGGTCTTAAAGATTAGGCTACTAGAAAGCTACACGCAGGTGAGTTTCATCAGGGTTGGAGTTACCCAGACTTCCTTGGATCTATAAATCTTTGGACAGCAATTTATGTTAAGGGATTCAGCAGCACATGTTTTCAGTGTTGCTTTGTGTGCCTTACTGTAACTTCTGACTAATTCAGCGCTGTTTCCAGTAGATTTAATTGTGAGATAACAGGTCGAGAGGATGACAGCTCGGGTGTACTGCTCCTTGAGTGTTGTTTTATTGTGTATGTTTGAGCACAAACCACGCTGGAGTCGTAGGTGAGAAGATCTTTTAGCTTTATTACACTGCCTGAAGAAATGCATAAATAAATGCCTTACAAAATATGATGTACAGTACAATTAGATGTAATATTAAACTTATGAACCACATACAGTTTCAAGCACAGGATTGCTTTACAAATTTAATAGATGTAAGTACAACTTGCTGGTCATGCTTTGCGTGTTTTGTGCTGTACATCTAAGACTGAATGTTGCTAAATGGACTGACTAAAGCTGAATATCTGAATCCATGCAGTGACGCCTGCAGCTGAACCAGCAAAGCCTACAGTGCAGCTTGGGGCCGAACCAGCAAAGCCTGCAGTATGTGCTGAAAACTGCCAAAAAACTCACCCTGATGGTCAATGTCCTGGCCCAAAGGGGGGTCCTCCAGTGGTGCCTGCGTCTGATGCAGAAAAGCCTGCAGTATGTGATGAAAACTGCCAAAAAACTCACCCTGATGGTCAATGTCCTGGCCCAAAGGGGGGTTCTCCAGTGGTGCCTGCGTCTGATGCAGAAAAGCCTGCAGTATGTGATGAAAACTGCCAAAAAACTCACCCTGATGGTCAATGTCCTGGCCCAAAGGGGGGTCCTCCAGTGGTGCCTGCGTCTGATGCAGAAAAGCCTGCAGTATGTGATGAAAACTGCCAAAAAACTCACCCTGATGGTCAATGTCCTGGCCCAAAGGGGGGTCCTCCAGTGGTGCCTGCGTCTGATGCAGAAAAGCCTGCAGTATGTGATGAAAACTGCCAAAAAACTCACCCTGATGGTCAATGTCCTGGCCCAAAGGGGGGTCCTCCAGTAGTGCCTGCGTCTGATGCAGAAGAGCCTGCAGTATGTGATGAAAACTGCCAAAAAACTCACCCTGATGGTCAATGTCCTTGCCCAAAGGGGGGTCCTCCAGTGGTGCCTGCGTCTGATGCAGTATGTGAAGAAAACTGCCAAAAAACTCACCCTGATGCCCCATGTCCTGGCCCAAAGGGGGGTCCTCCATTGACGCCTGCGTCTGATGCAGAAAAGCCTGCAGTATGTGATGAAAACTGCCAAAAAAACGCACCCTGATGCCCTATGTCCTGGCCCTGAAGGGTCCTCCTGGCCATGAAGAATATGGCCATGCATGCAGTTAATGGTGTGATTTTTACCATTGATGTATGGGATGGTTTTTCCTGTTTAACAAATAAATCTCATACTTTAGTAAGTCTCTTTATTTTTTTCATATTAATTTGCTTGAAGAGATTCATTTTTATACTGCAACAGCTGTTGCCCAAAGTGGTTCACAATAACTAAACGCAAATAACAGAGAAAACAAAAAACAAACAAAAAAAGACAAGGTAATGATAAAACACCCATCATGAATTCTTAAAAGATGTGCTTTAAACATGGCCTTAAATTTCGGTAGTGACTTTACTGACCTTACAGAAAGTGGGAGTTCATTCCAAAGTTTGGTTCCAGCATGAGAACTGTCGCCATTATCTCAAGATGGATTATAAAATGCCAGCATACTAGAAAGATAATGGTGCATTATAATTGTCAATGAACCGACTCGGCCCTCGGATATGACTAAGATGGTCACTTCAAGCGTTCTGGTATGTTTTGCGCGTCCGAGTCTGAGAAAAAAACATGGACGCCACCCGGAAAGCTGTTTCTATGGTAGCACTGGCTGAGTACCACGTGCTCAAAGTATGTGCTTCACCTACACCACACAGAGGAAGAACTCCAGGAAGACTATGACACAAGATGCAGAAGGTATGCTCATATTTCAGTATGTTTGGTCAAGTTTGAGCCACGTTATCGTAGATCATTTTAGCTAGCACACCAGCTAGCAGGAAATGGGCTAAAACAAACAGTGATGACGTCGCTAAAGGTGATATTGAACTCCTTGCAGTGTTGCTCTTCTACAGAACGCTTTTTGTCATAAATAGATGCACTTAAAAGCTAAAGGTAATGTTTCATGCATGATTTTGGCAACTTGTGCAAGATGCAAACTTTGCTGGCGAACGCAGCGAAAAGTAGTAGACGCACTGTTACACGAGTTAAAAGACATGTATTAACGGCAGTATTTTTTAACCTCTATTTCTTTTTCTCATTCGCGTAGGGCTGTGATATCAGCTGTGCTGCTGTCCAGACAGCAGATAGTCCTCAAGTCTGGAATGGAGTGGGAGATCATGCAGGATATGGATGACAATACATCTGCCCATCATTTCCTGATCAGAAAAGCCAGGTTTGAGCAGCTCCTTCGACTGCTTCAGGAGGGGGGCCTGCACAGCGAACACAGCCATGGACTTCCCCCCTTGCCTGTTCCCAAAAAGGTCCTCATTTATCTCTGGTACATGGCCAACCAGAACAGCTTCAGAGAGATATCTGATAAATGTTATGCTTCCCAGTCAGCGACGCACAGAGCCATCCTTCAAGTGCTGACCATACACAATTGAACTGTGCTTTGTTTTCTTTTTTTGTGGTCATTCACAAATGGCATCCTGGCAATCTGGGCCACTGACAAAAATGTGTTAAATAAATAAACTATAACGGCATGTAAACAATTCAACCCACACCAACATACGTTAACATGAGAATAAAAATAATAATTGTACATCTTCTCCACCATCTGGGCAAGCAACCTCTGGAATCCCTCCTGGGATTTCTTCATTTGTGCCAGGGTCTCAGCGTGGCGTTTTTGGGAGGCCGCTTGGGAGGCTGCCTTGGACTCCCTAACCTATGCCAACAGCTCATCCTCCCTCTGGCGCTTGCGTGGCCTCCTTGGGGTGTCAGGGGGCATGGTGGTAACAGTGGGATGATGAACACAGGAGGACGGAGGGCTGGATGGAGCTGGAGAGGGGGAATTGGTCAGACGCACAGGTGAGGATGCCCTAGTGGACTCTGCAGGTGAGATGTCTGGTGCAGACACATTGACCTGTAGTGCATCTGGCCTGCGCACATCCAGGCCCATGGTTGTTCCCACAACAGGGAAGACGATATCATGGTGACCTCCCAAGAGGTCATCCATCTCATCAAAAAACTGAATTTTACTAGGGCCCCTCCCTGTGGACGAATTTTTGTCCTTTACTTTTTTGTAGGCCTCCACCAACGTGTTCCATTTGCGAGCCACCTTGTCTTGCACAAAGGTCTGCTTGAAATGGTGGCTCAGCTTGCCAGTGATATCCTCCCACAGCAGCTTCTTGGACCTCCTGGCCAGCTTCAAGAAAGTCTTGTTGACGACAAGTGAGGCAGTGGCAGGCAGTGGGGTGTGTGAAAGCAGTGGGGCAGTGGCTCCCACCTGGCTGATATCTGAATCAGAAAAGAAAAAGAAAGAAAGATGTTAGCACAGCCCTCAGGGTTTAATAACAGTGCATGTGCATTAGTATCTCACCTGTGCTTTCAATGCACACCAAGTTAACCGAGATCATGAGACCCTGGTCCAAGTAATAACCAGCCGCTGGGTTGGCTTGTTGTTGAAACAAGGGCCCATGAAAGGGCCGGGTCCTCTCCTGGTCCCAGTACGGATCCATCTTCCCATCAATAAACTCTAAAAATAAAACACTGTATATCACACTCTGTATCTTTTGGGCAGTATGCTATAATGTACAGTTATCATTCTATCACAAACATACCAGTTTAACACGCAACATTGAGATTTAACCCACATAAAGCACTTTTCTAGTAAAACCATAGTTTGTTTATGTAGGCTACATATAACTATATCGGTTATATGTAGCCTAGTAAATTAGGTGCAAGCCAATCTGTAATAAGACTACACCTTATCAAAACGCAGCCATTTGAACGTCTAAAATTTTCACTTTATTTCATGTTTTAGTTAATCTTCTGTTAGCAACGCTAGCCACGTTAGTTACACCCGTTTGAAACAAGGCTTCATTTAAACAACCAAAGCGGTCCAAAAACAATGAAAACAATTCATACTTACAAGTCACACAGGGCGCAGCCATCTTGGATTCCGTATCAGAATTCTTGCTCGGTGTCCTCATGGTTGTCTGACTTCCGAGCTGGGAAATCTGAGGAAAGGATTGAAATCTGTTGGTGCGTGTTGCTAGGCAACGTCTGTCTTCCTAGTCGGAATGCCGTGCTTATTTCTGTTACTTGTGACATTTTCATGGCTAAAATCTGATTACACTGTATTTAGCACAAACTCTGCTACAATAATATGTCAGTAGCATGTATGTAAAAGTTATGTAAAAAACAAAACAAAAAAGAATTCAAAAAAAGTGTTACCTTTTTTTTACAGACTCAAAGACTCCTATAGGCCACTGGGGGGCGGAATATACACCCCACGCTCAAGCGCACGTATAAAGCTTGCCACAAAGTAGTCTAATAGATAGATAGATTTCTTTATTGCCATTGTACAATTTTACATACAGCAACATTTTTAGACTTTCCAACGTATACAAGAATAGTTAAGTACATATTGCAATCAAAGGCCATATTGCACATTAATAAATAAAGTGCTCATAGTGTTATTTCACATACATTGTCTTGTATGTCAAGAATGTGTTGTGCTGATTTTTGGGATGTGTTTTCAGTTCATAGGTCATTATCGTGATAGCTTTGGAATAGAAGCTGTTCATAAATCACGTTGTGTGTGATTTGATAGACCTGTAGCGTTTTCCGGATGGCAGCAGTTCAAATAAATGATGGGCTGGGTGATACGGGTCCTTCAGAATGTTGTGTGTTTTCTGCAGACAATGAGAGGTGAAAATGTCATCCAGGGCAGGTAGCTGTTGATTTGTAATGTTCTGTGCGGTCTTTAGTACTCTGCAAAGCCTTTTTATCAGCTGCCTCCATACCACACCAGCATACCATATGTGATGCGATCTGGGAAAACCCGTCAGATCTAAAAATAGACCCAGTGTCAATTGTCAAAATTGGGTTTTTATTAAATTCAATAACATCTTGTCTTTCATCTCTGAATATATCTTGCCAAAATTCACTAGTTTAGTGCAGCAAGAGCCATTTATAGTGGCAAGCTGAAAAGACCAGGGCCCGTATGTATAAAACTTCTAAGAAATGCTCTTAAGAATAGTCTTAAGCTTTGACTTAAGTGTCAGAAAATACTTAGTAAAGAGTAGGACTTTTCTAAGAGTAGGAGACTTTTATAAAGCAGCTAAAAGCAACTTTCAGTAAAGTATAAGACTGATTCTTAAGTGCTGACTGAAGTGGGACTTAAATGTTGTGAACTAAGGACTACAGTGATGTCAACCCAAAATGGCCACCCTCAACCACTGAATCAGCCAATAGTGAGCCTGCAAGGGTGAGGTCACTGCAGCATGACACCAATCATTTAATTTTATTATAATAAAATCATTTAATTAAGACACTTTAATATTTACATTTATTTTTAAAGAAAATGCTTTGCATTGTGCAAAATTTTCGCAAATTAGTATTTATGCTGTGGAATCCTCTTTGATGTGCCTCTCCTCATTTACAATTGGAGAAATTATGCAAACATGAGTTCCATCAATGAATCCAACAACTCAGGAAAGCCCGAAATACTCATTAAAGTGGCTTTATTTTGCTGCGAGATTTGCAAAGTCAATGAACTGCCATTCAGTAGTGGCCAAAAGTGAGGCAAAGGAAAGTTGACAGACTCACCCTTTATTCAAATAGGGTTACAAATGTGTTAAAGATTTTGCACGCATATTGTGTAGTTGTGCTTAGAGTCAACTGTTTATTTGTGATAACACAATGAAACATGGCAAATTGTACAGACATAATTTTTAGCCAGGCTGTCAAACAAATGAACAAGAGAGGACAATGAAATATTAATAACTGACTATGTTGCAGACAATGTATGATTTTTTTTTCTCCTGTGAGCTTTTTAGTTTTTTTTTTTTAAAAAGCCCTGTAGCTGTAGTTTGCCCTTTTTTCAACAATATTATGTCACAGTGTCTGGTTTATGTTCCTTGGGTCACCACTAGATGTCCTCCTTCCTCACGGTGTCCAGCACACTCTTGCACTACATTCCCCATGATCCTTGTCTGTTCATTGCACTCAGCTGTCCCTCATCACTGATCATTGCACTCAGCCTGTTTCCCATTATCATTGTCATTTCCCTGTGTATAAATACCCTGCCTGTTTTGTGTTTGTTACGGATTCCTTGTTATTCATCACGCCACTTGTGAGGTCTGTTCCACTCGTTGTTCCTGTTTATTGTTTTATGTTTTGGACAGCCTTTTTGTATTATTGACCCCTGCCTGGACTGTTTTCTGATTTACGGATTTCCCTATTAAATTCCATTTTTGCACTATTGGATCTTCCTGTGTTTCCCTGAGTGTGGATCGTGACAGAAGGAATCCGTCACATATAAGATCCAGCATTATGGGGTTTCGTATCTCTCCCCCTAAGACGGAGAAGGAGAGGAGGGGACGGGTCCAAAATTTGATGGGTCTACACCAGCAGGGCCAGACGGTGGGTTGTCTGGCTCAGACTTTTTGGACCCTCTCTAGAGGCATGGACTACAATGATGCAGCTTTAAAGGATTTTTTTAATGGCTGCCTGGATGACCCATTGCCTGGGTGGGAGATGAAGGGGTTGGAGGTCCTGGACTTTTGGGGGTTCACCAAATACCTCCATCATCGGAGCCAGTGGGACACACCAGTCACGCCAACCATCAAGCCAGCCACCGGATCTGTCTATTGCTGTCCAGGACTGGTTTCCAGTGTGGCCGATTCTCCGCTGATGTCGGCGCGTGTTGCCAGGAGGGCCATCGTGTCTGGGTCTCGTCCCACCAGGGCCGTCCTGCCTGAGTGTCTTCCCACCGAGCCTGCACTTCACGTCACGTCTGCCCAGCCAGAGACTGTTCACGTCACGTCTGCCCAGCCAGAGACTGTTCACATCACGTCTGCTGAGCCGGTGTCTTCGGACAAGATGGCCGCCGCCGAGAGTGTTCCCGTCACGTCTGCCGAGCCTGTGTCTTCGGACAAGATGGCCGCCGCCGAGAGTGTTCCCGTCACGTCTGCCGAGCCTGTGTCTTCGGACAAGATGGCCGCCGCCGAACCTGTTCACGTCACGCCTGCCGAGCCTGTGTCTTCGGACAAGATGGCCACTGCCGAGCTTGGGTCTTTGGACAAGATGGCCGCTGCCGAGCTTGGGTCTTTGGACAAGATGGCCGCTGCCGAGCCGGAGCCAGTGTCTGTTCCTGAGCCGGAGCCAGTGTCTGTTCCTGAGCCGGAGCCAGTGTCTGTTCCTGAGCCGGAGCCAGTGTCTGTTCCTGAGCCGGAGCCAGTGTCTGTTCCTGAGCCGGAGCCAGTGTCTGTTCCTGAGCCGGAGCCAGTGTCTGTTCCTGAGCCGGAGCCAGTGTCTGTTCCTGAGCCGGAGCCAGTGTCTGTTCCTGAGCCGGAGCCAGTGTCTGTTCCTGAGCCGGAGCCAGTGTCTGTTCCTGAGCCGGAGCCAGTGTCTGTTCCTGAGCCGGAGCCAGTGTCTGTTCCTGAGCCGGAGCCAGTGTCTGTTCCTGAGCCGGAGCCAGTGTCTGTTCCTGAGCCGGAGCCAGTGTCTGTTCCTGAGCCGGAGCCAGTGTCTGTTCCTGAGCCGGAGCCAGTGTCTGTTCCTGAGCCGGAGCCAGTGTCTGTTCCTGAGCCGGAGCCAGTGTCTGTTCCTGAGCCGGAGCCAGTGTCTGTTCCTGAGCCGGAGCCAGTGTCTGTTCCTGAGCCGGAGCCAGTGTCTGTTCCTGAGCCGGAGCCAGTGTCTGTTCCTGAGCCGGAGCCAGTGTCTGTTCCTGAGCCGGAGCCAGTGTCTGTTCCTGAGCCGGAGCCAGTGTCTGTTCCTGAGCCGGAGCCAGTGTCTGTTCCTGAGCCGGAGCCAGTGTCTGTTCCTGAGCCGGAGCCAGTGTCTGTTCCTGTGTCTGTTCCTGTGTCTGTTCCTGTGTCTGTTCCTGTGTCTGTTCCTGTGTCTGTTCCTGTGTCTGTTCCTGTGTCTGTTCCTGTGTCTGTTCCTGTGTCTGTTCCTGTGTCTGTTCCTGTGTCTGTTCCTGTGTCTGTCCCTGAGCCGGTGGTGCCAGTTCCAGTGTCTGTCCCTGTACCTATGTCTGTTCCTGAGCCGGAGCCAGTGTCTGTTCCTGAGCCGGAGCCAGTGTCTGTTCCTGAGCCGGAGCCAGTGTCTGTTCCTGAGCCGGAGCCAGTGTCTGTTCCTGAGCCGGAGCCAGTGTCTGTTCCTGAGCCGGAGCCAGTGTCTGTTCCTGTGTCTGTTCCTGTGTCTGTTCCTGTGTCTGTTCCTGTGTCTGTTCCTGTGTCTGTTCCTGTGTCTGTGTCTGTTCCTGTGTCTGTCCCTGAGCCGGTGGTGCCAGTTCCAGTGTCTGTCCCTGTACCTATGTCTGTTCCTGAGCCGGTGAGGTCGGTGCCTGAGCCGGTGGTGCCAGTTCCAGTGCCTGAGCCGGTGGTGCCAGTTCCAGTGCCTGAGCCGGTGGTGCCAGTTCCAGTGCCTGAGCCGCTGGTGCCAGTTCCAGTGCCTGAGCCGCTGGTGCCAGTTCCAGTGCCTGAGCCGCTGGTGCCAGTTCCAGTGCCTGAGCCGCTGGTGCCAGTTCCAGTGCCTGAGCCGCTGGTGCCAGTTCCTGGGCCTGAGCCCTGGCCGCCCGAGAGGCCTTCTCCGCCCTGGCCGCCCGAGGGGTCTTCTCCGCCATGGCCGCCCGAGGGAAAGTCTCCGCCATGGCCGCCCGAGGGGTCGTCTCCGCCCTGGCCGCCCGAGGGGTCGTCTCCGCCCTGGCCGCCCGAGGGGTCTTCTCCGCCCTGGCCGCCCGAGGGGTCTTCTCCGCCCTGGCCGCCCGAGGGGTCTTCTCCGCCCTGGCCGCCCGAGGGAGAGTCTCCGCCCTGGCCGCCCGGGGGAGAGTCTCCGCCCTGGCCGCCCGGGGGAGAGTCTCCGCCCTGGCCGCCCGGGGGAGAGTCTCCGCCCTGGCCACCCGAGGGAGAGTCTCCGCCCTGGCCGCCCGAGGGAGAGTCTCCGCCCTGGCCGCCCGAGGGAGAGTCTCCGCCCTGGCCGCCCGAGGGAGAGTCTCCGTCCTGGCCGCCCGATGGACCCTCTGCTCCGCCCTGGCCGCCCGATGGACCCTCTGCTCCGCCCTGGCCGCCCGATGGACTGTCGTCCCCGTCCTGGCCGCCCGATGAGCTGTCACTCCCTGTTTCTGTTCCCCTCCATGGACCTGGCCCCCCATCCCTCCCCCTGATCCTCCACCGTTCCACCTCCCGCCTGGACTCTTGTTTTGTTTGTTTCTATGTCTTGGAGCGTCTGGTAGCCGCTCCGTAGAAGGGGGGTCATGTCACAGTGTCTGGTTTATGTTCCTTGGGTCACCACTAGATGTCCTCCTTCCTCACGGTGTCCAGCACACTCTTGCACTACATTCCCCATGATCCTTGTCTGTTCATTGCACTCAGCTGTCCCTCATCACTGATCATTGCACTCAGCCTGTTTCCCATTATCATTGTCATTTCCCTGTGTATAAATACCCTGCCTGTTTTGTGTTTGTTACGGATTCCTTGTTATTCATCACGCCACTTGTGAGGTCTGTTCCACTCGTTGTTCCTGTTTATTGTTTTATGTTTTGGACAGCCTTTTTGTATTATTGACCCCTGCCTGGACTGTTTTCTGATTTACGGATTTCCCTATTAAATTCCATTTTTGCACTATTGGATCTTCCTGTGTTTCCCTGAGTGTGGATCGTGACATATTATTGATCTGCCTGCATTGACACCATTGTCTCTGAACTGAACTGAGCTGAACGATGTACATCACTGTTTTCTCCAGAGCGACTGTATAATGAACTAAATAGATAACTAATGACTAATGATCATTTACAATGGAAATGAATCATCATCGAACTTACTTAAGCTGTACAATGGCACTATGTTCTTCTAGAGCTGCTGTACAGCCCAAACTAACTTTGTTGCGTTATTTTCCTGTTATCACTTTAAAGCTGCTTTGAAACAATCTGTATTGTAAAAAGCGACTTGACTTGAAATAATTTTGTCAGATAAATATCTTCACTAACTTTATTTTTATATTTATATATTTAAAAAATAAATAAATGTGAGGGATGAACAAAACACCATTTTCCTCATATTTTGATGGTTTAAGCAAACTTGTAGGGTCATTAAAAAATTAAAAATAAAAACTCCGCACATCACTTTTAGCCACTAATATGTTTGGTGTGGTCAGTGCCACAATAGTGCTATTGAGACTGCTTACAGTGGACTGATGAGCTCAAGTCATCACCGGTGCACTGCTGCTTTTTTCCAGTCAGCAACAATGTAATTATTACTTTCCTTTCATTTCATTGCTATAAAATTTCTTAAAAGTCAGTTCGAAAAAGGATCCCTTGATGATCAAACTTTTATTGTTTGATCAACTCCGTCATCATTTACTGTAACTCCAATACATCATATTTTCATTGAAAAGTGCATGGCCTCCTCTCTGCGGCCATCTTGTTACTCCTAACTAGGTTAGGAGGCCTCTTCAGCTCTCTTAAGTAATTTAGGAGCTGAGACCTAGTCTTGACACTTAAAAACCTTTATGAATCACACTTATTAAGTCTAGGAATAAAAGTAAAGTGACATCATTCTTAGAATTTTGAGAGACTTAAGACTAAAATTTTACTCTGAGTGGCTTTATACATACGGCCCCAGGGCCCGTATGTATAAAACTTCTAAGAAATGCTCTTAAGAATAGTCTTAAGCTTTGACTTAAGTGTCAGAAAATACTTAGTAAAGAGTAGGACTTTTCTAAGAGTAGGAGACTTTTATAAAGCAGCTAAAAGCAACTTTCAGTAAAGTATAAGACTGATTCTTAAGTGCTGACTGAAGTGGGACTTAAATGTTGTGAACTAAGGACTACAGTGATGTCAACCCAAAATGGCCGCCCTCAACCACTGAATCAGCCAATAGTGAGCCTGCAAGGGTGAGGTCACTGCAGCATGACACCAATCATTTAATTTTATTATAATAAAATCATTTAATTAAGACACTTCAATATTTAAATTTATTTGAAAAAAAAAATGCTTTGCGTTGTGCAAAATTTTCGCAAATTAGTATTTATGCTGTGGAATTCTCTTCTGTTGATGTGTGTCTCCTCATTTACAATTATGCAAACATGAATTCCATAAATGGATCCAACAACTCAGGAAAGCCCGAAATACTCATTAAAGTGGCTTTATTTTGCTGCGAGATTTGCAAAGTCAATGAACTGCCATACAGTAGTGGCCAAAAGTCAGGCAAAGGAAAATTGCCAGATTCACCCTTTAATCAAATATTAAAAATGTGTTAAAGATTTTGTATGTGTATTTTGTAGTTGTGCTTAGAGTCAATTGTTTATTTGTGATAACACAATGAAACATGCCAAATTGTACAGACATAATTTTTAGCAAGGCTTTCAAACAAATGAACAAGAGAGGACAATGAAATATTAATAACTGACTATGTTACAGACAATGTATAATTTCTTTTTTCTCCTGTAAGCTTTTTAGTTTTTTTTTTTTAAACCTGTAGCTGTAGTTAGGCTCTTTTTCAACAATATTATTGATCTGCCTGCAATGACACCATTGTCTCTGAACTGAACTGAACTGAACTGAGCTGAACGAAGACATCACTGTTTTCTCCAGAGCGACTGTATAATGAACTAAAATAGATAACTAATGACTAATGATCTTTTACAATGTAAATGAATCATCATCGAACTTACTTAGGCTGTACAATGGCACTATGTTCTTCTAGAGCTGCTGTACATCCCAAACTAACTTTGTTGCATTATTTTCCTGTTACCACTTTAAAGCTGCTTTGAAACAATCTGTATTGTAAAAAGCGACTTGACTTGAAATAATTTTGTCAGATAAATATCCTCACTAAGTTTATTTTTATATTTAGATATTTAAAAAAATATATGAGGGATGAACAAAACACCATTTTCCTCATATTTTGATGGTTTAAGCAAACTTGTAGGGTCATTAAAAAATTAAAAATAAAAACTCTGTACATCACTTTTAGCCACTACTGTATTTGGTGTGGTCAGTGCCACAATAGTGCTATTGAGACCCTGCTTACAGTGGACTGATGAGCTCAAGTCATCACCGGTGCACTGCTGCTTTTTTCCCAGTCAGCAACAATGTAATTATTACTTTCTTTCATTTCATTGCTATAAAATTTCTTAAAAGTCAGTTCGAAAAAGGATCCCTTGATGATCAAACTTTTATTGTTTGATCAACTCCGTCATCATTTACTGTAACTCCAATACATCATATTTTCATTGAAAAGTGCGTGGCCTCCTCCTCTCTGCGGCCATCTTGTTACTCCTAACTAGGTTAGGAGACCTCTTCAGCTCTCTTAAATAATTTAGGAGCTGAGACCTAGTCTTGACACTTAGGAACCTTTATGAATCATACTTATTCTTAAGTCTAGGAATAAAAGTAAAGTGACGTCATTCTTAGAATTTTGAGAGACTTAAGACTAAAATTTTACTCTGAGTGGCTTTATACATACGGGCCCTGGTCTTTTCACTTGATTTATCAGTGGTTGGGGGATTAGCGTAGCATTTTTTTTAACCTTTGCGATCCCTGACAAAGAGGATAAAACACCTGAACATGAACTGTAAAAGCTGTTAACCTTCCCTGATTGAGCAGAGGATAAATCTTCCCTCACTTTACAGAGAATGACTCTTCTCTGGCATTGCTGTGCGTTAACACAGCCTTCCGGTGATTAGACAGGATAAACCAACTTCCTCGACTATACAGAGGATGACACTTCTGTTGACACGGAGGATAACCACATGTACTCCACAGAAAGAGAAGTACTTTTTTTTACCAAAAACTCCAAATCAAGCAAAAATAATTCATTAAACAATTTATTTGGTGATAAACAGGGAACATTCCATACAAATAAAGCACTGAATAGATCTGTAAAAGAACTTCAGTATGAGTTTGGCAAAATCAATGTCATGATTTAGATTGGCCATCATGGTGACCGCAGTGGCCGTCATGGTGACCGTGATCACGGTGGCCGTCATGGTGATCGTGACCGCAGTGGCTGTCATGGTCTCCATCCCACTCAGGCTGCTTTGGAGGTTCGGCCACAGGCTTCACTGCAGGCATTGGAGGTTCGGCCGCAGGCTTCACGGCAGGCTTCACTGCAGGCTTTGGCGGTTCGGCCGCAGGCTTCACGGCAGGCTTCACTGCAGGCTTTGGCAGATCGGCCACATGATTTTTGTCATGGAGTAGGATATAACATAACTATAGAAGACACTTCTATGGGGGGGGGGGTATCTGCTTAACCCTCAGAGGTCGGAGATCACGCCGGCGTGATCTGCTCGCTTTTTTCCTTGTGAGTTGAATTGAGACCCGAAATACTCTTTTGACTTTGATTTTACAAAACAAGTTTCATACATCAATCGATTCTGTTAAATGTGTATTATTTTTGTGTATACTCACAATAAAAACAAAGTGTTGTGCTTTTTGCCAAATAAAGAAAAATAAACACGAGGCGAGTTCTGCCTTCTCTCTGCCAGTGTAGTCCATTCTGAAACGCGTCCGAAAATGAACAATAACTCAGCAAATACTCAGTCAAACAGGCATACAGTCACACAGGCATGAAGCTTGAATTCTCTTCTTTTTAATGGAGTAATTTATATAAAAAACAAATATTCTCATCTTGTGAAATCTGTATTAAAAGAGAGCGATTCCAGTCGAGCTAATTACATCTGATTCAGATGTAATGTGACTCCGCCCACGGAGAGCGCACGCTATTCAAACGCAAATGGCTGAGGCAATCCACGCAATCCTGTGAACGCCCCCATATCAGCTCGAGAAAACACAAGTTTATTCAGATCATTACTTGTTTACACCGTCAGCGCTGTGAGGAATAATAATGGAAAATGTCCCCCAGAAGTGCGGGTATATCGAGGAGCGAGCTGAGGAATACTAGTAAGTTTTTTCCTTCTCACGTGAATTTCTTCACGTGGGTTTCTGTTTATGAATGAATGAACGGCAGAGATGCGCGCTGTTTACCAAAGCTGGCAAAGACAGTTTAAATTTAAATCGCGTGTGTGAATGAATGATGATGTTTCAGCAAACTGTATTGCTATACTGAGATGAGTAAAAATCGACTGAAATATGCTGAAATAAAATGTAGGCTATTTGTATAAGCAACGTATTAAACTGCAAATTAACAATATGCCCTAATATTTCATGAAAACAACGTTACAGTCAGGCGAAATATGAAAGTAATGAATACATAGATAAAATGTAGGCCCTATAATCATTTTTTTTTTACAAAGAAAGAGTACACTTGAAATATTGTTGAAATTGTAATATTGTTGTAATTGTAACCTTTTTAATAAAATGGCAAAACATATTTACAAGATAGATGTAAGCAAAATCTTAAATGGTCAATATAAGTTTCTTCTAAATATATCTTTGTCCTTGCAGTGTGGCTCAGTCAGTGTCACACCTGAATGAATGGCTAATTATGCAGAGTCATTATGCAGAGTGGGTGTTCTAAGTTGTAAACCACTCCTCGTTCACGCCCCCTCGCATATTGGCTTTCCAAGCAAAACCTGTTTTACATCAATTTAAATCAATGTATTGTTTTATGTGAACAATAAAGCAAGACTATTTTCACATAATTTTGAAGAAAAAACACTAGGCGAGGACATCCATTATTCAAAAGTCTTATTGACACATATTTACTATGTGTTTTGTGGCCTTATTTCAGAAATTTTATTTTTTATTTTTTTCAATAACCATGCATAAACATTATTCTCTCAAAAATGAAAACATGTACATACACGTGGCTCACATATTATGGTAGCCCTGTTTGTGCTTTATAGAGTGAATTTACACCTTTGCCATTAATATGTTTATAAGCAACTGAAAAAAGCACAAATGTCAGGGCATGTCAGAACATCTCAAGGGCCCCAAAAACAGCCCAGACCCCAGAGGGTTAAAAATCAATACATTTACCACTAAACTGTCAATCAGTTTTAAAGACAAGAGTAGTGAGTTGTAATACAAGCACAATGCAGATAGGAGACATGGACAGTTAATGTGTTTTTCATAAGTTTACTGTTGCAACTAAATGTACTGTAGCTACATGTTCAAAAGAAGTCATATTTTGTAAGACATTCATTTATGCATTTCTTAAGACTGCGCAATGAAGCTAAAAGATCTTCTCACCTGCGACTCCAGCGTGTGTTGTGCACAAACATGCAGACAGGCACAATAAAACAACACTCAACAAAGCAGTACACTCGAGCTGTCATTCTCTCGACCTGTGATCTCACAATGAGCTCTGCTGGAAAACACGCGGAGTCAGTCAGAAGGAACAGTGATGCACAGAATACTCCAATGCAAACACTCTGCTGAACCGCTGTATAAAAGTTTTCTGAAAATGCGCTTTTAAAGATCCAAGGAGGTCTGGGTAACTCCAACCCTGATGAAACTCACCTGCGTGTAGCTTTCTAGTAGCCTAATCTTGAAGACCTTGATTAGCTTGTTCAGGTGTGTTTGATTAGGTTTGGAGGAGCGGAGCGCTGCGTTCATGCCAGATGTCGTAATAATAACAACCTTAACTAGTATTATGACTAATGCCTTGTCCAAATACCCACACTTGCGGTCTTTGCACTTGACCACTTGTCTACTTGCATGACGTATTCCTCTATTTGGCCCAGGGCAGCGTTCCAGTCCACTTTTAGACACGCACTTGCGAACTTACCTACGCACTTCCCCTCAGGGGAATCCCTGCCGCCATTTTTAAGTGCGTTCCACTTCGTGAAGTGGACGAGGGAAGTTCATATGGACAGACCAGAGCCTGCCTAGGGAGAGCCTGCCTACTCCCTATTAAGTCCTATTGTACCGAATTTTGGTTGTATCTGTCTCTTTCACCCGATTGCAATTGATAAATATCAGATTTGATTGTAGGTTTTGCAAGTTCAACATGGGTTATAGGTCGAAAGTTGAATGAACCAGTACTTATGTCCTTTCGATTTCTTACAGGTTGAGTTGTTGTTGCCCATAACACGCTAGCATTCTGCTAATGAACGCTGATTGGTCAGTGAAGGACTGATTACGACCAGAGATACCGCTTGATGGCATCGTGGCATCCGAAGCGGGACCAGAAACAAACAAAACAAAAACTCTTCTAGCTCGAGTATTTACCTGTGTCAGGTATGTTGTTGTTGAGTTATATGTTCTCATTAAACATATAATTTATATTTTGTTATGTAGCTTGCTGTTATTTTATTTATTTTTTAGATTATACCAACTGTTGTATTGTATCATATGCCAAAAATGTGCAAGAGTTCATTGTGCGCATGTGTGAACAAACGGGACTTTTATTTTGACTCAAGTTGTTGAATGTGAAACTTAGTACTGAGTACTTAGTACGTGTTGCTGCTCCCTCGGGCGCTGATGTTATACCAGCGCGTTGAGATGTAAACGAACAAAATGAGGTTTTATTTAACAAAGTTCGGGAGGAGCAGGTTCAGATAATTAACCAAATCATGCACAGCTGTTGATTAATCAGTAATCAACTCAATGACAGAGTATAAATTCACAGCAGACCTGTCTCTGTTCATTGAAAGTTTGTCATCATCCCTCCTCCACCCCATCTCCTCACTTCCAGTTCCATCTACACTTCCATTTCCATCTACTCTTACCAACTGGGGGGAGTACTTTGGGTTCGGGCCTAACTCCGAGCTCGGAGCCCTCCCCCCGGACAGCACGCCAAATACGCATAAACTTATTGTATTTCACGAGTTCACACTTACAAATAAGTCAGATAGAATAAATGCGTATTTGGCGTGCTGTCCGAGGAGAGGGCTCCGGGCTCGGTATTCGGCCCGAACCCAGAGTACTCCCCCCGTATTCCTGGCTGTGAAAGAACAAGCCAAGAGTGAGGAGTCGGGGTGGTGGAGGGATGCTGAAAACTGTCAAGGAAGTTAGATGAGTTGACAGAGTGAATATATATGCTTCCTCTCATGCTGATAGGGTAGACATGGTAATTGTTTGATGAGTTGATTGATTACTTGATTATTTGAACGTGCTCCTCCCGAACTTTGTTAATAAACCATCATTTCACGAGTTCACACTTACAAATAAGTCAGATAGAATAAATGCGTATTTGGCGTGCTGTCCGAGGAGAGGGCTCCGGGCTCGGTATTCGGCCCGAACCCAGAGTACTCCCCCCAAAAGCTGCAAATAAATGCCGGACAGCCACCAGAATGATGTTGATGACCCCCCAAAAACTTGCAGAGTGCAAAGCTTAAGGTATCAGAAGTGGGAAAGGGTTAGTCGCTGGAAGGCTTCTTGTAACATCGGATGGGAGTTGGTTGTCATGACGTTGGATGGTTGTGCCTCTCCAGTAGTAGGCTAGGGATGGTACGTAATGTACTTTGCGGAAGAGAATGGTATAACCGCTGCAGTGTGATGAAGCAAGTGTGATGAGAATTAGTTCCTGCAGGAGCGGAGGAGGTGACACTGCTGCGGCAGTGGATCAAACTTGATTTCGACTTGCTTTCCAATTATCTGATGCAGAAGGATGGAGAATTGAGTACTTGTGGGAACGGAAGAGGAAACACTGCTGCGGCAGTGAAAGCGAGTTGGATGGAGAAACGGAGCTCCTGTGGGAGCGGAGGAGATGACACTGCTGCGGCAATGTACCAAACTTGCTTTTCAACTTGCTTTTAAATATCGAAAACAATTTGGACATAGAACTGAGCTCCTGCAGGAGTGGAGTAGATTACACTGCTGTGGCAGCGGAGCAAGTTTGGACGGAGTAACGGAACTCCTGCAGGTGCGGAGTGGATGACACTGCTGCGGCAGTGGACCAAACTTGCTTTCAATTTGCTTTTAAATATCCAAACTATTTTGGACGGAGTAAAGGAGGTCCTGCGGGAGCGGAGTAGATGAAGACTTCTGCGGCAGTGGACAAGTATGGATGGAGTAACGGAGCTCCTGAGGGAGTGGAGTAGCTGACACTGCTGCAGCAGTTGACCAAACTTGCTTTCAATTTGCTTTTAAATATCCAAACTATTTTGGACGGAGTAACGGAGGTCCTGCGGGAGCGGGGTAGATGATACTGCTGCGGCAGTGGACAAGTTTGGATGGAGTAACGGAGCTCCTGCGGGAGCGAAGTGGATGACACTGCTGCGGCAGTGGACAAGTTTGGACAGAGTAACGGAGCTCCTGCGGGAACGGAGACGATGACACTGCTGCGGCAGTGGACAAGTTTGGACGGAGCAACAGAGCTCCTGCAGGAGCAGAGTAGAAGACACTGCTGTGGCAGTGGACCAAACTTGCTTTCAACTTGCTTTTAAATATCTAAAACAATTTTGGAAATAGAATTGAGCTCCTGCGGGAGTGGTGTAGATGACACTGCTGGGGCCGTAGAGCAAGTTTGGATGGAGTAACGGAGCTCCTGCGGGAGCGGAGTAGCGGAGCGGAGTAGATGACACTGCTGTGGTAGTGGACCAAAGCTTGCTTTTAAATATCCAAAACAATTTTGGATATAGAACTGAGCCCCTGCGGGAGCGGAGTAGATGACACTGCTGCGGCAGTGGAGCAAGTTTGGATGGAGTAATGGAGCTCCTGCGGGAGCGGAGTAGCTGACACTGCTGCGGCAGTGGACCAAAGCTTGCTTTTAAATATCCAAAACAATTTTGGATATAGAACTGAGCTCCTGCGGGAGCGGAGTAGATGACACTGCTGCGGCAGTGGAGCAAGTTTGGACGGAGTAACGAAGTTCCAGAGGGAGCGGAGTAGCTGACACTGCTGCGGCAGTGGACCAAACTTGCTTTCTTAAATATCCAAACTATTTGGACGGAGTAACGGAGCTGCCTGTGGGAGCGGAGTAGAAGACACTGCTGCGGAAGTGGAATAAGTTTGGACGGAGTGACGGAACTTCTGCGGCAGTGGAGTAGGTTAGCTGTAGTAGACTTGGTTGACTTGCTTTTAACTGTCTGATGAGCCAGTTGGGTGGAGAATGGGCTCCTGTTGGAAGAAGAGATGATGCTGCTGTTGTGGTGTTGGAAACAACTTGCTTTCAAACTGTGATCCGAAAGGTGAGTGGGACAGAGATCTGAGCTCCTGCTGGAGCGGAAAATAGCACTGATGTGGCAGTAAAGCGATTTAGGATGGGGAACGTGGCTCCTGCAGGAGTGGTGGTCTGTAGGGTTGGGTGTATGAGAAGTTGTCAAAAGAATTTATGAGGGTTCGTTGGGCTTCTTTGATATGGAAGCGATTTGAGCAGATGTAACTCGAAAGCCTCCGCTGACCAGCGGCCAAGTGCTTGGATCTGCTGCTGAGAGAGGCCTTTTTTGGGCAGCTGTTGCTGCGCCTATGCAAAATGAATGGCTGGAAAAGTGGTCTGCTGGGATGCCTGAATGGAGCAAAATTTGATCTGTCTTACTTTGCTTTATGAAGTAGGAGATGGTTTCATTGTCTAGCACTGATAGATCTGTGATTGTGGGGTGGACTTTTGGGTTAAAGCTGGAAGTGATGGTGAGTTCTGAGCATCTGAGGAAACTGAAAAAAGCCACTATGAACATTGCGTCCAGTGTGCGGGCAGTGTTGGTGGAGTGGTAGCCTTGCCGGAGGGTGGAGATGCATATAGTAAGTATGTCTAACGTTATTGGTTGTCTGGCATCTGGGCGAGTAGGTTGGATTATGAGGTTAATTGCTCATGGAAGAGATGGGTTTTCATTTGTCTTTGAATGTTGCCAGGGATTCTGCATTCCGGGTGAGGGTGGGGAGAGCATTCCACCAGCATGGAACTGTGAATGATAATGTACTGGAAAGTGATTTTGTGTCTCTCTGTGATGGAGCCACGAGACGTCCCTCGTTGATCGACCGTAGGCTTCTGGTAGGGATGTAGGCTTGTAGGAGTGAGTAAAAGTAGGAGGGAGCTGAGCCTGTGATAGATCTGTGAGCAAGCGTCAATGCCTTGAACTTGATGCGAGAGGTAGCCAGTGCAGAGAGATGAACAGAGGAGTGACGTGGGCCCTTTGGGCTCGTTGAAGACAAGACGAGCTGCAGCGTTCTGAATCCTTTGTAGATGTTTAGTTGCACATGATGGAGGTCCAGCTAGAAGAGCATTGCAGTTCTTGATGCTGTTGAGATAGGATATGAATGAAGTGATGGCGAGCAGAGAAATTGGGAAAAGGTAGGTTGTATGGGAAGTGGAAAGACTTATAAAGCTTCCATGCGGTTAAGTAGGATTGTAGGGTGCTGGGTGAAACGGCTTGAAGAATTGAATTAAGAGAGGTGTCAAGAAGTGGTTTCAATGGGTGGTTAATGTGGATATCAGCTCTGAAGTGAGGTACTGAGGTTGGGAATGGGTCCGTGTCTGGTGCCAGCAACCTGAATTTCTGGAAAGCAAAACGTGACCCGGGAACATGTTTTGCAGTTATGAAGAACTGATCGCAGGCTGCAATCCAAATGAGGCATCTTAGGAGAGGCATTACTGCAGGGGAAATTTGAGCGGCCTTGTTGATGCAATGCACGGATGCTTCGTTGTTGCAGTGTACTATGATGCTGTTAGAGGACCATTCTTTACCCCACAGGAAAGCTGCTTCCTCTAAAGGATACAACTCGAACAGCGCTGAGGATGTTAATGACTGCGGTGAGTCTAACAGCTGGGCGGGCCATGTAAACTTGAACCAACGGCCTTGGTAGAATCCCCCGAAACCGATAGAGGGAGCTGCGTCGGTGTACAGTTGGATATCCACAGGGAGAGAAATCAGATTTCTTATAGAAAAGGACAGGCCATTCAATTATTTAAGGAAGGTTAGACAGAAACTAAGCTCCTGCGGGAGCCAATGGTCACATCACTGCTGCGGCAGTGGAGAACATTAGCTAGAGAAACTGAGCTCCTGCAGGAGCGTGGGGAGACATCACTGCTGCGGCAGTGAAGTCAATGTTAGCCAGAGAAACTGGACTCCAGTGGGAGCAGAATGGACTGCTGTGACAGTGAAGAAGTTTAACCAGAGGAACGGCAGAGACGGAGCTGCTGTGGGAGCGGAGGAGATGACACTGCTGTGGCAATGTGAGAAGCAAATGGGATCCTACGGGAACGGTGGGGAAAGGTGGATATGTTGAGCTTGTAGGTTTAGAGTTTAGAGAGCAGCCTTGCAGGATTATGCACATCTGAAGTTTAAGTGGCCGAGCGAAGATAGTAGTTCGCGTTTAGGACAGCTTAAAATGTCTGAGAAGGTGGATGAAACCAGAAATATCCTTTGCAGTGCAGTGCAGTGCAGCCTGGAAATTAATTGTATCCAAGTTAATGCCCAGAATTCAATGGATGTGGCTAGACCCATGGTTTATCCTGGGTGACTGGAATCCAAAGCTCACCAGAACCGTGTGGGGCTGAGAGATCGATTGCTAAATTATTTTTATTTTATTTATTTTGAATGAATACATTAGAAGCCTAAATGGTTTATAACCTGATTTGATAACGCATCGATTTGATACTGTAGTTGTTTGATCATCAAACAGCAAAGTACAATCTGATTTAGATGATCGTTTGTTCCTTTATCGGTTGCTGGTTCATTTATTTAGCCAAGTTCAAAATAGACTCACTTACGGTAAAAGACAAAGCTTCATAGAATTTTGCGCCTTGAATTTATCCAATTGTGTTTTAAAATCACTAAGGACTTCAAACTTTGCCGTGGAAACACACTGCTTGTGTGTATTTAATCTAAAATTTCTCTTCATTTCTATGGGTCACATTACCTGCCGATTTTGTTCGTTCTGAATCTTTTTTTTTTTTTTGCTTAACGAAGTTTCGAAGCGATTTTGTAGATAAATTGCAAAACAACGTTAACGATAGGTTCTTAATGATTCGGTGTGCGTGCAATCCAATGTGCGAGCTACTGTTTGTACGTGAGAGTTTAAGCCACAAGGAAGCAGCGCGTTAATGACGTCAAATAATTTGAACAGAAACCGTTTAAAACGTGTATTCCCCCGATCAAAATTAATATCCAGATGGCATAACTGTGCTTGACACTCGACTGAAGCGATGCGAAATTTAACCAGGGACAAAAATGAGAAGGTTTTGAGCTGAGCACTCACGGAGTAGAGCCAGCGGGTCTAGAGTGTGAGCTGGCCGGCCGGGACTGAATCTGAATCGCGGCTTACTGAGGGCCTGCTGCGGCGGCCTGGTCTTGGAGAAAGACCCGTTTGTTCGTGTGAAGAGGGCGGCATTGCCCGAGACGCGAGCGTGGTGCTCGGCGGGCCTTATAGTCCATTTCTCTATTGCAGGAATTATTGAATGGTCCGGTTTAGAGCAATGCGCGGAAGGAGATTGCGGATGTTTCGCCCGTGGTGATGAGGACCCGTTTGTTTGGCTTGACGCCCGCGTGATAACACCAGAGATTTGCGGCAAAGATTCCTGAAGGACGAAAGATTCTTCATTGGACGGGAGAGCTCATTTCGGGAATGATAGGAAGGTAGGGCGAGGCCAAATGCTGAAAACTGTCAAGGAAGTTAGATGAGTTGACAGAGTGAATATATATGCTTCCTCTCATGCTGATAGGGTAGACATGGTAATTGTTTGATGAGTTGATTGATTACTTGATTATTTGAACGTGCTCCTCCCGAACTTTGTTAATAAAACATCATTAATTATATGTAGATGTGAACTCGTGAAATAAATAATACTAAGAAGTTTTATCTGGATTTTCTTTAATGGATGGATGACAAAAACATATTGCACATAGACATGACGGAGAGAAATGAAACCTTAACAGGTTATGGGCCCAGGCACGCCAATGCTACAGGAGGAAGATGGCATAGGTTAGTTTTCGACGGAGACGAAAACAACTACGAACTATGGGAAGTAAAATTTCTTGGCCTTCTGAGAATAATGGGTTTAAAAGAAACAATACTGTCTACCGGGGATATAGACGAGGAAACAAATGAGGAGTGCTACGCTGAATTAATCCAGTTTCTCGATGATAAAAGCCTGTCACTGGTGATGCGGGAGGCGACTGATGACGGCAGGAAAGCTCTGCAAATACTTCGAAATCACTACGCCAGTCAGGGTAAACCTCGAATTATCGCCCTATACACTGAACTAACTTCGTTAAAGAAGGAATCTGACGAGACGATAACAGACTACATTATCCGAGCTGAGAAAGCGGTGACTTCCCTAAGAAACGCAAAAGAAGTAATAAGTGACGGACTGATAATAGCTATGATCCTAAAGGGCCTGCCAGATTCCTACAAACCTTTCGCTATCCATACTACACAGAGTAGTGAAGAATTGACTTTTTCCCAGTTCAAAAGCAAACTAAGAAGCTACGAAGAGACAGAAAAATTTGATGATAAACCCAAATCTGACAATGTGATGAAAGTGCACATAGCATCCGTGACCTGCTACGGATGTGGAAACCGCGGTCATATTGCGCGCGATTGCCGCCAAAAAGGCGTACCTAAGTGGTGCAGCTACCATAGAAGTTCAACACACAGTGATGAGACATGCCGCCGGAGAAAGGACGGACACAAAGATGAAGCAAAACAGGCTGCGGAAAAACAAGAGGAGCGTGAGAAAGAACAAACATTTGTGTTCAAAGTAAGTCAGACATTTCTTCCAGATAATATTACGAAAAATGGACTAATGGTAGACTGTGGAGCAACATCCCACATCTTAACAGACAAGAACAATTTCACAAAATTTGACGAGAGTTTCGACCCAAAGTCACACTACATGGAGCTGGCGGATGGAGCCAGGATGAACAACGTGGCATTAAAGCGGGGCGACGCAGAGGTGTTACTGCTGGACGTGGAAGGGAAATGCGTCAGGATCACTCTAAAGAAGGCCTTGTTCATACCATCATACCCACAGAGCATCATCTCCGTTCAAGCTGCTACAACAGACGGGGCCAAGGTGATCTTCCAGGAAGGACAGAATGAACTGATAAGCAAGGATGGAGCTGTGTTCCGCATAGAAGAGCATGAAAGGCTGTACTATCTGAAAACGGTAAATAACAACAAACAATGTGTTGATGCATCAGTTACAGATATGATGTCCAGGGACAAAGTGAGTCTAACTTGTGATGTTAAAACATGGCATGAGATCATGGGACATTGTAATGTTAGTGATGTGTTGAAATTACCTGAAGTGGTTGAGGGTATGAAAATCACGGGTAATACCAAATTAGACTGTAATTTTTGTACTGAGGGAAAGTTCATCAACAGCAGAAATAGGAAAACTGACACAAAAGCTGGTGAGGCCCTAGAGTTGGTACATACTGACTTAACAGGTCCCATTGAACCAACTTCTCAAGATGGATATAAGTATGCAATTTCATTCACAGATGATTTTTCAGGGGCAGTATCTGTTTACTTCCTTAAGAACAAGAGTGACACTACTCTAGCGACAGAGAAGTTCCTTGCAGACAGTGCACCATATGGTAGAGTCAAATGCATAAGATCAGACAATGGCACAGAATACACAAGCAATGCATTTCAGTCACTTTTACGAGAAAATGGTATAAGACATGATACATCATCCCCGTACTCCCCTCATCAAAATGGTACAGCTGAGAGACAATGGCGAACCATCTTTGAAATGGGAAGGTGTCTGCTAATAGAGAAGGGATTACCAAAGGTTCTGTGGCCTTATGCTGTCCAAACTGCAACTCACATCCGAAACAGATGCTATAATGACAGAATTAAGAATACTCCGTACTTCATGTTGACAGGAAGAAAGCCAGACCTTTCTAAAATGTGGATTTTTGGATCAGAATGCTATGCGTACAAACACAATCATAAGAAACTGGATCCTAGATGTCAGAAGGGAATATTTGTGGGGTATAGTAAAAATAGCCCAGCTTATCTGATATACAATCCACAGACAGAAAAGGTGTCAAAACATAGATTGGTGAAATTCATTAGGAAGAGCAGTGCTGAACAGCAGACACAAACCGATGAAGATTTCTTAGAAATACAATACAGAGACAGGACACAGGATAGTAAGAACAGTGGTGATGCCCCACAAAGTGAGGAAAGCACAGAGAACAGGGTCCTAAATGGAAACATGGAGAGTATTGATACAGACAATACAGAGGTGTCAGAACATGATGGAACTATAGAAAAAGTAGACACAGAAGACAACAAAAACAGTACAGGTCCAACAGCCACGGCTAGTCAAAAACATTACCACTCAAAAAGAGAAAAGAGAGCCCCAAAGTATTTACAAGATTATCTGACATACTCCAAAGATGATGTAACCAATGTGAGTGTTGATTATTGTTACAGGGCAGTGTGTGGGGTCCCCCAAACCTATAGAGAGGCCCTTATGTCACCTGAGGCTCCCGGATGGGAACATGCTATGAAGGAAGAGATGGACTCACTTAAAGAAAATGACACATTTGAATTGACAACTCTACCAGAGGGCAGAAAGACAGTGGGGGGAAGATGGGTATACAGTATGCCCTTAAAGAAAATGCAGAAACAGGAAAAATCTTCAAGGCTAGGTATGTTGCAAAGGGATACAGCCAAACTGAAGGCATAGACTACCATGAGACATTTGCTCCTACAGCAAATCTCACCTCAGTACGGGCATTAATGCAGATAGCTGCACAGAACAATTTCTTAGTTCATCAGATGGACGTCAAAACCGCATACTTGCATGCTCCCATAGAGGAAGACATATACTTAGATCAACCAGAGGGTTTTGAAGAGACATCTGACATAGGAGACAAGTTAGTATGCAAGTTGAAAAAATCTCTGTATGGTCTAAAACAGTCTGGAAGAAACTGGTACGAACTTTTAAATGATCATTTGGAACAAAAAAACTTTGAGAGAAATCAGTCTGATCACTGTGTGTATAGAAAGCAGATTGAAAATGAGACGATCATAGTGATCATCTGGGTAGATGATTTGATAATTGCAGCAAGCAGTGAGGATCAGCTCAACAGTTTTAAAGAAATAATGAAGTCCAAATTTAACATGAAGGATCTAGGGAAATTCAGTTTGAGCAAAAAGAGGGAGAAATTAAAATGAATCAGAAAAGGTACATCCTCAAAATGCTTGAAAGGTTTGGAATGTCAAACTGTAAACCAAAAGCTACCCCAAGTGAGTTAAAAGTGGAGTGTAATAGGAATGAGGAAGGAAACAACAATGAGATTGAGAACCCCAAAGAATACCGTGAACTTGTTGGAAGCTTGATCTATGCAATGACCTGCACCAGACCAGACATAAGCTGGATAGTCAGTAAACTGTCACAAACCCTTGCAAAACCTAAAACACATGACTTAGTAGCTGCTAAACATGTCCTGAGATACCTAAAAGGTACAGCTGACTACGAGCTGTGTTTCAAGAAAACAGACAAGACTTTAAGTCTAATAGCATTCAGTGATTCTGATTGGGCATCTTCTGTAGAAGATAGGCGTAGCATTTCAGGATACTGTTTCAGCCTAACAGAACAAGGCCCTGCTATCTCATGGAAGTCTAAGAAACAGCCGACAGTGGCACTGTCGACCTGCGAAGCTGAATACATTGGTCTAGCAAACACTACTCAGGAAAGCCTGTACCTAACTCAACTGCTAAATGGCATGGACAGTAGTGTTTACACTTGCACCACGATGTATGGTGATAATCAGGGGGCCATTGCACTGAGTAAAAATCCAGTGAATAGATCTAGAACTAAACACATTGATGTGAAATATCACTTTATCCGTGATGCTGTCAGTAAGGGAAGAATACATATTGTGTACTGCCCAACAGAAGACATGGTAGCAGACATTTTGACAAAATCTGTTTCAAAAATTAAAATTCTAAAGTTCAAAGGTTTTCTGTTTGGGAACTAAATATTTGTGATGACATTGTGCATGGCTTAAGGTGATGAGAACAAGTGGGGGTGTTGAGTTATATGTTCTCATTAAACATATAATTTATATTTTGTTATGTAGCTTGCTGTTATTTTATTTATTTTTTAGATTATACCAACTGTTGTATTGTATCATATGCCAAAAATGTGCAAGAGTTCATTGTGCGCATGTGTGAACAAACGGGACTTTTATTTTGACTCAAGTTGTTGAATGTGAAACTTAGTACTGAGTACTTAGTACGTGTTGCTGCTCCCTCGGGCGCTGATGTTATACCAGCGCGTTGAGATGTAAACGAACAAAATAAATAATACTAAGAAGTTTTATCTGGATTTTCTTTAATGGATGGATGACAAAAACATAATGCACATAGACATGACGGAGAGAAATGAAACCTTAACAGTTGTCGATGCCTCGAGAGAAAAGAAAGTGCAGAGTGCGAACGCACCAAAGTGACTGAAGGATTGCCGTAAAGCATTATCTCTGGTCGTACGATGTGTATGACATCATTGACATTTTTAAAAGACGTTCTAAAGCAAATAAATGACTCAAAAAAATCTAACACCCAGCAATGTGTAATTTCTTTGCATCTCCTTTCGAATACAACATTCAAATTACTAGACAAAGAATTATATCCTGAGAAAAGTGAATTTTGATTGGTATAGCGCCATAGACCTCCATTCATTCTGCACTCGTCCTTTGAGCACCCTCATATGCTCACGCATCGCTGGATCCCGAGAGGAAGAAGCCGCGCCGTCTGATAAAAGCCTTCTGCGGGACGAGCCTCTGCATCTGAAGCTGCTGGTCGACAACTCGCCGCCTTCAGTCGTCGTTCCTGCTCACGCTTTCCGGCGTTATATCCTTTTCTCTGCTACTGTGTTTTGTGTATGTGTGTGTTCGCTGCCGCGACACACACTCTCATTGCACTAAAAGAGCCGGGCGTCTTTTTCAAGACACCCCGACGGTCACGGGGCTAGCTTTCTCTCTCCCTCTGTTCGAGCCGCGCAAACTGCGCCGTTCACAAGGGAGACCGGAAGCGGACGGTCAGGGGGTTTGTTTTTTCTTTACGTTACAGGAAAAGGTACCCCGCCCTAGTTGCGCCCCATTCACGTGTCACTCACCGGTAAAATGAGAAAAGAGTGTTTTTAGTCCTGCCGAGGCCGGACTAACCTCCATTTCTCACACATTTCTCAGTCCCCTCTTCATGCGACTGGAAATATCAATATTGCAGCAAACGAGCCTGTTATAATACACGCACGCCTGCAAACAAATGCCGAAGCTAACATGTTGACACTCTCTTATATGCTCGTGCTGACGAGCCCCCCTGTGGCTCAGTGGCGGAATCTTAGGTATTTCCACGAGAGACCCATGTTCGAATCCCGGGTCTGCCGGTAGATAAAATTATGCCGTCAATGCTTCGCTCTGTCAGTTCCCTTAAAGGCGACTGCAGATGTGTATTTTGCAGCCAACGAGCGAATTGTACAACCTGCTCGCCTGCACCCAGACACCGTTTCTATGGTTTGCGTGCGTCGCTGGCGAAATGAGAAAAGCGAGTGCTTTTAGTCCCGCTGAGGCCGGACCAGCCTCCATTTCTCACACATTTCTCATTCCCATCGAAGTTCAGGCGACTGGAAATGTCAATATTGCAGTAAACGAGCCTGTTGTATTACATGCACGCCTGCAAACAAACGCCGACATGTTGACGCTCTCTTATACTCCCGCGCTAACTGAAAGCTTATGTGTTCCCCCCCTGTGGCTCAGTGGTGGAATCTTAGGCTTTCGCACGAGAGATCCATGTTCGAATCCCGGGTCTACTGGCAGATAAAATTATTGCTGTCAATGCTTTCGTTCTGTCAGTTTCCTTAACCCTCTGGGGTCTACGGTGTTTTTGGGGTCCTTGAGATGTTCTGACATGCCCTGACATTTGTGCTTTTTTCAGTTGCTTATAAACATATTAATGGCAAAAAAAAATGACACACTATTTAGCACAAACAGGGCTACCATAATATGTGAGCAACAAGAATGTACATGTCTGCATTTTTGAGAGAATAATGTTTATGCGTGGTTATTGAAAAAACTAAAAACTAAAGCCGTTTCTCAATATGCGTTCTTGTCTGTACTTGTGTTCTTGTGGACTTGTGAAACGTCATCAGTCGCTGCCCAGGTACTGTTCCAATTCAAAGTTCACATCTATCCAAGTCCAGTTCAAATCCCCGGATGTGTTCTTGATCCGCCTCTTTTACCGAGGATGCATCGAGAGGTGACTTGTGCGAACTTGAGACAGCCAGGTATCCCAGAATGCATCTCACACCACCAACCAGCAAGCGTCAATAGCAGAGGAGAAACTCAGCGTAATTTAAAAATACTGCTGTAATTGTGTCACGAAATGTAGTTTTAAGAGTATTTCAGGCGAGAATGTAGTTGTTTAAAGATCATATCTTTGGTTTATTTATAAAGATAGCGCCTATTTGAAAATTTGATCTGACGGTTTCGGAGATGTGAGAACCAGGCAATCGGACGCTCGGCGCTCGTACCCCGCCGAGAACAGCCTTTCCTCGGCTAGTGCTGCTGACTTGCCGCTGGCTCGGATGTCTCTAGTTTAGTGGTTTAACATGATATAAATCGTCTTGTGTATATCTAATGGGCGATTTATTTATTTATTTATTTAATTTGTCTCATTAATCTATAATTGTTCCCTGGCAAAACGTTAAAGCTGAGGGCAAAGTTAAGTTTCATAGCTTTATTTAGTCAATTTAACTTTAACGTTGTAGCCTAGAGAGCTGACTTTTGTTTGACTGAATAGTTTGCTTTATTATTGTATAGCTTCTTGTACCTTTTAGGCTACTTATACTTTTATAATGGCTATTATTGATCATTAAAACTGACATTTAACAAAAAAAGTTTGTCATTTTATTTTATATATTTAAAACATATAAAATGTTTTATTATAGCCTACATGTTGCCTACATTCTCTTCACTGTATGTACATATAATAAAATAAAATGACACAACCTTGTCTCTTTTTGCTAAATGTTAGTTTTAATGATCAATATTATAATGTTTTTTTTATTCATCATTCATCAAGAGTCAGGGTTGTGCTTTATATTTCGTGTTGTTATAAATATGCAGTGAAGATAATCAATTGCGTTGCCTGAACCACATTTGTGTGGCCATTATGTTTACATTTTTTTTAAATGAAAATGAAAAGAGGCAGAGTGGTGGTTTATAACATATTTTGTTTTATTTGTAGCCTACATAAAGAGATAACCGGAGTAGCCAGAGCGAGCTGAGTGACTATCAAGTACGCGCTGTTCCATTTCAGAATTATCGGACTTGCGTCCTCCCGTCCTAGGGAGTTCGTTCTCCTGAGTCGAACTTGTCAAGTCCGAACTACCAAGGACTCAAGTCCGAACTTTGCGTACTTAGTATTGAGAAACGGCTTAAAGTTTCTGAAATAAGGCCAGAAAACACATTCTAAATATGTGCCAATAAGACTTTTGTCTAATGGATGTCATCACCTAGTGTTTTTTCTTCAAAATGATGTGAAAATCACCCTGCCTTATCATTCACATAACACAATACATTGATTTGAATTTTGCAAAGCACTTTCTGTTTGGAAAGGCAATATGCGGAGTGGGCGTCAACGATATTGCATGCATATTGCATATTTAGTGGTTCACATCTGAAGAGACAATGGGGCCCGCATACTTAATTAGCCATTCATTCAGGTGAGTCACTGAGCCACAAGAATGCAAGAGCAACAGTTGGAAGCATCTCAATTCTTTTTTATTTTTCCACATATTGTGCTTGCAATTTGGCCTATAATATCCAAGGTAAACATGTCTAGTAATTGTGCAGTTAATTCTCAAACTGTATTTTCAGTTTTGGAATATTTATCCTCTCCCCAAATTTGTCACTAATAAAACACAATAAAAATTATTTAAAGAAAAGGCTTATATTTACCTTTTAATAGTTTGTTTACATCTACCTTGTAAATATATTTTTTTTATTAAAAAGGTTACAATTACAACAACAATTCAAGTGTAATCTTTCTTTGTAAAAACTAAAGTATACATTTTATCATACATATTTCAAAGTTAAGGATTTGATTGATTATTTGATTACTTTATTTTTGACAAAACATACTATATTTAACATGAGCAAATATTGGCAAACAAAAGCTTATTTGAGGTGGCAGATATTTTACAGTAAAAATGCATAATCTATCCAAAACTAATCAACGAAATGTTGTCTTTCATATGTCTGTAACATAGGTCTTTCATTTTTATTATAAGAAATATAAATGTTAATTTGCAGTTTAATACGTTGCTTATACAAATACATTTTATTTCAACATATTTCAGTCGATTTTTACTCAGATTGGAGGAGAGAGGATCCTGACTGCAGATGTGTATTTTGCAGCCAACGAGGACGTTGTACAACCCGCTCGCCTGCACCCAAACACTGTTTCTATGGCAACACAAAGTATTCCTAGCCAGTCTAGGGAAACGACAGTGTTCAAGTCCCGCTGCGGCCGGACTCCCACCGAAACTTCTCGCTCGTTCAGTTTCAGTAAATGCGACTGTTTCAGTGTATTCTGCAGTAAACAAGTCGGTAACACGGCCTGCTTGCCTGCACACAAACGCCGTTTTTACGGCAACCCAGATAAATCCCATAAGATTGTATTTTCTGGTATTCCGGCCACAGCCGATGGTGTTATGAGTGTAGTAAAAATGCCCACAACCCAGTGCTCATTCCTACACACAAGCACAGACCGCCACACATGGCTCGTAACAAATAAAATCGACCCATGTCGATTGTGCACCAGATGTAGTGAACGTGCCCACGACCCAGTGCCCACAAACACTACACACTGCATGTCTCACGTTTTCTGTAAAACAAAACCAACACACATACAGTCTGCCCAAACAGACGGTGTTTTCAGTGTTATGAATGTGCCCGCTGTCCCGCACCCATATTCACTAACAGACATGACAAGCCCTATGGGGTTCGCCCCGCTCGCTCTCTCTCAGCGAACCGCTATAGGAGAGCTGAGCGCGGGCAGGCTGCCAGCGTGTGATCAGCGCGGCCCCCGCCTCACACACTGCAAGCACGGCGTTTATGTTACAGGATACCGGTGCTCCCCGTTCGCCACTATGTCGCGGCCAGAACCCAGATATCATTCTACCCCTAGCTATTCATGCGAACGCATGGGCAAAGCTTCCCGGGGTATCAGAGTGGGTGCTGAACATTTTAAAAGAGGCTATTCGCTACAGTTCGGTCGACGCCCACGACGTACGCGGCGCGAACCAAAACTACGGTGAAAAAGGAAGTAGCACACCTACTTCGAGCCGAAATAGCGAAGCTATTGAGCAAAGGGGCCATAGAACCTTTATCACAAGCTCAGAGCGAAGGGGGCATATACAGCAGATATTTTCTGGTACCGAAAAAAGACGGGGGTCTCAGACCCATTTTTAGATCTAAGACAGCTGAACAAAGCGCTTCTGAAACGACGGTTCAGAATGCCCACAACCAGGAAAATCCTCTCGCAAATTCGCCAAGGGGACTGGTTTATGTCAATAGATCTGAAGGACGCGTATTTTCAAATACAAATAGCGTCACGTCACAAGCGATTTTTGAGATTCGCCTTCGAGGGCCAGGCATATCAATACACAGTCATAGAACACAGGACCATATTACTCGATCACCTCGAGAATTTAAGTCTCAAAGTCAATTGGGCGAAGAATTCGCTGTCTCCCAGTCAGACGATATCTTTTCTGGGTACAGAACTGGGCTCGCTGTCTATGACAGCACAACTGTCGCCACAGCACAGACTGAGTATTCAGCGCATGACAAAAAATTTTCACCACGGCACTTTAGTCCCGCTCAAAAAGCTTCAGAAGATGCTAGGTCTCATGGCTTCAGCATCTTCAGTGCTTCAGCTGGGTTTGCTTCGCATGCGCCCGCTGCAGTCCTGGTTGAAAGCGCATGTACCGCGCTGAGCGTTGACCTCCGGTCTCTTAAGCCTCAAGGTCAGAAATCAGAAATGCATCTCAACCCTGAAACCTTGGACAGCGACCGATTGGTACCGGTCAGGTGTAAACCTGGGGACTTCCTCGAGTGTGAAGGTGGTGTCTACGGACGCCTCAACCTCGGGATGGGGAGCGCTGCTTGAGGGCAGACAAGGCTTCTACACATAAACTGCCTGGAAATGGTGGCAGTCGACAACGCACTGAGGCGCTTTTGTCCCCAGATAAAAGGACACCACGTCTTGGTCCGTTCAGACAACATGTCGGTGGTGGCTTATATAAATCGCCAAGGAGGTATCAGATCTAGAACCCTTCACAGGCTGACGGAACGCCTCCTGATCTGGGCTCAGCACAATCTGCGCTCGCTGAGAGCAGCGCACGTGCCTGGCCACCTGAATGTAGGACCAGACAGACTGTCCAGGAACAATGTTCCGGCAGGAGAATGGTCTTTACACCCGCAGACAGTCAAACTGCTATGGGAAACATTCGGCAGAGCGAAAGTAGACCTATTTGCGTTTCAAGAAAACACTCACTGTCCGGAGTTTTTCTCCAAGAGCAGGGATGCGTTGGCCCACGCCTGGCCCCGCTGCCCGCTCTATGCGTTTCCCTCTGTCATGCTCCTACCCCAGGTATTAGAGCGAATCAGGGAAAACGGATGCTCAGTGCTACTCGTGGCCCCATTCTGGACGAACCAAGCCTGGTTTCCAGTCCTTATGCAGCTGACGAGTACCGCCCCATGGCCGATACCAGTGAGGAGGGATCTCCTCTCGCAGGCCAACGGCTTGATCTGGCATCCTCGCCCGGAGCTTTGCTCCCTACATGTGTGGGCCATCAACGGGTACCCGTTAACCTCCCAGTGGGAGTGTTAAACACGATCACGCAGGCTACAGCCCCGTCTACTAGATGGCTCTATTCCTCAAAATGGTCTGTGTTCTCTAGCTGGTGTACAGCTCGTGACACATCACCCTCAGACTGTGGGGTGTCGGAGGTTCTTTCCTTTCTACAAGAGCTACTGGATGAGGGCAGAGCCCCATCCACGCTCAAAGTTTACATGGCGGCCATAGCAGCGTTCGCTGAACCAACGCTTGGCCAGTCACTAGGAAGGAACGATCTGGTCATTCACTTCCTTAGAGGAGCTAAGAGGCTGAATCCTCCCAGACCTCCCTCAGTTCCCATTTAGGACCTTTCCACGGTTCTGGAAGCCATGAAAGGTGCCCCATTCGAGCCAATCCAGTCAGTAGACCTAAAACACTTGTCTTTCAAAACAGTGTTTCTTCTGGCTCTCGCTTCAGTGAAGCGCATAGGGGACTTGCAAGCGCTCTCAGTGAGCGTGACGTGTATGGAGTTTGGGCCTAATGACTCGAAAGTCATACTCAAACCAAAGCACGGGTATGTTCCTAAATCCCTCAACACACCGTTTAGGGCACAGGTGATCTCCTGTCAGCACTGCCGGTGTCTGAAGAGAAAGGGGACGCAGGCTTCCTTTGCCCGATCAGGGCGTTAAGAGCCTATGTGTCTCGCTCATCTGTTTTTAGACAGACAGAGCAGCTCTTTGTTTTGTTCAGCGGACGTTCTAAGGGACTAGCTGCGTCAAAACAGAGTTTATCCAGATGGATAGTTGATGCTATAGCGCTAGCTTATACATCTAAGGGCCTACAATGCCCGTTAGGTGTCAAAGCGCACTCAACGAGAGGCATGGCCTCGTCGTGGGCTTGGTCTAGTGGGATTGCCTTGCAATATATCTGTATGGCGGCAGGCTGGGCCTCCCCGTCTACATTTATAAGGTTTTATAACATAGAGGTTCCCGCTTTGCAAGCTAAGTTGCTCTCGGTCTAATTTTTCAGTATTGTCTGCCCGATGCTATTGGCTCAGGATGCTGAAACTGCTGGAGCATCGATCACTGGTCGTCTATATACTTCTGTGGGCAGCCTGTAAGTCCCCCAATATTTATCAGTCCAGGCCGAGTTTGCCCTGGCTGTGTGGAACACTGGATATAATCTGCTCTTAATAGAGCTCTATATTACAGGAATGATGCTATTCTAGCCCTCCTTCCCGGATTCTCTGTGAGTTCCTTGTGATTATGCACTGTATGAGCCCCGGGCACCCGCCCTTGGGACTTTAGTGTTGTATCTCAAGCATGCACGCCGTTTTACACTGTGTTCCCCTAGCGTAAAGCTATTTACGCAGTACGAGAGAACCTCTCGTAAGAGGACGTACTCGGTTACTAACGTAACCTTGGTTCTCTCTAGAGAGGGAACGAGTACTGGTATCTTGCCGTGCATGCATCACGCTCTGGTTTGCTTCGGCGATGAAAAACCAGTGGACCAGCCTTTCGGGGCCGTATTTATACTATCAAGAATAATTCCTCCGTAGGCTAGACCGGTCCGAGCACTTCACATGAGCCCTTTGACATGGGACGCAGCTGTAGTTAGCAGCAATTAGTTAATATTGTGACAATAGGCCTACATTTTGTTACTTTAATTTTCGATGATGTCCCACCAGCAGAAAGGCCTTACCGGGGTCTCTATTGTGGCAGCCCATCCCAGTCCAGCAGCACCACCAGGGTCTCCCTGCTCAGCGGAATAAAAGTCTACATCATTTTTTCTTATTTTATGTACTGTAAATTTAAATGTTTATGTTGATTTTGATATGTTTAATGTATATTGTAAATAGTTGGAAAATTTACTTTTATGTAGCCTACAGAAAAAAATATTTTCATTTACCAATTTTATTAAAAATAATAATAATAATAATAATAATAATAAAAAGGTATAGAAGAATTTGTTTCATGTAGAAAATATGAAATTATGTCCAGAACAATTCATTATCCGTTATTTACACATTTGAAGTTGCATACACATATATAATGTACAGGATTTTCTTTCCTTTAAAAAAAATATATATGAGTGAAAAAAGTTAAACAAGAATATATAGAAAAAATACTTTGAAGACGTGCCAACGCTTTGTAATCAATTCCAAAGTAAAGAGTTGCAGTAGTGCGTACAAAGCTCTCGCTTTCACAATCTGCAGGGGCGATCTCAAGGATGCTTACTTTAGTATCTATCCAGCACACTGGGAAATATATCAGTTTTTCCTTTCAGAGCGAAGTGTACACATTTTTTTACTCTTCTATTCAGGCAGACACAGAGATGCTCATGTCTCATCTCACGAATCTGGGGTCCAGAATCAACTCTGGGGGATGTGCGGCAGGGCTGCCGTAGATCTCTTCGCCTTGCAGGCAAACGCAAAGTGTCCGCTGTATGTTTCTCAATCAGGGATGAAAATGTGCCTGAACGTGTTGCTATGCATTCCCACCGCTGAGTCTAATTTCTCCCACCCTGGACAGAGTAAGAGAAAACTAATGATCTATCCGTTGTTACGTCCAAGGACGTATTCACTGATAGCCCCTCGTTGGCCAGAGAGGCTGTGGCTGGCAGAGATTGTCCAGTTGGACCTGCACTGTCAGATGCACTGCACTGGCAAATATTTTACCCACACCCGGAACAAGTCGATCTGTGTGTCTACACCTGTAAAGGGTTAAATTTAAACACATCTGGGCTTCCGCAGAAGGTTATAAACACTATCCAAAGCGCTAAAGCCCCATCAACTCTATGGCCTTAAATTGCGTTTGTTTGAGGACTGGTGAACTCATAAAGGAGTACGACCATTACTGGTTCATTACTGATCATTACTGTTCAGTGCTTTTTGCTAAGCTTGATGAACAATGGGAGAGCGTTTTCTATTATTAAATTTTACCTTGCTGCTATTTCGGCTTGTCATGTAGGCTTCGAATGAGATTCAGTGGGACGGCACCCTCTTATATGCCGTTTTATGAAGGGAGTGAAGCGTTTGAAACCAGTGTCGAAGCGGCTGGTGCTGCCATGGGACTTGTCTATGGTTCTGAATGCTTAAACTCGAGCCCTGTTTGAACCTCTGGAGAGTGCTTATATTAAGCTTCTATCTCTGAAAATGATCTTACTACTTGCTTTAATCTCAGCTAAGCGAGTGGTTGAGTCGGTTACATGCCTTGTCGGTTCATCAAGCATGTCTGAATTTTAGTCCGGTTGACAGCAAGGTTACGCTGCTGCCTATCCTGCCTTTCATTCCCAAAGTTTTAGCTTAGAACTGCTCTGCTTTGGAGTTGCATGCCTTTTACCTAGGGCTGGGTATCGATACCTTGACTTCGATACGGGTTCCTGAACACCACTCTTTTTTTTAATACGAAGTTTATGAAATCCTTTTTAACAAGATTACATTGCATATTACCTAGCTTTGCCTTTTTTTTAGACTCAAAGACTCATATAGGCCACTGGGGGGCAGAATATACACCCCGCACTCAGGCGCACGCATAAAACTTGCCACAAAGTAGTCTAATAGATGGATAGATTTCTTTATTGCCATTGTACAATTTTACATATATATATTTTTTTTATTTTCCAACGTATATAGTTACATATTGCAATCAAAGGCCTTATTGCACATTAATAAATAAAGTGCTCATAGTGTTATATTTCACATAAATTGTCTTGTATGTCAAGAATGTGTTGTGGCGATTTTGGGGATGTGTTTTCAGTTCAAAGTTGATTACCATGATAGCTTTGGAATAGAAGCTGTTCATGAATTTCATTGTGCGTGATTTGATAGACCTGTAGCGTTTTCCGGATGGCAGCAGTTCAAATAAATGATGGGCTGGGTGATACGGGTCCTTCAGAATGTTGTGTGTTTTCTGCAGTCAACAAGAGGTGAAAATGTCATCCAGGGCAGGTAGCTGTTGATTTGTAATGTTCTGTGCGGTCTTTAGTACTCTGCAAAGCCTTTTTATCAGCTGCCTCCATACCACACCAGCATACCATATGTGATGCAATCTGCGAAAACCCGTCAGATCTAAAAATAGACCCAGTGTCAATTGTCAAAATTGTTTTTTTTTTTATTAAATTCAATAACATCTTGTCTTTCATCTCTGAATATATCTTGCCAAAATTCACTAGTTTAGTGCAGCAAGAGCAATTTATAGTGGCAAGCTGAAAAGACCAGGGGCCTCATTTATAAAGCTCATTTGAAAAACTTGACGTGAAAATATGCGCACCTAAACGCAAACTCTGACCCATGCGTACGCACATTTTGGAGACGGAGCAGTTTGGCGACACCGATGGTGAGTTGGAGTTAAATATCTTTTTGGTCACTTTTAGAATTTAGAATTAAAATTAAACATAATACAGAAAGATAATACAAATATAATTTCACTCACCAAGCCTGTCACTTGAAGCAAATATCCATTCCTTCTTAAATGTCCGCGCCAGCGAGCGCTTTGGGCCGTTTAGTGAAACTGACGCAGTTTAAATAAATAAAATAATGATTTAAACTATGTTTTACTTCTGATATAAACATTTAGATTAAATATGCTATTCAAATTATGGAGTTAAACACTTAAACATGAAATCATACTGGAAAAATACAACATTTTTTTTATATTCAATCAATAGAAATATTTGTTGTGGATGCGATTGTTTTTGAACACTTTTCCTGTGGCGTGTTTTAATGTTTTAACCACAGAGATAACTGCTTATCATGATAATACCAGATTGTCTGAGAAAATAGTTTCGTGCAAATAATGCCCAAGGCCTATCTGTTTTTATTAAAAATATAAATCAATTAAAAATACAATTCGGCAAGTGGAAAAGACTTTCTCTGAAATGTATTTTACACTATTTGATTTATGTAGGCTATTCAAAAACAAGGCAAGGATAGACAACTACTTGATTTGTATTAATGTAATGTTTCTGTCACGTAACGGATGAATATGAGACGAGGATTCAAATGCAGAGGAATTTATTGATGACATGCAGACAGGGTAACAAACTCAAAAAACACAGAGCTCCAGGAACACGCAACAAGGACAACGAACCAGCACAAGACTACAAACACAAGGAGACTAAATAGGGGAACAAACAAAGGAGGGTAACGAGATACACAGGTGGGACAAATTAACCAATAATCAGATAACAAGATGGGAAGGGCTAGACAATAGACACGAGCACATGGCCCAAAATAACAAAACACCCATGTGCATAACAAGACAGGACAGGCATGTGACATTACCCCCTCCCTACGGAGCGGCTACCAGACGCTCCATAAGACCAGGGCGGGACGGGAGGGACAGAACAGGGCGGGACGGGAGGGACAGACCAGGGCGGGACGGGAGGGACAGACCAGGGTGGAACAAGGGGAATGGACAGTTCAGAAGGCACAATGTTCGGGAGACCAGGGCAGAGCAGACAGTCCATCTGGCGGCCAGGGTGGAGAAGACAGTCCATCGGCCGGCCAGGGCGGAGACTCTCCCTCGGGTGGCCAGGGTGGAGACTTTCCCTCGGGCGGCCAGAGTGGAGACTCTCCCTCGGGCGGCCAGGGCGGAGACTTTCCCTCGGGCGGCCAGGAAGGAGACTTTCCCTCGGGCGGCCAGGGCGGAGACTTTCCCTCGGGCGGCCAGGGCGGAGACTTTCCCTCGGGCGGCCAGGGCGGAGACTTTCCCTCGGGCGGCCAGGGCGGAGACGACCCCTCGGGCGGCCAGGGCGGAGACGACCCCTCGGGCGGCCAGGGCGGAGACGACCCCTCGGGCGGCCAGGGAACAGGCACCACCGGCTCAGACTCAGGAATAGACACCACCGACTCAGGAACAGACACCACCGGCTCAGACTCAGGAATAGACACCACCGACTCAGGAACAGATACCACCGGCCCAGGAACAGACACCACCGGCTCAGACACCACCGGCTCAGGAACAGGCACCACCGGCTCGGGCTCAGGAACTGGCACCACCGGCTCAGGCTCAGGAACAGACACCACCGGCTCAGGCTCAGGAACAGACACCACCGGCTCAGGCTCAGGAACAGACACCACCGGCTCAGGCTCAGGAACAGACACCACCGGCTCAGGCTCAGGAACAGACACCACCGGCTCAGGCTCAGGAACAGACACCACCGGCTCAGGAACAGACATCACCGGCTCAGGCTCAGGAACAGACACCACCGGCTCAGGCTCAGGAACAGACACCACCGGCTCAGGCTCAGGAACAGACACCACCGGCTCAGGCTCAGGAACAGACACCACCGGCTCAGGCTCAGGAACAGACACCACCGGCTCAGGCTCAGGAACAGACACCACCGGCTCAGGCTCAGGAACAGACACCACCGGCTCAGGCTCAGGAACAGGAACAGACACCACCGGCTCAGGCTCAGGAACAGACACCACCGGCTCAGGCTCAGGAACAGACCCAGGCTCGACTGCGGCCATCTTGTCAGGGGACACAGGCTCGGCAAACGTGACGTGTACACTCTCGGCGGCGGCCATCTTGTCCGAAGACCCAGGCTCGGCAGGCGTGACGTGAACAGGCTCGGTGGCGGCCATCTTGTCTGAAGACACAGGCTCGGCAGGCATGACGTGAACAGTCTCTGGCTGGGCAGACGTGACCTGAACAGGCTCTGGCTGGGCAGACGTGACGTGGACAGTCTCTGGATCGGCAGATGTGACGTGGACAGTTCTGGGAAACTCTAGGATCCTGTATAGTTTTTCGAAGTAATCCAACAGAGTCTCAGCTGCTCTGTCTATCTCAGACTGCACATGAACCTCCGAGACTGGGACCACCGGAACTGGGACCACCGGAACTGGGACCACCGGAACTGGGACCACCGGACTCGGGACCACCGGACTCGGGACCACCGGAACTGGCATGGAGGAAGTTTTCCTTCTCCTCCTCCGTTTCGGGACCACCGGAACTGGGACCACCGGACTCGGGACCACCGGAACTGGGACCACCGGACTCGGGATCACCGGAACAGTCACGGAGGAGTTCTTCCTTCCTCTCCTCCGTTTCGGGACCAGCGGTGAAGGCTTGCCTTTCTGCTGACCATCATCTGCCATGGTCCTCTCCTCCTCCATAGTCCTTTGAGCGCATCTGGCGAAATATTCAAACAAGGAAACTGAAGATCCCTTATCCTCACCAGAAAAAATTTCACTCCGCTGAATCCACATATTTGGCTGGTTCGTTCTGTCACGTAACGGATGAATATGAGACGAGGATTCAAATGCAGAGGAATTTATTGATGACATGCAGACAGGGTAACAAACTCAAAAAACACAGAGCTCCAGGAACACGCAACAAGGACAACGAACCAGCACAAGACTACAAACACAAGGAGACTAAATAGGGGAACAAACAAAGGAGGGTAACGAGATACACAGGTGGGACAAATTAACCAATAATCAGATAACAAGATGGGAAGGGCTAGACAATAGACACGAGCACATGGCCCAAAATAACAAAACACCCATGTGCATAACAAGACAGGACAGGCATGTGACAGTTTCTTGTACCGTTTATATCATTTGCATATGATTAATAATCCACGTGATAACGTTTAAGTTATCACGTGGATGAATAATCATATGCAAATGATATGTAGATGAGGATCTGCATAGTAAAACTAGGCGTTGTAAGCTCCATATATGGTTATTTCGGGTGGAGACGCATGTACGCACAATCTTCCGCTGACTGGGATTTATAAAGTGAATTCTGCGCAGGTTCTGGCGTACGCACGGTTTTAGAAGTCTGAATATTTTTTTGCGTACGCCATTTTTGGTAAGGTTCCTACGCACAGTTTTATAAATGAGGGCCCAGGTCTTTTCACTTGATTTATCAGTGGTTGGGAGATTAGCGTAGCATTTATTTTAACCTTTGCAATGTTTCCCTGACAAAGAGGATAAAACACCTGAACTGTAAAAGCTGTTAACCTTCCCTGATTGAGCAGAGGATAAATCTTCCCTCACTTTACAGAGAATGACTCTTCTCTGGCATTGCTGTGCGTTAACACTACCTTCCGGTGATTAGACAGGATAAACCAACTTACTCGACTATACAGAGGATGACACTTCTGTCGACACTGAGGATAACCACATGTACTCCACAGAAAGAGAAGTACTTTTTCTTACCAAAAACTCCAATCAAGCAAAAATAATTCATTAAACAATTTATTTGGTGATAAACAGGGAACATTCCATACAAATAAAGCACTGAATAGATCTGTAAAAGAACTTCAGCATGAGTTCGGCAAAATCAATGTCATGATTTAGATTGGCTATCAGGGTGACCACAGTGGCCGTCATGGTGACCGTGATCACGGTGGCCGTCATGGTGACCGTGATCGTCACGGTGATCGTGACCGCAGTAGCCGTCATGGTCTCCATCCCACTCAGGCTGCTTTGGAGGTTCGGCCACAGGCTTCACTGCAGGCATTGGAGGTTCGGCCACAGGCTTCAATGCAGGCTTTGGCGGTTCGACCGCCAACATTCATTTATGCATTTCTTCAGACTGTGCAATGAAGCTAAAATATATTCTCACCTGCGACTCCAGCGTGTGTTGTGCACAAACATGCAGACAGGCACAATAAAACAACACTCAACAAGCAGTACACTCGAGCTGTCATCCTCTCGACCTGTGATCTCACAATAAGCTCTGCTGGAAAACACACGGAGTCAGTCAGAAGGAACAGTGATGCACAAAATACTCCAATGCAAACACTCTGCTGAACCACTGTATAAAAGTTTTCTGAAAACGTGCTTTTAAAGATCCAAGGAGGTCTGGGTAACTCCAACCCTGATGAAACTCACCTGCGTGTAGCTTTCTAGTAGCCTAATCTTGAAGACCTTGATTAGCTTGTTCAGGTGTGTTTGATTAGGTTTGGAGGAGCGGAGCGCTGCGTTCACGCCAGATGTCGAAATAATCATAGGCGTCGATTTCGGAGGGGGCGGGGGGGACGTTTTTTTTGTGATGCCTGCTGACAATGACAACAATGCTAACGATACAGGAAATACACAAACAGAGCAAGAGTCTAAACGTGAAAATGAAACGTTTCGAAGTTACCCAAGCGTCTCAAATAAAAGAAAGAAAAAAAGACTCAGATACTGTAAGTATTTTGGAAAGCTGCCAAAGATGACAACCTTTTTTATGGCTAGGAACAACAAACGTCCAACACACAGAAAAATCGTGAAGCAAATAGGACATAGAGACCGACAGACAACAGAGCAGTTTAAATTACTTATGATATGAAAAATCTCAGCTCTTCTGTCAATTCTATTACAAAATTCAAACAAATACCGTTTGGAGCTTGTAATGTGACGTGACAGATGTGAACTGATCATCTTCGGTAATAACTTACCAAAATGTATAATATCGACCAATCAGAGTTTTTCAACCGCGGAAAGAGGTAAGCTGACCAGAGAACAATCGTCACATAACGTTTAGCCTAACGTTACCTCAGGAAAGCCATTTACTTACCATAATATAGGCTATAGCATCATGCGCGGAGTTTGCGGGGGGGGCAGGGGGAGCATTGCCCCCCCTGTTGGCTGAAACGTAATTGCATTTTCTCAACAAAAAAATAAATAATAATTGCATTGTTTAAAAAAAGATATTATAAATATTTTAAATAACACAAAACAACTAAATGGTGGTAGGTAATACATCTGATTTCATATACTGCTTTAGTAAAAAAAGATAGCATGTAATAGCGTTGTAGTTATCTCGGACTCGTTACACCAAAACTGTAAGTTTTATTTCTCTTCCAAATAACTGCTTAAGCTGGAGAAACTCAACACACTGCTTTCAATATGCTGTTCAATATGTTTCAAAAGTGGAGAGTATTGAGTGTTGAGTGACTGTTCATTTTTCCCGTGTCTCAAAATGTTTTAAATGTTTTATGAAGTACAACAAAATGCGAAATATATCTTGTTTTTTAATCACTCTCATTGCCACAATGTATTTCCGCCACAATTCCGTCAGAATTGCGAGATAATTGTCAGAATTCTGACTTTTTTTCTCGCAATTGCAACTTTATATCACGCAATTCTGACTTTATAACACGCAATTGCGAGTTTATATCTCGCAATTCTGACATCGTTTCTCACAATTGTGAGATATAAAGTCCAATTCTAAGGGGAAAAAAAGACGGACTTTTTTTTTTTTTTTTTTACCTCAGAATAGTTTACAATTCTGACTTTATAACACGCAATTGCGACTTAATTTCTCAGAATTGCGACTTTATATCCCGCAATTGCGCCTTTATATCTCACAATTGCTACTTTATTTCTCTGAACTGCCACTTTATTTCTCACAATTCTGACTGCAATTGTGAGAAAAATAGTCAGAATTTCGAGATAAAAAGTCGCTATTATTTATTTATTATTCAGTGGCAGAAACAAGCTTCCAACAATGTGTTTTGAAAAAAGGAAAGAAAAACTTTAAAAATCTTTTCGTTTTGGTTAAAGATAATATTTTAACAGTGCAAAAGTGGTCCACATTTTATTGATCCTACACTCTAAAAAATGCTGGGTTATTTTTTAAACCCAAATGCTGGGTTGAGCATTTTGACTATGTTGCTGGGTTATTTTCTCCGTAATCAGCTGACAATGACCCAGCATTTGGGTTTGTTTTGGAAATTTTGACCCAGCGCCTCCTCGCGAGTCGCGCGCTTTTGTCCACACTGTTCAAATCACTACGTCAACAGGAGGACGAGAGGTTCAAGCAGGAGCGAGCGTAAAGGTGAGCAACCCTGTTTTATTACAACTTTCCTAATGTTAAGTAACGTTAGTCAAAGAAGTCAGAAAGTCAACAAGAAGTTATTTTGAAATGAACTATGAATTATTGACGACGTCGACGTCTGTCGAACTAGCGACCGTTAACGTATGCTAACGTTAACGTTACGTTACACATAACATTCAGTATTTTTACACGGTCTGTAATCAATTATTCCACTTAAAACACGGTCACAATGTCTAAGTACAGTTGTTGGTGTCTGTTTTATCTCCAGAAATGTTGCGGGTTACTTGACTCGGCGGATGGATGCAGTGTAACGTCACTGGCTAGTGGCTGGATATGCTAAAGAAGCTGTAAGTCTAACGTTACCTATTATTTAACTGTGTGTGTTAGTCATTTTCGAAAGGTAGCTTTACATAAAATATTGAATTATGCTGCAGTATGTTCTCTGTGTTTGGGTGTGTGCGCCTTAGTTCAATTTGGCTAAGCATTTCTGCAGAAAACAGTGTCATCGTCCAGCTCAGTACAATTCTTATCAAAAACTGTCATTGTTCATTTGAAGTCAGTTCAGTGTTGCTTCAGTTACGTTCAGAAACTATGTAAAGATAATCAAAGTAGTTACTGAAGTACAATTTGGTCTTAAACCGGCTCTGAAAAAAAGAGTCCACAAAATATCCACAAAATTAACATTTCTTCTGTTTACAGTCTTGTGAATTAACAATAGTTAATTAAGCTGTTAAAAATTTAGTCTATTTATTTATTTTATTTTTTTAATTAAGTAATGATTCATTAAAATTATTTATATATTTTTTTTTTAATTAACTGGAGCCAGCATAAAAATTAATTTTAAAAACATTGTATAAGACATGCTAAATTTGTAAAGATATTACTAATCAGATGTTTCCTTCTTTTCTTTTACAGCAATGGACATTTTTGTTCAACAAATCTCCTCAACTGGAGTCTTGAGTGCCTCATTGAAAAATTGCTGGTAAATATGTGATGAACAATTTTGCATTTCAAATTCTCTTTCTTTGTATGTAATCTTGTTTTCACAGTTGCATCCAGTGCCAACCCTAACCCTTAAAGGGATAGTTCGCCCAAAAATGATATTTAACCCATGATTTACTCACCCTCAAGCCGTTTGAGATGCATATGTCAATCTTTTTTCAGACGAACACATTTTCAGTTATTTTAGAAAATGTCTTCGATCTTTCAGTAGTTATAATGTCAAGCAATGGGGTCCACCTCCTTCAAGTCCCAAAATGTGCATGCATCCTTCACAAAAGTAATCCATCCGGCTCCAGGGGGATAAACGAAGGCCTTCTGAGGGTAATCCGTGCGGTTTTGTCGTAAAAATATACATATTTAAAACTTTATAAACGAAAATAACTGGCTTCCGGTAGCGTTCGACGCGCGTTTATGGAGATGGATGCTGGCGTATGACGTAGCGTAGAAAGCGTCGTGACGTAGAACGAACGTAGAGTTTTGTTTTGCTCTGCTCTCTCGCTGCGCTGTCACGTTCGTTCTACGTCACGACGCTTTCTACGCTACGTCCTACGGATTACTTTTGTGAAGGATGCATGCACATTTTGGGACTTGAAGGAGGTGGACCCCATTGCTTCACATTATAACCACTGAAAGATCTAAGACATTTTCTAAAATAACTGAAAATGTGTTCGTCTGAAAAATGATTGACATATGCATCTCGAACGGCTTGAGGGTGAGTAAATCATGGGTTAAATATCATTTTTGGGCGAACTATTCCTTTAACAAAGTTTGCTACACCATTCACAATAAGCTCAAAAACATGAATGGCCAATTTACTTGTCCAAGTACAAGCACATGACAAGACAATTTAAATCAGTTATATTGTAGGGCTGGCATAGGGTACCACTTCTGTGCCTAGTCGTTGTCAGTGTAATTTCATAGATAGCCGTGCTTGTTTGCCCCTTTCTTGGTTTAAGGCAGTGGTTCTCAAATGTCCTGGGACCCCCATAATTTAGGATGTCTCACCCAATTTAAATTTTGCAGTCTGTACTAATGAGCTGAATCAGGTGTGTTAAATGAGGGAGAGATACAAAATGTGCAGTGGTATGGGGTCCCCAGGACGGGTTTGAGAAGCACTGCTTTAAGGGATAGTTCACCTGAAAAGGAAAATTCTGTCGTCATTTACTCACCCTCATGGTATTACAAACCTGAATGATTTTCTTCTCCTGAACACAAAAGAAAAAATGTTGGTAACAAAACAGTTAACAATAGCCATTGACTTTTATAGTACTTTTTTCCTATTATGGAAGTCATTGGTTACCGTCAACTATCTTGTTACTGACATTCTTTAAAAAATCTTTTTGTGTTCAGCAGAAGAAAGAAACTTAACAAAAAGTTTGGAACAACGTGAGGGTGAGTAAATGAGGCGAGTAAATTTGACATGAGTGTGAGTAAATTTGCATTTTAAGGTGAACTATACCTTTAATAACACTAAATGTTTTCAGATTACCAGAGTACATATTTAACTGTTATATATTTAAGCTAATTTCACTCATTCTAAGTTGACCTTAGTTAGAAATGCACTTTGCTTAATTTAAAAGCTGATGAACGAACAAGTTCTAATTTGCCATTTTTCTATTCTTAGATTCCAAAGGCATACTAGCACTTACAATCCTGCCTGTCATTCTTCCCCCGCCTGTGTACAAGATTGGCCACAAAACCTTTCGGCCAACTATTCAAGAGACAAGAACCTCATTCATTGATGTACAACTGGTAAGTAAAACAACAGGGGACAAAAAGAGCAGGCTCATTTCTTTACACCTGTTTGTAGGGCTGCACGATAAATCGTTTTATTGCTGCTTGAATCTAACATGCATTTCATTTTCTCACAACTCTTTAAAGGATTAGTTCACCCCAAAATGAAAATTTCCTAATAATTTACTCACCCCAATGTCTTCCAAGATATCCATGTCTTTCTTTCTTCAGTGGAAGAGGAATTAAGTTTTTTGAGGAAAACATTTCAGGATTATTCTACACAGAATGGACTTTAATGACAACCAACTATCCCAGCGTTCAAAGAAGGTTCAAATGTCCATCTCAATGCAGCTTCAGAGTCTCTACACAATCCCAGTCGAGAAATAAGGGTCTTATCTAGCGAAACCATCAGCCATTTGTGGTTTAATAGTATATAAATGTTTTTTTTTGTTTTTAAATGACCGATGGTTTCGCTAGATAATACTCTTATTTCTCAACTGGGATTGTGTAGAGACTCTGAAGCTGCATTGAGACTGACATTTGAACCTTCTTTGAACATTGGGATAGTTGGTTGCCATTTAAGTCTATTCTGTGTAGAAACATACTGAAATGTTTTCCTTAAAAAAACTTAATTTCTTTTCGACTGAAGAAAGAAAGACATGGATATCCTGGATGGCTCTGGGGTGAGTAAATGATTAGGGAATTTATATTTTGGGGTGAACTAATTCTTTAAGTTAATTTAAGATGGTATTTAACTAATTTAAGACTGCTCTTATGAAAACCTAAGACACACTTTTAAATAATTATCTGTGTCTGATATTGTCTTTCCCTCATTTAGTCTGGAACCAACATGGTGCTTTACCTGGAAAGGCAGAGAGAAGCAAAACCCTTCCCCTTTGTCTTGGAGCTTGGAATGGCTGGACAGTTTTTTGGTGAATGGGGAAACTCTGGAAAAGTTGACTCCGGTTTTTTTTTTTATCATTTTGTGAAGATAATTTTTAGCTAGGCTATTTTACAGTTTATAGGTATAGAGTTTCATGTTTTTATTTTGCTACACAGGACTAAATGATTGCTTATTTAAGTGAATTACAATGTATGTACTTACATGTTTTTTATTGTATTCTTTGTGAATAGAATCTTAAGCTGTAGGCTATTTTACAGTTTAGAAGTGAAGAGTTTTGAATTTTGAGAATCTTACCATTTTATAATATTTTAACATACCAACATTTTAGCACAAATGATTTTTGTGGGCCTCCGTTTATGTTGCAGATGTCTGTTTTTTTTAACATGAATGTATTTTTGATTATATTAATTTCCTGGAATAAACACTTTAATTGAATCAATAAACAGTAGTGTTATTATTGTTATTAATATTTTTTTATTCATTTTTTTATTATTATTATCTAAAATTAATAACCTGTAGCATGGGGATTGTTTGACCCAGCACTGATTAAAAACAACCCAGCAGATGGGTTAATGTATAAAAACCCAGCCTGCTGGGTCAAAATAACCCAGCATGTGTTCTGTCCAATATTTACCCAGCGCTGGGTTGCCAAATAACCCAAATTGGGTTGTTTTTAACCCAGCATTTTTTAGAGTGTAATTGTGTCCGAACGAAGATGCGATGCGAAGTCAAGTGGCTGTTTATGCAAAGTTCTACCTGTTTACAAACATGATTGTATTGTTGTAGCCTACTGTTTTTTTTATTGGGTTAACAATTTATGTTTATTTAGCATGTTTGTTTTGTCCATATGTGCTAGTGCTGAGTTCCCCAATTGATAGTTTTTTTTTTTTTTTTTTTTTTTTGCCCCCCCTGGCTCGAATGTCAAACTCCGCCTATGTATAGCATGTTAGTTGACTAGAAAAATAAGATATAAAGAGTATTTAGCTAAATATGTGTACTATATTATTTATTTAGTATATTGTTTACTTATAATTTAATTATAATAAAAACGCATTATGTTTAATTTTAGTTATTTTTAACCTTAAATAATACCAGCTGATATGGCTCTCTGAATGTTCACAGCATTATGTGAGTTTTTTTTTTTTTTCTTGAGAAAAATTAACGCCTATCTTGTGTACCTAATATGTATACAAATGAGTCAATATTGAATAAAATCACAAGAACTGAATCGAAATGGTGAAATTTGTCAAGCAAAAAAAAAAAAAAAAAAAAGCAGAGCTTACCAGAAATTGTACCATGTAAACATTGTAACGTTTCTGTTTAGGAGTGAATAAGTGTATGCAAGGTTTAAAGGGGAAGTTTTATTTCTCCTCTCCAACCTTTACCTGCCTATTCACCATTCAGTCTGTAAAAAAAAGATTTCGCTCTCTTTTAAAGGTGCAGTGTGTGATTTTTAGATGTCACAATATGTCTGTCTTCATAGAAGGGGGTTCCCGCGGTTATGTAGATATAAATGACTCATTCTAAGGTAATAAGAACATAACGGTTCAGGTCTTTATACACCACTGAAAACATAGTTATGGATCTTATATTGCATTTCTGTCAATAGATCCTCAGAATATGACACCATTGCACATTGCACATACATACCTTCGCCTTGGGCCCCCTAAATCCGCCACTGACTGCAACACATCGTCATTTGAGCGACTTTTGGTACCGATTTACATTTTCACAATAAATGATTATGATTACACATCTGTTGTTTTTCTTCATAATTTTAGCCTGCATAGTTTTAAGAAATGGTTATGGGTAGGTTTAGGGGCAGGAGTAGGATTAATGTTAGTGGCTCAAAATGTATTTTAATGCTATTAATAAAACTGGCATTTTCCTACACATCTCTGTCCATAAAGTGTTTTATTCTTTTTATATTCTGTATAAGAAGAGTAATTTATATTTAGGTTTGTGAGTAGGGTTAAGGGAACTTACATTTATCTATAAAACAGTATAAGGGAAATGATACAGATATCTTTATGATTCGAAAACGTTTTGTAGCTGTGAATTCGTAATAATTTACGTTGCAGACATGTCTGTATCATACGTTTCAGCAGGGCCGTCGCTAGTGGGGTGAAAGGTGGTGACAATTATAGGGGCCACCACTGCCCGGGGGGCCCCACAAAATCCAGCAGTTATACTATATAGGCTCCTGTTGTAGGAATAATTCTAATATTTATATGAGTTGTATGCCTGAGATTTAAATGAAAACCACAAAAACATGCATTTTGGTTAAATATTTTTTTTCCAAATATTCTCTTACCTCCCTATAAATGGTTTAGTCCGATCTAAAGTATTTATTAATTATTCAGTCAGTGACAAACATCAGATGGACCCAATAAAATTGTAAGTCCCACCCCAGTTCATGAACAGAACCAATCAGAGTTGAGGCGGCAGTGCCTGAAGTGAACATTGAACTTGGTCGAAGAGCAGGAGACTGACTGACAAAATGTCAGGGAAAAGAAAACATAAATTAGGGTATCAGAAACGCTATGAAAAGAATGAGAGGGAGGCCAGGAGAGTTGTTGTATCCCAGTCGATCATGACGTTCTTAAAGACGTAAGGTTGCATTGTTATTTCGCTGGGAATAAGAAAACTACCGTCTACAGCCTGTCGGGTAGGCTACTGTCACTCTTCATTATCGGTGCGCACCACAATCCACCGAATGATTACGTGGTCAAAATTCCTGTCTTTTTACACTATTGTAAATAGAATTAAAAAATTGACACGAGTCACGACGCACTGCATTATGCACCTGACATGCCGGCTGATTATGTATTTATTACATCAATAAAACACGAATACACACTGCACTTGAATGAATACATTTTAGCTATATTTAATAATATTATCTTTATTAAAAAATAAGACAATAAATGACTTTATTTTTTAAATTTGACTGCATTCTTGTCAATTTATAAATGTTTACTTTTTGATTTATGAATTATAACAGACTGATTCCCTGATGGGGAAAAAAACATTATTTTGCTGTTACTTTTTTTAAAATTTGTTTTATTATTTTAAATTTTATTTTTATTAGTTTTAAAATAAAGGTTTTACAACAACATCACCTTCTTCTGTTATATGTGGGCCTCCATGCTCATCTATTGTACAGTATATGATATTGGTGGGGGCCCACATCAATATTTTTTCAGGGGGCCCCGAATCCTCTAGCTACGGCCCTGCGTTTCAGCATCTATCCAAACGTACAAAAAAGTAGGTTTTCAATCTGTTGATAGGTTATAGACTTTCTACTGATATAAACTGTTTTTCACTTTAATTAGATAGTCCTAAAATGTATCTACTAACACTTAGTGAATAATGTCTATTAATAGTCTACTGATCATAAACAATTTATTTGTTGACAAGCAACAGATCTAATATTTAGTTGACTATCAACAGGTTATCTAACAATTTTTAAAAAACAGTTTTAAATCAGCTAAAATAATGATTAATTTGATGCATGAGACCCCTTGAGTAGGATGCGCCACAGTTGTGGGGTGTGGAGTAAGACACATGCCTTTGGTGTGAGAGACCCGGGTTCGAATCCACTGTGAGACACCAATGTGTCCCTGAGCAAGACACTTAACCCCTAGTTGCTCCAGAGGCGTGCGACCTCTGACATGTATAGCAATTGTAAGTCGCTTTGGATAAAAGCGTCAGCTAAATGAATAAATGTAAATGGATATACAGTATCATATACTTCATATGCTGACATGACTGTTGACTTTTAACTGACAGATTGATCTTGAGTTGTTGGTACTCAATCTACAGAAAGTTAGTTGACAATTGAAAGTTACTCGCCAATTGGTTAATAACCTGTTGCAAAATAATATTGACAGTCAGGCACTGTTTGTAAAATCTGTAGATTAACACTTGAATTGTACCTTATAGTCTATAGGCAGTTAGTTGAACGTATGTTACTTGTCTGTTGAAACAGTGTTGTTGAATGTCAACTGATGCACTGTTGACAAGCTACTGAATGGCTACTAATAACTAGCGAAGTCTCAACAAACGGACTATCAAAATAAAGTGTTACCAATATTTTTCCAGCTACCACCAGAGGTGCTCAGACACATTCTTCTAGATGTTGTTTATGAAGAAGGAGACAAAGCATTTCACACTCTGTCACTAGTGTGCAGAAAGTTTAATGAAATCATCAACCATCCAGGTTTTCTAAAAAAAAAAGCTCACTTTGCCTGGCTGGACAGTATGTATATGTATTACTTTTATGAAATGAACAAGTTAAGCTAATATATTTAATTCGAATAATTTTTTTTTTTTTTTTTCACTTTGTAGGTATCGTTGACTGGAAGTCTGTCAGTCCAGATGTGATGAAAGAATACAGGGTGGAGTTTAAGCTCACCAGGTGTGATGCCTGTGGATTCATCTACAAAAACACCACTGGATATTGCAGCAATGGAAAGCCTTATTAAAAAGAAGTGTGCTTAATTGTATTGAAAGTGCACTTTTTGTGTGCTTAAAATAATAAAAGTATAATTTTTGAAAAGTGTACTTTCAGATAATATAATAAAATTAAAATTAAATGCCACTTACCTGTATGTGTACTTAAAGGGAATACACTTTAATGACAATATTTATTAACACACTTAAGTGCACTTTTTACAAATGTACTTTGTAATAATATCTAATTAAGTTTAACTTAAAGTAAGTACACTTTCATCACAATATTTCTAAACACACTTAAGTGTATTTTAAAAAATGCACTTTGTAATAATGTCTAATTAAGCTTAACTTAACGAAAGTACACTTTCATCACAATATTTATAAACACACTTAAGTACAATTTTTACAAATGCACTTTGTAATAATATCTAATTAAGTTTAATTTAAAGTAAGTACACTTTTATCACAATATTTCTTAACACACTTAAATACACTTTTTTAAAATGCACTTTGTAATAATGTCTAATTAAGTTTAATTTAAAGTAAGTACACTTTTATCACAATATTTCTTAACACACTTAAATACACTTTTTTAAAATGCACTTTGTAATAATATCTAATTAAGTTTAATTTAAAGTAAGTACACTTTTATCACAATATTTCTTAACACACTTAAATACACTTTTTTAAAATGCACTTTGTAATAATGTCTAATTAAGTTTTACTTAAAAAAGTACACTTTAATGACAATATTTATAAACACACTTAAGTGCACTTTTTACGAATGCACTTTGGAATAATATCCAATTAAGTTTAACTTAAAGTAAGTACTCTTTTATCACAATATTTATAAACACACTTAAGTGCATGTTTTAAAAAATGCACTTTGTAATGTCTACTAAGTTTTACTTAAACATACATTTTAAATAATTATGATTTATAGTGTTTTAAATTTTATTAAAGTTAAAGTTATTAAAGGAAATTTATTTTGATGTATTGACTAATATATACTAAATAAAATAGGCTAACAGTTTTAATGGAAAACATGGAAAATAATTGATTTTAATTCCAACTCAAGTGTGTTGTCCAAAATTAACTTGTTAATGTATTTTAAATGTGTTTTGTCTATAATATATACTGTGTGCATTATGCAGTTGAAATTTATTTTTTCCAATACATCTGCTTATACAGTATAATCCAGTAGGCTACAACTTATTGTTGACATTTTTATCACCAGCCCTTGCTCTATGAACTCAACAAGTGTCATCTTTCTACATAATATTTGAAAATAAAATGTAATATATGAGAGGAGCCTATAGTAATGTGTTGTTGCCACTTCTGTGAACATAATACTTCCAATATCATTATGTTCTAAGTCAATTAAACACATTTAATTGTATTAATTGAGAGCAAAAGTTAAACAAATGTAAACAAAATTAATTTGCATTTAAATTCAGTTAAAATACATTTAATTTTAATCACACTACACTACATTGAAAAAAAAAGATTGAATTTTAGTTAGGTTAATGAGTAAAGTTTTGTGAACTTACAGAGTTTAACAACCCAATGAGTTAGAACAACAGAAAAGCTGAAATAACATTTAACCATGCATGATATATGAATATGTTGTTTAATGCGCATGCGTGAGAAATACTACGTCATTATGACGCACTACTTCACTAGTTTGAAAAATGCGCTATGTTTTGCGATCCGTTTGCGATTGCGTGATGATACTGAAGCAAACAAGAGAACAAAAGGAGCACCACGTTTGGATGTTTGTTTGCAGATGAGACGTTATGCTGCAAATAAACAGTCAAGTTAGTATATCTTGATGCTTTCTTTAGTTAATTTTTTTTCACCGTAACATGTCAGTTGCTAAGTGCATTTTAATCACAGATCACTCAATAGACTCGGGAGGTGAATGAATCATGTTTTCAATAATTTATATATGATTGCATTCTAATTATGTCTTACATTGTAATGTGAGGAAGGCGTGTGTGGTCGTGTTCGAGGAATTTGGTTGCTGATATTTTTTTTAAACTAAACAAACTTTTTAAGTTTTTTTAAACAAGCTAGCACTACTAAAAAATTGCTGAATGCTGATCCAATATTGTAACACTCGAAGACGTTTATATACATTTAATACAAATAATCAATCTTATAACCACCATAAATATTTAATATATACCCACCTCTGGAAAAAATTAGGGCTGGGTATTGTTAGAAATTTCACAATTCGATTCGATTTCGATTCTTGAGGCTTCGATTCGATTTCGATTCGATTCGATATTGATTTATTAGCTTCGATATCGATTCAATAATAAGTAAATACACAAGTAATTAAGTACCTGAGTATATTTTTAAACAATGTGTGCAGTATTAACAATGTTTAAGAACAAATTGACCCCAGTATGTTTCCTGTCATGGTTTATTTAGCAGAACAAACTGTACAATATTGTACATGTGTTGAATACAAAACACAACTGTAACAAACAGGTTCTTTATGAACACCAGTAAAGTGCATGTAACTGTAAGTAGTAGAAAGTATATTTCTTTCTTCCTATACATTCAAGTTATAAAATAAATGTAAATGTAGCCCAGCTAGGGTTATTTATTATCTCCTACATGCATAATTTCTAATATGTAAATGTTTCTGACCTTCAAGGGTTAAACTGTCATAAACGTTATGTGGTTATATATTTGTACAGCATTTCACTTGTATTAATGTTATACAGATTACGGTAAAGTTTATGTGAGGTGTACTCTCTCAACATGTGGGTTTGATCAGCATGTATGTTTTTTTATTTGTGATTGGACATTGGTTTACTTGCTCCCGCCCATGTGTGGGTATTGATAATTCTGATTGGGAGAAAGAGGAAGAGAGAGAGATGGAGGCAGATCAGAAAGTGATGTCGCACTTTATTTTCTGATGATTCTGAGAGAAAATATACCCAAATAACTGCTGACTAAGTGGTCAAAGAGTATATTTAGCATACAGAAAGTGTTAAAGAACGTTTCTGTAATTCATTTCATTTGTTATACTTTGACTGAAAAGTTTAAACAGACTTGCCTAAATTACTGCTGCTGAGCGCGCTGTAATCTTTTTCTTTTACGTCGAGTAAAATCTACTCGCGGGATCTGAGTTTATTAATCGTTCCGAGGAAGACGACTACAGTATGGAGGAACCAGATAGCGTTCTAAATCCCCTCGTGGTTTAGAATTCCTCTGGCTTCGCGGGATTCATAATCATTCAGCGGACAGCTGGTGGGATTAAGAGGATTTAAGAGGATTCAAAGGTGATTTTCTGTGAAAGAAATTACACAACAGACATTTGAAAATTTCATTTAATTCTTTTATTTATTTATTTTTACAATATTTCATTCTTTCATCTGTTTTTACTTTAAATAAAGTCACTTGTTAATTGATAAGAACTTACCTTTTTTGATTTTATATAACAGCTTCTCAGAAAGATAATCACATAATATCTTCATTTTAGTAGAGTGATTAGTAAAGGAAAAGTAAGGAAGTAAATTAGTTAAGTCGAGAGACATATCATTAGAACCCGATGCTCCGCCCATCAAAGAAGAGGGTAGGGGGCGCTACATATTTATGGGGGCTCGTCCGGGATAACTTACTTCCTGTCATCAGCTGACCCTAAAAAACAAGAACTGAATTAAGTATTAAGTTTAGTTTAGTGAATTGACCATCACTAACCAGAGCTTCAAGCATGGCTTTTGCACAGGATCCAACTCTGCTTACTGAATTGTCCAAATGGTGTAAGGAAAAGGACATTGAGGAGAATCATGGCATACTGTTAATAGGAGTGCCTGTTCAGACTGATGTGATGTTTATAGAAGAGACACTGCAGACTGTAAAAGCTTTCGGCAGGGTTCGTGTGAGAGACTCAAGAGCAGGACCAAGTTCTAGTACTATTTTGGTGCTCTGTGAATGCCGAGAAGTTATTGATCCAATTCGAATTCCACCAGAATTACTGCCTGCTCCTGGAGAGGAAACTTGGAAGGTAGTTGTGGCTTCAGCTGAGGTTCCCGTTTCAGAATTCTCAAAGAAACTGTCCACGTTCTTAAGTGAAGAAGGAAAATCTATGTCTGACTTGCAAGCTCTATTCACTCAGTCTGGCTCTACCACTAGTTCTCCTGAATCTATCATACGCGCCGTGGGTGAACTATTGGAGAAAACCTCTAAACCATCGACTGATGCTAGTGCTTATCGCCGATTACGTACCTTTTTGGGTACTGTTCCCACTCCCACAGGAGAGGAAAGTTTGGAAAACTGGATGGAACAAGCCAGGTTGATGACTGTAGAGTGTGAATGTTCTGAAAGAGAAAAAAGAAGAAGAATAATGGAATGTTTAAAAGGTCCAGCATTGGATATTGTTAAGGCTGTCAGATTTTCAAGTCCTGATGCTAGTGCTTTGCAGTATCTGGAAGCTTTGGAGAATACTTTTGGAACATTTGAATCTGGAGAGGATCTTTACTTTGCTTTCCGTCTTCTTCGACAATCAACAGGAGAGGCGTTGTCCGATTTTTTGAGGCGATTAGAGAAATCCTTAACTAAAGTGGTCCAAAGAGGAGGATTGGCACCACAGTTGATGGACCGAGTGAGGATTGAACAATTGATTCGTGGAGCTGTGGAAGCAGACCTTATGCTGCTGCAGTTGAGACTCAGAGGAAGGAAAGAACAACCTCCTAATTTCTTAGCATTACTGAATGAAATTAAGGAAGCTGAGGAGAATGAAGCTACCCGTCATAAGATCAAAACTTCAGTAAAGCCCATTCATCTGAAAACTGATGACAAACTGAGCTCTTCTGTGGTGAAGCAACTACGTGAGGAAATACAGGAGTTAAGGTCCAGAGTGGAAGGCGATTCTGAGAAGAAACCTGTTGCATCATTGAGAGTGGAGTCTAGAGACCAACACGTTAAGAAAAGGGTGGAAGTTCAGGAAGAGTCTGAGGTGCAACTGTTAAAAAATCAGGTTCAGAAGTTACAAGAGCAACTCTCAGTGATGAATGTGAGCTCTACTACACAGTCACCACAGGATGTGTCGAATTCGAAGCCAGTCCAGTTTCGAAATCAGGGAAGATCATCAAAGAGTCGAGAAGATTTTTTCTGCTACCGCTGCGGAGAGGATGGGCACATTGCGACCAAATGTAAAGCTCCCGAAAATACCACGCTAGTGATACAGAAACTAGTTCGCTCTCTCCGGCAAGCTAAATCTGAGAGAAGTAGATCGACTGGAAACAATGTTTCTGCTAATAGTTTTAATTGTTCCTTTGATCAGAGTGAAATGGCCAGCAGTGAAGCAAATTCTCTCCCCAGAGGACTAGTAGGTCCTGTTTCTAACATTCCTGTGAAGGTGAATGGATGCCCATGTACAGCCCTTCTTGATAGTGGATCACAGGTCACTATTGTCTTTGAACAATGGTATTCCAAATACTTATCCCAAGTTCCTATTCAACCACTTACTGGACTGTCTATTTGGGGACTTAGTGAATCAAGTTATCCTTATAAGGGCTACATAGTGGTAGATGTCTCCTTTCCTGCTATACTCACGGGTGAAGCAGAGACCGTTTCCATCTTGGCATTGATTTGCCCAGAACCGCAAGGAACTCAGCAGGTTCCGGTAATCATTGGAACTAATGCAAACTTCTTTCAGCGACTGACTGCGCTCAACCCAGCCTCTAGTGTTTCCAATAAAGCCTCCTCCTTGAGAATCCAATCAGAATTTCTTAAACTACCTGTGCCACAGATCAAAGGGAAAGTGGAGGTCACTGAATCAGATGAGGGACAAATATTGTGGACTGGACCAGGAGGATTAACCATACCATCAAGAGGTGAGTGTTATGCAGTGTGCAAGGTAGAAATGGAGAAACAACTGAGGAAAGACATTTTTCTTCTTGAAGCATCCGAGGATAGCCAGCTTCCAGCTGGAATTCTTGTTCCACCTACTGTTCTTCATTCTTCTGACATGAATGTAGATAGTTTCAAACTGCTGGTGTGCAATGATACCTCCCGAGATATCACCATACCCGTAGGAACGGTGATAGCCAAAGTATCTCCCACTGACACTGTCACAGTAGCGCAAGGGGTTCAGACTGCTTCCAAAAGATTAGACCCAAAAATCTTTAAGTTTGGTGACTCGCCAGTTCCAGCCAATTGGAAAGCAAGGTTGAGAGAGAAGCTGTCGGAGCGAGGAATGGTGTTTTCTGTGACCGAATGGGATGTGGGGAGAGCTAAAGACGTGAAACATACCATAAGACTAAATGATTGCAGACCCTTTCGCGAGCGATCGAGAAGAATTGCACCAGCAGACATTGATGATGTTAGGCGGCATTTGAAAGATCTGCTGGCAGCTGGGATCATAACTGAATCCAGAAGTCCGTATGCTTCACCAATAGTCATTGCCAGGAAAAAGAATGGAACCATCCGAATGTGTATTGACTATCGGACACTAAACGCCAGAACCATCCCTGACCAATACACCACCCCTAGGATAGAGGATGCTTTAGACTGTTTGTCGGGGAGTAAGTGGTTTTCTGTCTTAGACTTACACAGTGGATATTACCAGATTGAGATGGCTGAGGAGGACAAAGAAAAGACTGCGTTCATCTGCCCTCTGGGCTTCTACCAATTTGAACGTATGCCACAGGGTGTGACTGGGGCTCCAGCCACTTTTCAACGCCTAATGGAAAAGGCTGTTGGAGACATGAATCTCCTCCAGGTTATCGTGTACTTGGATGATATTATTGTCTTTGGACGGACGTTGGAGGAACATGAAGAGAGACTGTTGAAAGTGCTGGATAGACTACAAGAGTACGGTCTAAAAGTGTCCATTGACAAATGTCAATTCTGTCAGCCGAAAGTAAATTATGTGGGGCACGTTGTATCTGTGGCAGGAGTATCTCCAGATCCTGAAAAGGTGAAGGCTGTCATTAACTGGAAAATGCCCACTGATTTGAAGTCTTTGAGATCTTTTCTCGGATTTTGCGGGTTTTACCGTAGATTTATCAAGAACTACTCAGCGATTGTAAGACCATTGACTGAGTTAACTAAAGGGTATCCTCCTGCGAAAGGTCAACGCAAAACTGTACCAAACGGAAAATACTACCAGGAATCTGAGCCGTTTGGTGAAAGATGGGACAAGGCTTGCACAGATGCTTTCCATCACATCATTCATTGCCTTACACATGCTCCAGTGCTTGCATATGCAGATCCCATTAAGCCATACATATTACATGTGGACGCAAGTTTGAGTGGATTGGGTGCTGTGCTGAACCAGGAATACCCAGAAGGGTTGAGGCCAGTTGCATATGCAAGCTGAAAATTGAGTACAGCTGAACGGCATTACCCGATACACCAATTGGAGTTTCTAGCATTAAAATGGGCCATAGTTGACAAATTTCATGATTATTTGTACGGCGCAAAATTCACGGTTAAGACTGATAATAACCCCTTGACTTACGTGTTAACAAGTGCTAAACTGAATGCCACGGGTCATAGGTGGTTGGCTGCCCTAGCCACTTACGATTTTGATCTCCAGTACAAACCGGGTCGTCACAACATAGATGCTGACATCTTGTCAAGATATCCTATGTCCACAGATGTGCCAACTGAATGGATTGACATCCCAAGGTCAGGTGTGAAGGCTATCTGTCAACTTGCAGATACTACTTCTGCTGAAGAATCGTGCAGTAGGCTAGTAGATCAGCTAGGGATTCCTTCGGAAAGTATCCCTTCCGCATATGTCTGCCCCATACAGTTGGAACTGGAACATAAGACGCAGTTGTCCAACTTAGACTTGAGAGTTGCTCAAGAGCAGGACTCCATCATTGGACCCGTGAGACAAGAAGTCAAAAAGGGAAAAGTACTTACAGCTACTAAGAACTCCACTCTTCCTGAATCTCTGTTGAGACAACAGGGAGACAAATTAGTGATTCGCTACAATCTGTTGTACAGAGTCATTAAGAGTCCCTGCGGAAAGGAGATTCAACAATTAGTACTCCCAAAAGAATACAGATCTCAAGTATTGCATTCTCTTCATGATGAGTCTGGCCATCTTGGAATTGAGAAGACCACAGAACTGTGTAGAAATTGTTTCTATTGGCCACGTATGGGTACAGAAGTAGAGCAGTACGTCAGAAATTGCGGACGATGCATTGCAAGGAAAACATTACCCCAAAGATCTGCTTACCTAAGTAGTGGACCGATGGACCTAGTTTGCATCGACTTCCTTTCCATTGAACCAGACTCTAAAGGGATTTGCAATGTTTTAGTTATGACCGATTATTTCACTCGCTACGCACAAGCGTATCCAGCAAAAGACCAGAAAGCATTGACCGTTGCCAAAATTCTAGTTGAGAAGTTTTTTGTGCATTATGGCCTGCCTGCCCGCATTCATTCCGACCAAGGTCGTGATTTTGAGAGCAAGCTTATCAAAGAGTTGCTGGGAATCTTGGGAATTCGTAAGTCCAGAACATCCCCTTACCATCCCCAGGGAGACCCACAGCCTGAGCGGTTTAACCGCACTCTTCTGTCCATGCTGGGAACACTAGATCCAACCAAGAAAAGCAAATGGAGTCAGAGTATCAGCCAATTAGTACACGTGTATAACTGTACTAAAAATGAAACAACTGGGTACTCCCCGTATTATCTGTTATTTGGGAGAGAGGCTCGACTTCCTGTGGACGTACAATTTGGGACTTCATCAGAAGGTGAAAGTGGTCTGAAACATCACCAGTATGTTGAGGGTGTGAAAAAAGACTTATGACATGCATACCAGCTAGCAGTGGAAAATTCTTTGAAGACGCAACAAAGAAATAAAAGGCTCTATGATCGTAGAGTAAAACATCAGATTATAGAGAAGGGAGATCGAGTACTTATCAAGAATCTTGCCTTAACTGGGAAACATAAGTTAGTGGATCGCTGGAATTCCCTCCCTTATGTTGTTCAGGAGAAATTGCCAAACTTGCCGGTTTACAGACCGAAACCAGAAACTGGTACTGGAGGGATAAGAACATTACACAGGGATCATTTGCTGCCTATAGGAGAAGGTGTGAGAGTAAACTTACCTGATCCAAGAAGCGAAGTTCCGGCAAAACGAGTAACAAGGTCCAAAGCTGGGGAAAAAACACAGAAACATCAGATGAAAGACAAAGACAGGAGAGAAAAAGGTCTTGAGTCTGAAGTAATAGAGTCTGAAAGTGAAAACAGCATGGATGAATATTATCCAGTTCAGCAAAAGGCATCCTTTGACAGACTGCTCATTTCTTCATTGGCGTCGGATAGAGACCAAGTACCTTACAGAGCTACTCAAAGCCCTACTCATTTGGAAGTGACAGAAGACTTTACAGAGCATGAAGTGGGGAGTACTGCTTCAACAGCTTCTGATTGTATTGAAGGTCTAAGATTAGAGGGTGGAGACATTCCGTCCAGAAATACATCAAGAGTAGAGGAAAGTGAGAGAAGGGAACTTCGTCCCAGGAGAGAAGTGAAACCTGTGAAGAAATTAAGCTATGATGAATTGGGGAAATCCACAGATAGGCCCTTAACACTAGCGTATAGGGGTATGGTGGTAACTGTTCAAAATCCTACCAGACAAAGTTCATGTAGCACAGTATGGTGTCATCCTTTAGCCAAATGTGATTTATGTGCTAGTGAGGGTACTGATTACTAATCCAAAGCCCTATTGCATATGTAGGGGATGGGGAAACTCATGGGGACATGAGAACATTAGGAGGGGGAGAGTGTAGCCCAGCTAGGGTTATTTATTATCTCCTACATGCATAATTTCTAATATGTAAATGTTTCTGACCTTTAAGGGTTAAACTGTCATAAACGTTATGTGATTATATATTTGTACAGCATTTCACTTGTATTAATGTTATACAGATTACGGTAAAGTTTATGTGAGGTGTACTCTCTCAACATGTGGGTTTGATCAGCATGTATGTTTTTTATTTGTGATTGGACATTGGTTTACTTGCTCCCGCCCATGTGTGGGTATTGATAATTCTGATTGGGAGAAAGAGAAAGAGAGAGAGATGGAGGCAGATCAGAAAGTGATGTCGCACTTTATTTTCTGGTGATTCTGAGAGAAAATATACCCAAATAACTGCTGACTAAGTGGTCAAAGAGTATATTTAGCATACAGAAAGTGTTAAAGAACGTTTCTGTAATTCGTTTCATTTGTTATACTTTGACTGAAAAGTTTAAACAGACTTGCCTATGTTACTGCTGCTGAGCGCGCTGTAATCTTTTTCTTTTACGTCGAGTAAAATCTACTCGCGGGATCTGAGTTTATTAATCGTTCCAAGGAAGACGACTACAGTATGGAGGAACCAGATAGCGTTCTAAATCCCCTCGTGGTTTAGAATTCCTCTGGCTTCGCGGGATTCATAATCATTCAGCGGACAGCTGGTGAGACTGCAGACGCATACGGGAGTGTCTAACGTGATCGGTGGACAGCGCGCATGTCGAAATGGGAAGACACAGGTACACTTGTTTGTTTATTTAGCTCTTTAAAGCAAAGAGGCCATTTGTTGGTTTTCACGGCCACACCGTTCTCAAGCAACCACACAGGCCTGCAACAGGTTAGGGATTGAAACTAATAGTGTGTGTGGGCCCACATTACGTATTGACTAATTTGCTCTGAGTGTATTCTGCATTTTGATTTTGAGATTGTATTATAGATCCAAAGGGGATTATATTACTGATTTCTTGCTGATACAAAATTGAATATTGATATTTGAGTATTATATTTGGACCTTTGATTTAAGAGGATTCAAAGGTGATTTTCTGTGAAAGAAATTACACAACAGACATTTGAAAATTTCATTTAATTCTTTTATTTATTTATTTTTACAATATTTCATTCTTTCATCTGTTTTTACTTTAAATAAAGTCACTTGTTAATTGATAAGAACTTACCTTTTTGTGATTTTATATAACAGCTTCTCAGAAAGATAATCACATAATATCTTCATTTTAGTAGAGTGATTAGTAAAGGAAAAGTAAGGAAGTAAATTAGTTAAGTCGAGAGACATATCATTAGAACCCGGTGCTCCGCCCATCAAAGAAGAGGGTAGGGGGCGCTACATAAACATAAGCACAAAATGTGCATACTCATAAAAAAAAGTGCAACCATAGATATAACATTACAAAGTGCTATTTTGTCAACACAATAAATAACACTGCCAATTAAAAGTTCCTATTTTTGCCCTTCGAAATATTATAAAGACATGGCTACAAGTGAGAATGTGTATCGTGATTCTGTACTATTCTGCTAGTTGAAAATGTATTATGCAGTAACATAATATTACTCTGAGAGTGTGTGTGGTGATTTGTGCATAAGTTACATGTCAGCGGGGCATCGCTCGTCAAGTTCGTAGAGAGCTTATTCAGTCCATTTTAAATTCTGATTTTGTCCGCCTCTCAAATGTTAAAGGGGTCATATAATGCCATTTTTGTACAAGCTAATATGATTCTTTAGGGTCTAAATTAAAAGTTTGTAATATACTTTAATTAAAAATTCTCATTAGTATTGTAAGAAAACACTAATTTTACCTGGTCAAAAACAGCTCTGTTTTCAGCACGCCGTTTCAGTGCATGTGTCTTTAAATGATAATGAGCTTTGCTCACCCCGCCCCTCTGTTCTGTGGGTACACCGTATTAGACATTCTCTGACCGTATCTAACACAATAACCACGCGTTATTCGTTATAAACGTGGGATTATGAATTATATTGAGAACGTCGTACATAGAAAACATGCCGTAATGTAACGTTACCCTGAGTGTAAACCTTAGACGCATTCATCGTGAAGCCTGCAGCAAGGTTTGCAAATTTCGCAAAGATTAATATAAATACTAATATAAAGGTTAATAAAACATTACACTCACATTAGAGGTGTGCGATACTCCAAATTTTGGTATCGATCCGATACCAAGTAAATACAGGGCCAGTATCGCCGATATCGATACCGATACCAATACTTTTTAATTTTAAAAGCATGCACTTTAACTTGTATGCACTTTCCTGTGCTAGAGCAGTGTGTCATGATTTATGAGGTGAATGCATCATTAATATGCTAAATATGAAAACGTTTTCATGACTACTAAATATATTGTGATTTGTGCTCTTAACTTGCCTGTAATTATTAGTCAGTGACTTTTACAAAACTACCCTAATTATAGTAAAAGTACTATTGTACACTAGCCTACTGTTCAAAAGTTTGGGGTCTGTAAGATTTTTATCAAAAATACAGTAAAAACTGTAATATTACAATTTAACATAGGCTATCTGTTTTCTTTGGGCTATTTCTATTTATATGAAGTAGATTTTTTTTAAGTGTAAAACCCTTGACTGTCACTTTTGATCAATTTAATGCATCGATCCTTGTTGAATAAAAATATTAATTTCATTAAAAAAAATCTTACTGTCCTCAACATTTTGAACCGTTATATACACTTTTGCTTTGTTTATTGCAAAATAACTCCCGATTGTTTCTCTGTCATCTAAGCAAGGCTTCGTTTCCCAAACGTGCCTGTAAGCTCAGTGAAGCACCAGCATTGTACACTCTCTGGGATTGATTGGTTTCGTCTTGTATCCAGATGACTAAGAGAAAAAGTTCTATCCTACACAATTATCCGCTAACATTCGCTTATTTTTCCACTTAGAAGCTTATTTTACGCACTGAATTGCGTGCTAAATAAATAAAAATTACTGGTAAAAAAAAAACACATTTGGATCGATATTTTTATGTGAGGATCGATCCTTTTCGATACCACGTCAGTATCGAAGTATCGATATTTTAGGATCGATCCGCCCACCTCTAACTCACATCTTCTGGAGGTTCAGCAGGAACACGTTGGTACAGGCCCGGTTCTACGGGGGTGCTTGAGGGTGCTAAGCACCCTCAAATAAAAGTGAAAGCACCCTCAGATGAAAAATTATTAATAGCACACATAAACGAGATTTTGCCGAAAATAAAACACAGACGGATTTCACACTCTTGCCTATAATAGGATAGCCTACACAAAATAAATTAATTAATAAAATTAAACAAATATATATATATATATATATATATTAAATAAATTATTTCGTTATGCTTTCATGTTTAATGCATTGTAGTAGTTGTACTTTCGTGATCGCGATACGCAAAAGGTGAAGCTGTCTCTGCTGCTCACTTTGCTTGCGTGCGTGCTTCCCGCTCAGAAATTTTGTTAGCTGACTTTCTGAGACGGGGCTTTAGGTAACGTAAAAATGAGTGTCGATCCATTTTTAATCATCATGGACATAAGAAAATGGCTCAAGCAAGCCGTTTGAAGGAAGGTTACAGTACTGAATATATTTGGATTAGCTTCTTCCTCCTCCTCCGAATCACAACCTGTAAGTATTATTATTAATAATTGTAGCATGCTCAATAAGTATTTTGTGTAACGTTATGTGTGTTGTGTAGCGTTAAGCTAGCGCAGCTTCTTGGTCTTTTGCTGTCAATTGTTTTGAACTGCTTGTCGTTGTTATTGGAGTTGTCATAAAGAATATAGCAGCAATACCTTGGTGTAATAACGTTACTGCAGAAGTGCTTTATCAATATGTTTATGCATAACGCTAACAATGAATGACTGATTGGGTGTTGATGTGTTGTCATGGTTGTCATATTGTACAGACCCGGCAGTCAGCGCTAGTGCATTATGGGTAATTGTTTGTTGGGAGTTGATTTATGCGTTATTACAGCAATATGGTTGGGGTTTGTGTTAGTAAAGTTACGTGTGTTTATGTTCAAGTTAGGTTGGATGTTCTTGGTACATTTTCTGCCTTGTTATGTAAAAATGTCATGGAGAGAGACGTGTGTAAGGCAGTGACTTTTGGCCATTCTGTGAGTGTTCAATTGACCTTGAAGCTGGTTACAACAATGGTATTACCACAGTGTAGGTAGACTATGTGTGTGGCATGTTTTAATGTTTTGCAAAGTGAAGATTACTGCTTGCTTACATGCTATTTTATAATTTACTGCCAGATCGTATACTGTTTAACATAACAGCAATTACAGCAGTATTGTTGTATATAACATCCCCAATTTTGAGATACTATGTTTCAGACTGATGACTGAGCTATTTCCTACGATTATGTAAGCAGCACCCTCACTATATTCAGAAGCACCCTCAGTGATTTGGTTCTAGAACCGGGCCTGCGTTGGTACCGATCCGTTTTTTCTTGTTTGTGAAGCTGTCTGGTGTGAAATGATTCGCGCAAACATGAAAGCACAGATGATCGTGGGGAATCCCCGTGAGGGAATCCCCGCGTCAATCCTTTGGGCATATCGCTTCAAAAACAAAACTCAGCCACTGCATCTTCAACGGCTCGGATTTAGGAACATCCAAATGACTGCTGTGTTCCTTATTACATCTAAGAACAGAACACCACAATCGCTTAGACGCCATTCTACTCCAGCATATCAACAATGGCGGACTACTATGACGACGGCTGTCACAGCTTGCTCAGGGCGGGTCTTGTGTTGAAACACGGCTGTCAATCACAATAGCGGGAGGGGCGTACGATCTTATGACGTCACAATATCGAACGGCTTGATTTCAGAGATGGTCAAACATATAAGGAGATTAAAACAAAACCACTGGATGGATTTTTATCATGATAGGATGGTTGTGTACAGGCACTGCCAACAGACATTTCAGTGCAATCAACTTGTAAAAGTGCATGTACCATTATATGACCCCTTTAAACCATAGATATATTGCCTATGAAGTTCAAGTAAATGCGCTAGAAAATCCGCGCTCATTCAAGGATGTGCATTTATTGCATGAACGGAGAAAGCGCCGATGCCTGCATGATTTCATCTGACGATAGCATATTATAATCTATCTGTTCCTTGAGAGCAGAACGAACGAGCCTTTATTGACGTTTTTAAATCTGAAAACTCCAAAAAGCAACGAAATTGTCAGACATCTGTATGTTAACAGAGGAAAACAACTGAAATACAGCGCTGGTTGTTCTCTCGAACAATACAGATACAAATTTGACTCACTTCTGCAGCTGCGCTTGTACAACGCTGAACGCTCTCTCTAGACTCTAGAGTGTTGCCAACAGCGCCGCCACTGGCCGGCGGGCTGAATCGATTCATAGGATTTGATGAATCGATATTGAATTGAGAAACAAATAATTGCAATGCATTGATGAATCGATATTTTTACCCAGCCCTAGAAAAAATGCTTGTAATGTGTTCAATTTCAGTTTGTATTTAAAGAGTTGTAAAATTACTATTTGTTTTGGAATATGTAATATTTTTGTGTTTATCTGGATTTAAACATTCATTTTGCAGGATCAGTTCATATGTGTTATTGGAGATACAGTGCAAGCGGTGTGGAATCACAGACCTGTATTGATGAGGTGATGTTACAAGATTTATAATGACAGCACATCCTGATCAAGCTAAAACACTACTAAGTCACTAAATATCCCTATAGCTTTTAAATGCTTTGAATCTTTTGCATGTGCAAGTAATAAATTCCCATCTGTGCATTTACACATGGCCTTTAATCATCAAATATTTTATAGGTAACAAACCAAAGAAAGAAGGCTTGCAGCATTGCTGTGTCAACCGTGGTAAATACAGGAACAGGAACATCCTTCATGAAGATGTGGGGCAAGCTTAAAATGTAAGAATACCTTTCTTAATTTGCATTGGTCCTGGGTTTGCATGGGTCATATATCTATATTTGTGTAATTGATAAAGTTATGTAGCCTGGGTGCCAGCCCGAACCCCGCCCACTACATTTTTTGGTCGGGAAGTTCGGTCTGGACTCGATCCATTGAGGAGTAATTATGCCCGGCTCCCAAAAGGCCGAGCCAATCAAATTGCCAGGGCGGGCTTTAATCTATGATGGACAGATGATCTGCGGTTACGTAATCACCCACGTCATCAAAGAGCGGTTGGGTTGAATTAGTTTACAACAAAGGGGGGGGCCAAGATGGCGTTCATCTGTGCAGACACGTTTTGAGCGTGTCGTAAGGCAACTTTGAGATTAACATGAAACTACTTCTGAAAACCCCGATAAATTTGATCGATTATTAGTTTAGTTGTTCTTCTACTACTGAGTGGTTTGTCAGGCCCATATGGGTAAGAAAAGAAACAGAGATAAGACTCAGGTTAATACAGACATGGCGACTGACAAATGTAGTGTCGACGGGATGGACACAGAAGAAGAATTTGCGACATCCTTGCCATGCACTCCGAGTAAAAGTCCACCGGGAAAAAAAGGGAAATTAAAGGTGAACATTGATGAGAAAATTGATTCACTCATTAATGCTGTCGCTGAACTTACATCGAAGTGTGACGGCACATTTCAGAGAGTTGAATCCATGGAGAAGGTCTTGGAAAGTACGGCTTCTTCTATTACCTCTCTTTCTACCACCGTAAGTGATCTGGTACGTGAGAGCATGTCCCACAAAGAGAAGATTCTGAAACTCGAAAAAAATATTGCTGCATTGCAGCAAGAAAATAAGCAACTGAAGGAGGTGTGTATGGGGATGCAGAACTATAAAAGAAGATGGGATCTCAGGATTTACGGGGTAAAGGAAAGTAATCCGGACAAGGAGAGTAACGTTAGCACACGAGATATTGTTATCAAGATCCTTTCCAAAGTGTCTCCAAAGATCGCGCACAAACTTCCAGATGTCGTGGATTCGGTTCATAGACTGGGACAGGGAAGAGGAGATGGCCGCCCCAGAGTGATAATTATTCAGTTCGCCATGCGACTTTATCGAGATATAGTGTGGAGAGATGCCAAAGACAACCACTATCTGAAGGAAAACGGGCTACACATCAAAGAAGATCTGTCTTCGGAAGAACGAGCCGCAAGGAAAAAAGCATGGCCACTGGTGAAACGTGCAAGAGAAGAGGGTAAGAAGGCCGGCTTTCGAGGAGGATTTGCCTACATTGAAGGGGTGCGCATCAGTGTTCCTGACATTACCTGAGTGGATGGTAGCCTATCCGTCGTCAGAAGTTATGGATACATATCGGGATCAACGCAAGTGTTGTGATTGATGTAATGTTTCATGCTTTCTCAGTTTTTGATTTTCTCCAAAGGTACTTGTTCTATACTAGTTATTTAATTAAAATTTTGAAACGGCCGATTACAAGTTTGGTAAGTTCGAATTAATTTCTTTAAATGTTCGAGGCATTCGTGACGCTGTTAAAAGAAAAGCTATATTTCTTTTTGGAAGACATACAGAAGCTCAAATACTTTTTTTTCAAGAGACTCATTCTTGTGACTCTGATTCGAATTTTTGGAAAACCCAATGGGGAGATTATGCAATTTTTAGTCATGGATCCAATCACTCAGCAGGTGTCGCAATTTTCTTTAACAAATTCAAAGGCAATGTTTTGGAATCTATTCGTTCAGATAATGGAAGATGGATTATACTGACTGTTAAACTGGACAATTCCACTTTAATAATTTGCAATGTCTACGGATTTAATACTCGAGTACACAATTTAGAAATGTTTAAGAAGATTTGTGATACAATAACAGGTTTAAAGAAGAAGCATAAGAATGGATATGTAATTGTTGGTGGTGATTTCAACGATGCTCCAGACGATTCTGTTGACCGTTTTCCACCCAAACATAGTTCACGAATTTCAGATTTATTTGGTTTTGTAACTGACAATTTACAAGTTTCTGATGTGTGGAGATATTTGAATCCCAATTGTTGTGATTATACTTGGAATAATAGCACTTTTTCTTTAAAATCAAGAATAGATTACTGGTTGATCTCTTATGACTTAATCAACTATGTTTCAGAAACAAAAATGACCTGTGCCCCTCTATCAGATCACAAATTGATATCAGTCTCTTTTGATGGGTGTAAGAGTAGTATTATTCGTGGATACTGGAAATTTAACAACAGTCTACTTTCTGACAATTGTTTTGTGGAACAAGTTAAATTGATAGCAAATATTTTTGAAAATAATAATTTAAATTTTGTCCAAAAGTGGGAGTTATTTAAGTTTAAAGTCAGGGTAATTGCTATGAGAAGAGGTAAAGAATTAAAGAAAAATAAAATTAGGAAGATTACAGAGATAACAGAGCAACTTAATACTTTAATTAAACAAAATACTCTATCCGAAGATGACAAATCTAAATTATATCTTCTTAATTTAGAAATAGATAATCTATACATAGAATTAGCTAAAGGTGCTTATGTGAGATCAAGAGCTAAATGGTTTGAGGAAGGGGAAAGAAATACTAGTTATTTCTTTTCTCTTGAAAAAAGAAATTATACAAGAAACTCTATCTCATCATTAACTATAAATGAAAGAATCTCTAATAATCCTTCAGATATAGCATCTTTTGTGTATTCCTTTTATGAAAAACTTTATACTTCCAATTCTGACAATGAAAAAATAAGCACTTACATACAAACAGTTAAACATTTTGTTCCAACAGTTTCTAATGATTATAGTGAATATTGTGAAGAGGATATTTCCAAAGCTGAGATCTCTAAAGCTCTTTTTTCAATGAAGAAAGGAAAATCCCCTGGATCAGACGGGTTAACTGTTGAATTTTATTGTGCCTTTTGGGATCTGATAGAAAACCCTTTATTTAGCATGTATAAAGAATGTTTAGAACAGAAAGAAATGAGTACAACAATGAAACAAGGTATTATCAGTTTAATTCCAAAACCAGACAAAGACCCCTTGATCATTGACAACTGGAGACCAATAACATTGTTAAACATTGATTATAAAATTTTAGCCTTAGTTTATGCTACTAGATTAAAGAGTGGTTTAAATAAAATAATTGGAGAATCTCAAACTGGTTTTATGGCAAAGCGTCATATTAGTTCAAATATTAGGCTTATATTGGACCTGTTAGATTATAACCAATTTGTTAATTCAGATGCACTCATTTTATTCCTTGACTTTTACAAGGCGTTTGACACAATTGATCACCAATTTTTATTACAAAGTTTACATGCATTTGGTTTTGGAAATAAATTCATTCAGACTGTTAAAATGTTTTACAAAGGCATTAATAGTTCCGTTATATTACAGAACAATACTTCTAGAAGATTCTCTATCAACAGAGGAGTGAGGCAGGGTTGCCCAATTTCCCCATTTTTGTTTTTAATTGTTGTGGAACTATTAGCGATTAATATAATTAAAAATCCAAGTTTACATGGTATAACATTATTTAATAGAGAAATAAAAATATCACAATTGGCCGATGATACAACTTTATTTCTAAAAGATAAGACTCAAATTAAGAATGCAATTGAATTAGTTAAAACTTTTTCTGATGCCTCGGGTCTCCAGTTAAATATTACAAAGTGTGAAATTCTCCCAGTGCATGATTCTTCTGAACATTCAATGTTTAACATTCCAGTGAAAGAATATGTTAAATATTTAGGAATTTATATATCTAAAAATTTGACAGTTAGACAGCATCTCAATTTTAATAACAAGATTAAAAAAACAAAAATGATTTTTGACAATTGGTTAAGAAGAGATTTATCTATCTTAGGCAGAATTTTATTAACAAAAGTAGAAGGTTTATCCAGATTCATTTTTCCTGGGCTGTCTTTATTTGTTCAAGATTCTACTGGTAAAGAAATTAATAGATTATTAGTTGATTTTTGCTGGAAAAATAAGCACCACCATCTTAAAAAAACTTTATTAGCTGGAAAGAAATCTGAAGGAGGTTTTGCAATGCTGGATTATGTAGACATGAACAATACTTTTAAGATTAATTGGATCAAAAGGTGTGTTATTGATACTGATTCAATTTGGTCCTTTATTCCACATAATATTTTTAAGAGGGTCGGTGGTCTTAAATTTCTTTTAACTTGCAATTTTGTACCATCTAAATTACCTATAAAACTGTCTAAATTCCATGAGCAAGCACTCTTGGCCTGGAAATTGTGCTTTGTGCATAATTTTTCTCCTCACAGAATGAAAATATGGAATAACGAATTGATTACAGTTAAAGGAAAGAGTTTATTTTTTGAGAAATGGTTGGATCACGGGTTAATGTATTTAAGTGATTTATTTGATTCATCTTTAAAAATTCACTCTTATGATTCTTTTTTGTCCAAATTCAATTTTCCTATAAAATTTAAAGAATTTTCTGTAGTAATTAAAGCGATTCCCTCTGGACTTATTAATTTAATGTGCAGCCACCTGACTTATTATAAAGTTGAAAATAAAGATTATGATCTCTTTATAAATGGTAAATATATTTTTGATAAAAAATGTACTAATAAAGATATAAGACAAGTATTTAATGAACAAAAGAGAGTTACTCCAAGAGGGAAATTTTATTGGAATTCTATTTTAAGAGATGTTAATTGGAGAAAAGCATGGCTGCTCCCTTACAAATTTTGTATTTCTAACAAAGTGAGAGAAATTCACCTGAAGATCTTACACAAAATATATCCAACTAATATGTGGCTCTCTAATTTTATGGAAATTGGGAAAGAATGTTCCTTTTGTAACAACTGTGAGGAGACTTTAAATCATCTCTTTGTTGATTGCCAGAGTGTAAAGTCATTTTGGAAAGATTGTTTTTTTACTTTTTCAGTTAAAATTAAGCTAATGATAACACTGAATGTGAGGGAAATTATTTGCTATTTTGAGAATGATGATAAAAATATTCACAATTTTGTAATTTTTATCATCTTGAATGGCAAATTTTTCATTCATAAATGTAGATTGTCAAAATCTCCTCCTTTATACAAGGTTTTCTGTAACGAACTCACTCTGTTAATGAAGTCTCTTAAAATTGTTAAAAATTCAAAAGCTATGTCTATTGTAAGGTATTATGAATCTGTATTTGGCGTCTTATGAATGTCTCTTTTTCTTTATTTTTATTTTATTTTATCATCCTTGGAGTTTATGTTACTCATGCCTGTTTTTTTTTTTTTCTGTAATGTTAATTACATGTTCTAATAAAAAAAAAAAAAAAGTTTACAACAAAGACGACTGCCGCTGGAGAATTGAGGTTTCACGAGTTCACACTTACAAATAAGTCAGATAGAATAAATGCGTATATGAGATTTAACGAGTTCACACAAATAAGTCAGATAAATGCGTATATGACGTGCTGTCCGAGGAGAGGGCTGTGGGCTCGGTAGCCATTCTCCCCCCGTGTTCCTGGTTGTGAGAGAACAAGCCAAGACAAGAGTGAGGATTCGGGGTGGTGGAGGGATGCTGAAAAACTGTCAAGGAGTGTTAGGTAAGTTGACAGAGTGATTAAGCTTCCTCATGCTGATAGATAGGGTAACGTTGGACATGGTATTGTTTGATGACAAGTTGATATTGGATTGATTATTTGTACGTGCTCCTCCCGAACTTTGTTTATGAAACATCATGTGTAGATTCCGCCATCGCGTCTGTTATAGAAGATATCCACAGCGCATTCATTTTAAAAGAGGAACAGAGAGCCGCAACATTTTGTTGGTTGAAAATATGAATGAAGAACACACGTCATTTACTCCGTTGCTCTGATTGGTTGTAGGTCTATCCAATTGAGTGCAGAGGTTTTTTTTTTCCTCGTTCGGTTGAGACACGCCCCACAATCAAAGCTCAATGGAGCAGTATCAGACTCACATTCTGACTAGAATATGAGTATGACGAAGTCAGGCTAAAAGTTATGCTTAATTCCCTGTAAAGTAGCATTAAAAAGGTTCTCTATTTTGAATCACTTTAAGCCCAGTGTCAAAGATGGCGTAGTCACACTCTAAAAAATGATTCACAGGCTTAGTAAATATCATAATAATAAATAGCTATACTAACTTAATAAAATCTCTGAATATCACTTAAGTGATTGTTTGAGTTGTACATATCAAAATAAATGCCTAGAAATTCAAGTTAATTTTGTTCAATTTACAATTATCATTTAGGTTTATTTCACAAAATAAAATTAGTATTTGCCTAACAAATTAAATTTTTTAGATATTGTTAATATGTTTAGTAAATTTCAATCAAAATATTTGAGAATGGATTAATTCTACTGATTAGTTTCAAGAACTACAATTATTACTCATTCCAATTTAATATTATTTCAACTTAATCAACTACTTAAGATGTTGAGTAAGTTACGCGCCAAATTGACGCTAATCGTGCGGCCTCATGGGAAATCTGCCTCTCTGCCTTGGCAACAAGTGGCAGCCTGCCGTAAGAAGGAGAAACACACCGACCGCAGCAACACCTTTGGAGACTACAAACCGTGGTAAGTGTTCAGCTAGTAAGAGTTAATGAAATATTAATCCTGTCTTGTGCATTAACACTTTATGGAGTCATTTTGTGAGTACTGTCGTAGCCATGCTTTTGTTTAAGTTACCGTTACAGGGTTGTGTAAGGTAAAGCTAACGTTAGTCGTCAAGAAGCTTAAGTTACTTTAACAGTAGCACGACCAAATAACTATAAAAGTACTAACGTTAGCACTTACCAACTAACGTTAACCATATATGTTTTTATATTGGATAAGGCGCTTTGAAAAAAATCTCGACTTTTTTCACAGCGTAAAAAAGACAGTCAGGAGACAGCTAACGTTAACTGAAAAGACGTTTTACTCCAGTTGGAAGCGTAACATTATTTCCATTTGCTTTATCTACAGCAAGGCTCGAAATTGCGAGCATTTTGGTCGCATATGCTCCTGAAATTTGTGCGACCTAACAATATATTTGGGAGCATTTGTCCGAGTGCAAATATTGGTTGTAGAGCGACCTGTTTTTAATCCTTACGTTCTTAACTTTGAAGAAGATTTTAGATCAGTTAATATTAGCTGTCAATCACTCCCACTCGCTTTCGCTGCGCTACGTCACGTGACAGGGAGCTGACTACCGCGCGAAAAGGCTGAAAAAGAGAAAAGATGAAACGAGGTTTTTCCTCCATTGATTTTTTTTTTTTTTTTTTTGCCCACCGTCAAAGCCATATTTGGTCGAAGATTAACTGCTGCGCTTGTGTCAGGGCATGAGCATAGGGAGAGAGAGCGAGCCGGTCGCGCGCGCGCACTCTTACAGTCTTCAAACTTTTGAGCAGGCATCGTGATTGTAAAACATTGGGGAACAGATAATGATGGCTAGAGCAAAAGAAGTTGAATTTATTGATCATATTTAATTTGTTTCACAGCACCAACACAACTGAGAAGCTGTTTCACACACTTCAGAAGCTAAACAACGATCACAGAACGACAGGTAACGTTACATTTCATCTATTTATTACAAAGTTCCAGGAGAATTAATGTGAAGCATTAAATCGAAGATCCCAACACATTCATTTGGTTTACACAAGTTCAGAAAGTTCAAATTGTCAGTGTGGTGATCTCCGTTTCCGTGGAGACATTTGCTCTACGCCATTTTACAGCGTGGATGACGCATGCACAATTGACCCTTCGCAGGCAGCTTGATTGACAGGTGATCTGACCAATCATACTTCGTCATCCGCCATTTTGTCCGACAAAGCAGTCAGGAGAGTTAGTAGATTAACATGGGAGGATTTGAACTTGAACTGACGCCTTTCCGTGGTTGAAACAACATTCCTTATGTTTGTTAATGTTTATTTGAGGCAATAAATTAACTAGAAGGAAGAGATGATCGGTTCACGAGCAGCTTTAAAGGATAAGTTCTGTATTTTACACTTTAAGCCCTGTTTACAGATCGTTTCTGATGAAATAGAACGGTTAAGATTAAAATTTGGACACATGCTGCTGTCCCGAGAATTTTAGGTTTATTTCGCTTCTCCCCCCACCTACACAATGGCAGTCTATGTGCACTGGAACAATCCTTCCTAAAACGCATTAAACTTTCGTTTACAAAGAGATGAAACTCACCGAGTGGTCAGGGGTGTTCACTGATATGCTCACACAAAAATCGCTGCAAAAGATGCTTTCCAACAGGTGTTTTACCATCCGTTGTAAAACTGTGGATCTATTTTTCCAAACGTCTCACACCCGTAGATTCTTCCGTTGAGAGCTTGAATAATAGACACTCCAGCCCAGTTGGTGGCGATAATGCACCTTTGCCAATTGCAAGCAAACCGCTGGCATTTCATTGAATACACAGAAGAAGCAGAAGAAGAAGCGGCGGAGTAATACCGTACCTCACACAGCACATTCAATACAAGTCAATGGAGTTGGACAAAAACTATGATAAAACCTGTTGGAAAGCATCTTCTGCAGCAATTTTTGTGTGAGCATATCAGTGAACACCCCTGACCACTCGGTGAGTTTCACGTCTTTGTAAACGAAAGTTTAATGCATTTTAGGAAGGATTGTTCCAGTGCACATAGACTGCCATTGTGTAGGTGGGGGGGAGAAGCGAAATAAACCTAAAATTCTCGGGACAGCAGCATGTGTCCAAATTTTAATCTTAACCGTTCTATTTCATCAGAAACGATCTGTAAACAGGGCTTTAAGTGTAAAATACCGAACTTGTCCTTTAACTGATGTTCTACAGCGATCTGTCACGACACATTAAAGAGCCACAAAACGGTATTTATTGTTTAAATTTCTTTTAAAAAATGACCAAATTTGAAAGCTGAGACTTTGTTTAATATGTTTAATATCAAACGTAACCGAAAAGTAACCTGGTCTGTCCTGTCTGTCAGCGTGTTGTCAGTCTCCTCTCTCCTCCGCAATGTATTTTTCACTGCGTGAGAACATGGTGTGGCGTGAGAACGGTGTAGCTTGTCGGACATAGTGACAGTAACTAAGGGGGGTGGGTCTTTGCGAACGGTCAAATTGTATTTAATAATCGATTAAACATGTTAACAGTATGACATAAGTCTTGGTTTTGTTTGTAACACTGATAAATAACTATTGAAAGGAGTGACATTAAAAATTGTCAAGTAAGTTTGTCAAGTAAGTTTCAAACCCAGTTGCAAAAAAAATAACGTTGAGCCCTGTAATGACTTATATGTACATCACATCTATAAGCATATGTGTGATGCACATATCCTCCCATCCACCATTGTGTACCTGAGCAAGACACTTAACCCCTAGTTGCTCCAGAGGCGCGTAAGTTTTGACATGTATAGCAATTGTAAGATGATAAAAGCCTCAGCTAAATGAATAAATGTAATGTGTGAGACATGTAGGTACATATTCACTATACAATATGTAGTTGACATATTTTATCATATCTATGAGTTTTTTCCACAACTGCTTTGCTTTGTAGGCCCCTTCCTATCAGTTCTAGCCTAGTAGTACAAAATATTGTAAATAATTCAGTGTACACATGATTATAGATGTGAAATACATATACGCCATATTATATACCTCATTAGACTGCGTCCAGAAGACATTAAAACTAAAGTTTTAATCAGTAATATTCTGAATTGCAATCATTGTTTTTTTCCAGAGCTGATGGAAGTAGCTAACAAGTGAGCCATCTTGCTTCCTCCTTATCTCTGTTGATAGTTGCACATGTTCAGTCGATCAGGCTTGGATTGGGTACCGACAGATAAAAATAAATAGAAAATAAAAGTAAATGCTCCGTATTTGTCTTTTCGTCCACTCAAAGCGCTTTTACACTACATCACATTCACCATTCATACACTGAGCCTAAGTGCTCAAACAGAAACTAACATTTACACACATTTATACACTGGTGGAATAGCCACCGACAGCCACATACTTTTACTAAATAAAAGTATGTACAGTGTGTGTGTTACACCCAAATGGAATGCACACAGAGATTGTATTGTACATTTGATCAAATAAATAATGGCAGGAGGTAGTTCCACATGATAGAATAAATAAATATGATTGTAACTATTAGAACTATAGTTGGAAGTAGATGTCATTACTGACATCAATGAATAAGTTGTGGTTATATTTTTTACTGATATTTATGATAAAATTTATCAGTCCAAAAAGTATTTACATGAAGTGAAGTAGCATTAAATCACTCTGTTAGCACCCTATGTTAACACTATTTATCATCCCTTTTTTAGGTGGCACCTTATAGGATGGCAATGTAAGCTCTGCACATTTGTGGATTCATCAAAAGGGGCACTTCTGAAGCACTATCGACTGAAACATGGTACCTTTGCTCGTGGATATACAATACTGTGTCTTCATTTAAACTGTCCTTGCTCCTTTAAGACATGGGGTGGCCTGCGTACACACTTGTATAGATCCCACAATTTGCAAGAAACTGAAGAGCGTGAAGTTGAGCAATCTTTCAGATGTAAAATTTGTGACTCTTTTTATCCTAATACACAAGACTATTTCCAACATATTAATTCCCACTTGAAAAGACATGAAACCATAGACTGTGCTTTTGATGGATGTGATTTCAAGACAAACATATATGGTACTTATGCGACACACAGAAGTAGAAAGCACAAGTCCTATTCATGGAAAGATTTTAAGACCGATGTGATTGCAAAACATCCAGATTTGACTAACAATGAAATCTGCTTTCCAGTGTTGGAATCACATGGTCATGTGGACATAGACACCACTTTAGAGTTAGATTGTGAAAGGGACAGTGTTAGCTACTATAAATGAAATAGAGAGAAATATTGGTTCTTTCTTGTTAAAATTGGAAAGCGTCTATAACGTTTCTGGCAAATGTGTTGATAACTTGGTGGAACAGCTTCATTTTATTTGTACATCGTCATCTCAGTATATTCCAAAGTTAGTTAGTGAAATTTTCACAAAGAATAACTGTGTTGTAGATGAAGCTATTGTCAGTGAATTTGTAGACCAACTGTGTCACTCGAATCCTTTTAATGCAGCATTTGAACCTGATGGTCCCTTTTCTTCAAAGTATAAGAGGGGAAAATATTTGAAAGAAAACTTCAGTGTAATTGAGCCGGTAGAGTATATTTTAGATCCAGAGGGTAATTGCAGCTTTCAGTATGTGCCGGTTCTAGAGTCTTTACAGCAATTGTTGAATAATAAAGACATTGTTAAAGGGGTCATATAATGGAACATGCACTTTTACAAGTTGATTGTACTGAAATGTGTGTTGGCAGTGCCTGTACACAACCATCATAAAATGATAAAAATCCATCCAGTGTTTTTTTTTTTAATCTTCTTATATGTTTTCCCCTGTCTCTAATCAAGCCGTTCGACCGTGTGACGTCACACGGTCGGACGCCCCTCCCATGATGGTCGATTGACAGCCGCAGTTCAAACACAGACTCCGCCCTCGCTCGTGAGCGAGCTGTCAATCACAGTCCGCGCGTCTCGCTGGAGCACTGTCTCTGACTGTCTGTGAGGAGAATGGCGTCTAAGCGATTGTGGTGTTCTGTTCTTGGGTTTAAAAACGATCACAGCAGTCATGTTGATGTTGCTAAATCCGAACCGCTGAAGACGCTGAACACGCAGTGGCTGAGGTTTTTTTTCGAAGGGAATTCCCCATTCCCCATGATCAACGTCAATGCTTTCATGTGTGCACGAATCATTTCACACACCAGACTGCTTTACAAACGAGGTCAGTATAAAGCTGGTTTTGCTAAAAACTGCTTCTGGAAAAAGGATCCGTACCAACTATTCATGTTGCTGCACCTCCAGAAGAACTGAAGTGAGTGAAACGTTGTAGTTAATTATAAATACAACGTTGTGTTTATATTAATCTTTGCAAATAGCTTGCATGCTTCACGATGAATGTGGCTATTTTTACACATTCATCGTGTACATCGGTACATTATGGCATGTTTTCTATGTACGACGTTCTCGATATAATTCATAATCCCACGTTTATAATGAACAACGCATTATGGTTTTTGTGTTATTAAAAACGTTTTTTATAAAAAAAAGCTCATTATCATTTAAAGACACATGCACTGAAACGGCGTGCTGAAAACAGAGCTGTTTTTGACCAGGTAAAATCAGTGTTTTCTTACAATACTAATGATCATTTTTAATTAAAGTATATTACAAACTTTTAATTTAGACCATAAAGAAGCATATTAGCTTGTACAAAAATGGCATTATATGACCCCTTTAAAAATGTTTTGACTAAACATTCAAACGTTTCACATTTGGCATCCTTCCATGATGGTCAATATTTCAAGCAAAATGAACTTCATGCTAATGAAGAGTTCAGTATTTCACTTATACTCTACATCAGGGGTCACCAAACTTTTTTCTCTGGGGGCCACATTATCGTTCCTGACTGTGATGGGGGGCCGGGGCCGGGTCAGCTATATAACATAGAATTGTATGACCCAGACCAAAATGACCACCAGCAGGCCTCATTGTGTAGTAGAGATTACTAGCCTGGCACAGCCATCCCCACTACTATATCCACACTACTATATCAACACTTGATTCCTGGCACATATTTGTTTATCTTTACTAGTGGTTTGCAAAAGTTGTAATCGAGTCTTCACACTTTGTTTAGTTTAAAGTTATTCTTCACAAATAATCGTTGGTCCACTGTTCTTTGAAAACTCTGCACTCTCTTTTAGGGGTGGAACGGTACACAGAAGTCACGGTTCGGTTCATACCTCGGTTCAGACATCACGGTTGGGTACAATGAAGGGAAAAGCAAAACAAAAATGCAGAAGGCTTGTGCATGTCTCAGGCTGGACCACCAAAAGAAAAATAAATGTCTTAAGCCTTGTATTTTTTTTAAATAAGTTTTATTAATAAAGTAAAGGCATAGAACCAGTTTATTTGTAGTGCACTGACAATAAATAGTTTTATATAATTAGTTCATTAATTCAATTGATAAAAATACCTTGATATGTTTGGCAATTGTAGGCTACCTGAATTAATTGAAAATTAATCTGCTACATTTCAGATTAATATATTTGTTTTCCTTAAAAATGTAATTAACAGTAACTTAAACACTTTGCAGTTTGAATGATGTCCTGCATAAACTAAATGACGGAGTATGTTTTTATGTTTCCACTGTTCGATCGCGGCCGCGCGCCACACACACACACACACACACACACACACACACACACACACACACACACACACACACACACACAAATATAAGTAAACACTTTACGACTTTCCGATCGCGCCCACACCTCTCTCTCAACATATTCCAGCATTGCAATCTTTACACCGCAGCCTGCTTTAGAGCTTCAGAGCTAAGGCGGAGCTACAGATTAGGTGTCCCTAAGAACCCGCGTATTTAACAGTAGTTCCGCATTACATTAATTAAATTGCACGCAAGTTTTATTTATTTTTATACCGTGTATTCTCCGTGTAAATGTATGCACCAAACTGTGACGCCCGTACCATGACGTACCGTCCATAACGACTTTTGGGGATTGCCTCATAGGGCCGGTTCAAGTAGTGGGGAGCAGAGGGGCTGGGGGGCCAGTCAAAGGGGGGTGGCGGGCCTGGGTCGGCCCGCGGGCCTTAGTTTGGTGACCCCTGCTCTACATAGATGATTTTGAAATCTGCAATCCTCTTGGAACTTCACGAAAAAAAACATAAAGTCACAGCAGTATACTGGGTACTTGCAGATGTACCATCTGATCTGAGATCACAGCTAACATCTATTCAGTTGGCTCTCCTTTGTAAGGCAAATGATGTAAAAAAATTTGGCTATGAAGCTGTTCTGGAGCCTCTTTTAAAAGATCTCACAATATTTGAGAAGGAAGGTATTTTTTTGCCTCAGGTTGGTACAAATATCAAAGGCACTGTTTTTTGCATTTCAGCAGACAATCTTGGTGCTCATTCTTTGGGTGGGCTTGTAGAAAGCTTTTCTGGACATTACATATGTAGGTTTTGTATTGGACACCATTTGGACTATCAGCAAAAGGAAGTGCGTTCAGGAGCTTTTCCACCAAGAACAAAAGAGAACAATATTTTACTTTGACCGAACCTAACAAGTCCATAACGCAGTTTCCATACAGATGGACTGAAAAAACTGATCAACCCCAACCAATCCCAACAAATTTTGCCTCTCGCAAAAGTATAGGTGGGAATGTACATGAGAACTGGACATTATTAAGATTATTATCATTTATCATTGGGGCGAAGATATCATTGAATGATCCAGCATGGCAAGTTCTCATGAGTTTAAAAGATATTACTGAGCTTGTAGTATCTCCTATTCATACTGAGGAAAGTATTTGCTACCTAGACACACTGATTTCCCAGGAAGTTTTCCCAGAGCAAAAATTAATTCCAAAGCACCATTTTTTGGAGCATTATGCTGATAAGATAAGAGAGTTTGGTCCTTTAGTTAGCCTCTGGACTATGCGCTTTGAGGCAAAACATAGCTTCTTTAAGAGAGTTATTCGAAACACACACAGCTTCAGAAATGTATTGATGTCACTTGCTTCAAAGCACCAAATGATGATGGCATACCATTCACAAGCAAATGCTTTGAAATCTGAAATATGTGTCACTAAAATAACATCTCTTCCATTAGAGCTACTTGATATGGAATACAGCAGTCTTTCAGGGAAGTTTATCCAACACAAACCTCTGTGAACTTGACCAATGTAGTGATACACCATGGAACTAAATATGCTGCTGGGATGGTTTTGCCTTATGGGTCAACTGGTGGTCTGCCTGATTTTGTTGAGATTTCACAGATTGTAATTGTTGACAGTAATATTGGTTTTATTGTGAAATTACTTAACAGCTGGTATGACGAACATTTCAGGGCATTTGTGTTGAACCACACTGGAAAAATGACCCTGGTGCAGCATAATGAACTTGGTGACACGTATCCCATGACAGCATTTTTTGTGGGAGGCAAACGCATGGTGACACTGAAACGTCACATTGTTTGCCAGTTTTAGGTGAAAAGACTCTTGAATAACACCAACCTTAATTTAGTTTTTTTTTTTTTTGGTCCAGATGGATTTCATTGCCTTGAAAGTTATTATAGAACACCAGAGTGAGAAGCTTACACTATCCTCAGGAATACCCAGCACTGTGGAGCAGCTACATGACACTGTGAAGGATACATTTGGAATCATTGAGGATTTTACCCTCCATTACTTGGATGAGGACTTTGGTGATTACTTCACACTCCATTCTACCAACCAGATAAAACACAAGGGTACAATAAAAGTTGTGATCATTCCCTCACTTGTGCTTACATTTACGCCGACTGAAAACCAGACTGATGTAAGCAATCAGAATGACAGTTCAAGCACTGCTACTGATACAAGGGCAGATTACCAGACTAGTGGCACATCATTTTCTTCCCAAGACACTGTTATACTAACCTCTCCTGGAAGCCCTAATAGATCATTGTGGCCAGATGATATTATCATTCCACTTTTCTCTGCGGCAACAGAGGAAGTGCTGAATAATGCCAATGAAGAATTTGACGTCTCGCAAGTGAGTAAATAGTATTTGTGTCTCAGAAAATGCAGACATGTGTTACTTTTTGCTGAATTGAAATGACAATAGATTGTGTTACCAGTTCTTTCTTTGTCTTTTCTCACCTTTGTGTTTCAGGTCAGCGCAGAGTTCCAAAGGATCACCACACGGAATCTTGAGCCAAAATTCATGTCAATGTTGGACTTGTATTCCCCCAAACTGCTGTCCCTGTTCCAAGCAAAGAAGGGTGCTGCAGGCGAGCGACATCGGGCACAAATGAGTATTCTACTTCAGGTACTACAATTGTATTCCCTCTGGAGTGGAGTGAGTCAGAGGAAGCTGATATTTTATTTATTTTTTTTCAGATTATCGGTCTCATGTAATACTCTTAGGTATTTAATGACTCCGTTTCAGTAAGTAATGACAGTTGTTTAAAAAAAACACCTATCCTAGCATTAACATTTCTTGCTTTTTCTGTACTTCACTCTCTCATCTTTTAGACACCCCACAATCACATCCATTTATAGTCGTGCATCTGTCTGTTCTTCTGCACCATGACTGAGTTTTCCATGTTTTGTTTTATTCTTGCTACTTGCATCTACTTTGCATCCCTCCACAAATACTAGCTATTCTATTCTGCCAATGTTTCAAGTATTTATGTTGATTTGATTGAAATTTGACATTAAAGTACAGGTTTTATTTGTTATTTAAAGATTTTCTGTTCTGCAGAGTGGAGTATCCATTCAGCAAAAACGAGAGGTCATCATTCGATGTCTTAGTGACCATCTGGGAGAAGATGCAAGATCCTTGATGAAGGACTTTGAGGTTAGTAAAATAATTTTTAGGATTTTTTCTTCTTTGGAAGTTTAAACTAATGTATTCATTGATGACTGAGATGAGATTACATCTCTTAGTGTGAGAAAAGTTGATAAACAAAAGCAATACAAGCGATCAAACGCCATAGCAAAATGGACATACATTGCAAAATAGCAAAATGGACATACTGCATACTGATTAGTATTGGGGAGATGTCGATCTTAGGAACGTTCTTAAAATCACAACGTAGTTGCTTGGCCCCGCGGGGTTGCTTGCTCTTTGATCTGGTGATCACGCGGGACAAGATCAGGCGCCCTATTGATAGTAATCTATTGATAGTTATCATGGCAACGGCTTCAGTGTGCCACAGCTGTAGCCTATTTAACTTAAAGGTGGTATCAGCGATTTCAGGCCCAAAAATAAATTATCACATTCATCTAATATTTCCTAACGATCCGCTAGCTGCCCGCCCCATAAGCATGCTGTCAAAAAACCGCGTCTCTCTAGGTAGCCTAGGCTCTGAGATCTGCACACAAAAACAGTTGGTATCAACATCACTCAAAACCAAAATAAATAGTGTTCCAACCAATCATCGACAGGGGCGGGTGTTGTGAGGTTTTGCGCTCGTGCACGGCTGCCTATGACGGCTGCACGCGAAAACCTTACAACACCCGCCCTTGTCTGTGATTGGTATGTCTAAAGTGAAAACAAACTTGAGAAAATTGAGAGAAAATCTGCTTGTCAAATGCGTGTATATTAGACGCGTTGCGTGCAACTCTTAAAGAGACTGTAGTAATAGTAAACACGCTGCCGCTTGTCCTTAAAGGGATAGTTCACCCAAAAATAAAAAAATCTAATTATTCACGCTCCAATATAATAAATGTTCCAATGTTCCACGCTCCAATGTTATTCCAAACTTGTGTTAATTTCCTTCTAATATTTTTCTAATATTTATATTTGAAGAATGTGGCTATCCAAACAGTAGCTGGTCCCCATTGACTTCCATAGGAGAAATATACACAACTGTATACTAGGTTACATCAACTGTTCGGTTACCTACATTCTTCCAAATAACTTATTTTCAACAGAAGAAAGAAACTTATTTGAGTTTAAAACAGCTTGAGAGAGTAAATTATGACATTTTGAATTTTTAGGAGAACTATCCCTTTAATGTTAATAAAACAACAAAATGCAAATCACTCACTGCTCTTGACTGATAACTTTTAATAGTAGCTTTAATAAGTATCAGTGTATAATTTATACAGTGAAGTCGGTTTTGTTTTATTTTCATGTGTGTTCATTTAAATACTTTCTTCAATGCTACTGTTAAATACACCTACTGAAAACATAAAGCACTGATATGATATGATATTTTTGCCATATCGCCCACCCCTAGTTCAACTCTCAGTAGGAAGATTAAAGACTAACAAAACCCCTTCAATTGAAACTATATTGAATCTAATCAGTAAATGGATGCCATCATGTCCACCTTGAATGACCAATACAGTGTAGTTCACCTTAGTTTTTCATGTGATGTTATATAAGGAAGTAGGATTAGCAGATCTTAAACATATTCTTAAATTTGTAATCCTCCAACAGTTATAGATTCTGGAAACTCACAAACAGCAGAATCAGAACAGAATCAGTCTCTCTTCCAATGATTTGTGCTGCGCGTCACGTAAAAAAAGTTCAAGACAATTCAAATTTGGCAGCGCAAGAAAATCATACGATTAATCACGATTAAAAATTTTAATCGTTGCCCAGCACTAGTGTGTGTGTGTGTGTGTGTGTGTGTGTGTGTGTATATATATATTTATACTACAGGGCCGTTGAATGCTTGAATCTGATTGGTTGACGAACGTTCTAAGGTGTGCATTATTTTCAGGGAAACGCACGGCTAAAGAAGTTCCAGGCAGGTCTTGACCGCATTACAGTTCCATATCACTTCGCGTAGTCAACGGTAATAACGGAAAATAGGATACAATTCATAACAATAAAAAGCATTTAGCCCCATGCGCTTGATCTGCAATTTTCAATGTCTAGCTTCACAATCAATGGAAACATGCAGTTTAATTTGAATAAATAAAGTATATAGTCCTGCCTATATTATAATCAATAGAAAATTTAACTGAATATAGGCTAAATAAATGGATAGTCCTGCAGTACGGATTTTTATTGCAGATAATAATAAATAAATAATTATTTATAGGCCCACTTGTTAAAAGGGCTTTGTGTTTCATTTATTTGGCTATAGTCTACTGTCATCTGTCAAAAAAAAAAAAAAAAAAAGAAATGAACGAATTATTTAAAACGAATTAAATTAATAAATAAATAATAATACTGACGCACATGCTTTTCTGTCTCATTATTCCAACATCTCTCTCTAATAACTCAAACTGCATAAAGCTGGGGACACACTTTAAGGCCGGTTATGAATGCAATTTGATACTTATGACTGATCATGCCCAAACGCGCGTTCAGCGCGTTCAGTCTGTGTTCAAAGTCGGTGTTTAAAATCTGCTGCAGTCGATGAAAACAGTCAGAGAATGTGTCAGCTAGTCGTGTGTCCCCAGCAATAGTCTGCTATCAGTGGCTCAAACCTCCGTTACTAACTCTAAAATGACGTTTTGGAATTAGCAACGGAGGCATTGGATTAGATGCGTAAGAAATTAGTCCTACATACAAGAGCGTTTTAATGACAAAAACTTTACAAACGTCTTGAAATACATAATCTGAACAATGTTTCGAGGTGTGGTAACTGTAGTATAAGCGGAATAATTGACTTCAGCCCGTTGAATTATTAGAAAAATAATGCACACCCGAAGTGAACGGCCACTCCGCTTCGCGTCGTGACCGCATTACCACCTCGGGTGTGCATTATTTTTCTAATAATTCAACGGCCTTTCGTCAATTATTCCTTACATATATATATATATATATATATATATATATATATATATATATATATATATATATATATATATATATATATATATATATTAGGGCTGTCAAAGTTAGCGCGTTAATAACGCGTTAACGCAAAATCATATTAACGGCACTAATTTTTTTAACGCTCGATTAACGCAGCGCGTATTTTCTGTTTGACCTGCGGAGGAGCAGCGCTTTAATTCAGTTAACCACAGATATTATGTTGTTTCTCTAATTTTACAAGTATAGCCGAAATCAGAGCACAGATATTGTCTTTATCTTGAATTGTATGAATTTGATTTCACCAGACGACGGCTTGATTATCAGAATTTTTGTGCAGATTAACTTAACATCTTGGAAGGGAGAGCTGGTTATGTCTTAATGGGTCACGTTTTAGTCACCATTTCAAATTCAATCCGTTGTTTGACAACAGAAACAGTAAAATATACCAATGAAAACAGTTTTATTGAAAATTTTGCTTCATCAAAATGGGCACAGCGAGAGATAAACTACAATGTAATAGGCTAATAAATAATAAATGTACATTTAGCATTTTCAGAAGAGCTGCCCTGTCATGCAAAAATCTAAACATGTTTGTGTTAGTAAATTGCTCAGTGCAAAGAAAGAGAAGTAATGGTAACCTGGCATTTTTTTTGTTATTTCTACGTGTCTAATAGACATGAACAAGTTCTTTGAAAAATATCTATGACCTTTGAAACATGTCTCGTCCTTATGCTCTATATTGACTATGGTTTCAATAATAAACATACATTTGCATAAAGCATCTATATTTATCCATGCCCACCTTGATTAGAGTATTACAAACTTGAAAAGTATTAATTTAAGGTATTTAGAACAAATAAAAAAAATGTGCGATTAAATGTGATTAATCGCGAGTTAACTCATGACAATATGCGATTAATCGCGATTAAAAAAATTAATAGAGAGAAGGAAATGAAAAGTGGAATAAAGTCGTTATTTTTGTTTGTTTTTGCGCACAAAAAGTATTCTCGTCGCTTGATATACTTAAGATTGAGCCACTGGAGTCACTTGGACTATATTAACGATCTCTTTAATAACTTTTCTGGGCCAGCAAGTTTCGGTCACATAGCAGCCTATGGAGGAGTGAGACATAGCTCTGATTTCATCAAAAATATCTTAATTTGTGTTCCGAAGATGAACGAAGGTCTTACGCGGTTGGAACAACATGAGGGTGAGTAATTACTGACAGAATTTTCATTTTTGGGTGAACTAACCCTTTAACATGAAATGCATCATAAAAGTAGATTTTATAGCAGAGCAGCTGTATTAAATTGCAATAGAGTATTTGAGGTGTGCCTAATGAATTGGCCTGTCAGTGTATATCTACAGAATTGTGGACATCGTTACATATGTCATGTAAACATTTTGACTAATAAATGTCTGATTAAAATGTCATATTTGTGCAGTTGCTTTATTTAGGCTATCTAGATATATTGATGTCAAGTGTATTATAGTCTTGAAGATAAAGGGTAAATATAGTTAAAAAAATTAAGTAAATGTAACACATTTCTTTTGTTAAATTATAGTATTGTTTCCAGTTATATCTACTTAGCATTTTGGTAATATCTACACAATTTTATTATTGTTTTTCACCAAGGGTTACTATTACATTGACATAAGATTTTAATTAGATCTACTCAATTTTATTATTGGTTTTCACCAAGGGTTACTATTACTTTGACTTAAGATTTTAATTAGATCTACTCAATTTTATCTGTCAGGATACTAAATTTAGTTACTCAGATCTACTTAATTTTTTAACTTACATTTACTAAATTCATAAGTTATATTTACTTGATTTCACAGCTTTTAAATTTACTCTATATTTTTAAGTGTAAAAATGTTTCACCAATAAAATTAAGTTTATCCCAGTAATAGTTTTTAGAGTGCAGTGGAATCCTGGTGTTTGTGGGAAATAGAAGGAACCTTGCCCAGCTTTCTACTACCCTGGTGACTGAGGTAATCAATCACATCACACATTCATCAACAGTTAACAGTCAAAAGTTTAAATACACCTTGCAGAATAAACTGCTTCATCAGGGTAATACTAAATAAAAATAAAACGTATACATTTTTGTGATCCCTATTATTGCTAAAATTGTTAACATTTTGCAGATACTGCAAGGTGTATATCAACTTTGAAGCGCAACCGTATCTCTTTCATTCAATTGAGCCAAATATAATAATGGACTGGATCTGTATTATAAACAAATTTTCAGTTTTTTTTTTTTGTTTTTTTCCTCAAGGCATTTTTTCTGACTTTCCTGCATCTTTGAAACATTTCCATTCACATATATACTCTGGAGAGCATCTGGGACATTGACATAAACAGCACTTTCCAACAACTTAAAAAATTGGGTGACAAATAATTTTGGTTTTTGTGCTTTTTGAGTTTTTTTTTTTTTTTTTTTTTTAGACAAACTTAGATTCACTGTAATGCTGGAGTAAGCATTTGGTCCTGTTTAATGTTGGTGCTGGTAAAGGTTTTAAAGGGATACTCCACTTTAAAATAAAAATGCTGTCATCATATACTCATCCTCATGTTGTTTCAGACCTGTATGAATTTCTTTCTTCTGCTGAACAGAAAGAAAGATATTTAGAAGAATGTTAGTAACCAGACAGTTTTTGGTACCAGGTTTGAAACAACATGAGGGTGAGTATATGATGACAGAATTTTCATTTTAAAGTGGAGTATCCCTTTAAGAGCTAAATAACAAGGTTCAGTAACACTTTTAATTAGGTCTCATTTGTTAATAGTTTATTTTTTAGCCAACATGATCTAACCAAGACTATTATCTTACTTAGACTAATAAATGCTTAAAAGTATTATTCATTCACTGAAAAAAATGTTATGTTGGATTTACTTAATTTTATTACGTCAAGGGGTTGCACGGAATAAATTTATCTAAATCCAGATATATTTTTTAAGTTGAGTGAACTTATATTTTATAAGTTGAGTTTACTTAGATTTTATAAATTGGTTGTACTTATATTTTATAAGTTGAGTTTATTAGTCTCTTTCAGTAATTTCAGATTAATTTTATTCATAATTTTAGCTAAACTATTTTGAGTAGAATTTAGTCAAATTAATTGTGCAACCAGATCAATTTAATCATTTAATTTCTACATATTAAAATTAATTTTAATCCAATAGTTTTTTTAATCAATTGTATCTTCCATTAATATTCAGACAAATAAAGCAAACCCAATGTTTTCAACTCTTACTTTATTTTTCTGATCCAAGATATATTTTTGCTCTCTCAAACAAGAATGCCAGTAATGTAACTCAGTAATCTCCCAAACAACAGTCTCAGTAATGTAACTCAATAGTCACCATTTCTCAAATTGCTTTCTTATAACAAAATGCACTAGTATCATCCATTAACATAAAATACATTGTACCATTCGTAACAAAAACAAAACAAATGAACCAGATTAGCTGGAAGACAGCAAACACTGAGGAACTTGTGTGAGATTACATTAAACTGCAAACTTACATTGAGTCGATATTCCAAAACATCCTTAGTACAGCTTTAAATGTTCACAATAGTGGCTGTATACATATATATATGAAAAAGTTGGTGTATCAATATGGAAACAGACTTACTGAATAAAATGAAACGTGACTTAAATGTCCACTGAAGCTTAAGCTCCTCTGAGAATAATAAAAATAGTGGCAAATGAAAACATCACATGTGTGGAGCAATGAGGAGGCTGTAACATTCTTACATGAAACTAACAAGAAATGTCATAATTCCATGTTTTCCAGATGGTTCTCCATCGTTTGAACTTTGACTGGAGCTCTTTTAATGATGTCATCTCATTGTGTCCTCTTCTTATGCAATGCCTTAATGGCGCAGACGTCACCAACTGTTTATCTCAAAGCGCTTAACTTCTAATATTCATATGGCGTTAATGTATCCATCCAATGAAGGATGGATACATTTTGTACTGAGTGTGGATAGAAACCTTGATTATTTCCAGGATTGCAATTTTTATTTCAGGTGAATATTTTACATAATCCAATGTCAACTTTAAATGTTCACACCAGTGGCTATGTATTACAGTCCACCACTCACTTTGTCTTCAGTTTGAAACATCTTCTAGGGCTGCATTTTACATCATACTAAATGTTTTCTATCGCCTCCCAAACCAGATTTAAAAATGCAGCTTAGCGGCGTTCACAAGAGCGGCTGAAGAAATGATTTTGTTCTTTAGTCCAAGGACTTTGGGGGAAAGCCTTTCTCCATCCATTTTCAAGAGCACTTTTTGAATGAATTCATAGGAGTATTTCACCTCTTTGGGGTAAGCCATGTTCAATACATAGATAACTCCCAGCATCATTGCACATGCTTGGGCTACAGATCCAATGTTTTCCAGAATGATTTCTCCTTCAACATAAATGCCAATGTCATCATGTGCTCCAATTTCTCCACCCTCCTTGTTGATGACATATACGCCAATGGTGGAATTCTGCAGGTCTCTCTGGATTTCATCTCCTTCGATGTCCTGTATATTTGTAGAATATAAGAAAAACATGAATTTATGTAATAGATTTTAATGACCTGAAAATTCTAAATTTCTTTATATTTACAATATATAATTACACTGGTCAGTAAAACTATTGAAAATATTTTTGTCAGTTAAATAAAGGTTCATGTGAATTAACAAATCACAGATTTTTGTTTTTATGGCATTGTGAAAAATATCCAAACTTTTCTGCAAATGGAGCAGAGACACAGAAGTCAGAATGGATTGAGAGATGGACTAACACATTGTTGGTTTTGGTCTTTTAATTAAACAATAAGAAAAATAATGAATAAAGCCTGCCTTATTGTTTCAAGAACCAAACTGATGGTTTAAAATGTTTTAGCCAATTAATGAAAATCTCCAGTCCAGACACAGACAAATGTACATCATCTTGTGACAACATCCATGTTGTTTAAAGGCCCGTTCACACCAAGCACGATAACTATAAAGATAACGACAAAGATAACTATATATGCGTCCACACCAACGAACGACAACAGTCTTTTTATTCTAAGCACGCGCGCGCGCCCCATTTTGAATGCGCGAGACCTTTAAATTAGAATGGATTCTGATTGGCTGTCAGTGTTTTATCGTTTGACAGTTGGAAAAAAATCGTTCTGAAAGTGATACCAACGATATCGTTCCTCATATCTTTATCGTTATAGTTGTGGTGTGAACTCTGTTATTCTTTAATATGGAGAACGATTTTTAGAATTATATCTTTATCGTTATCTTTATAGTTATCGTCCTTGGTGTGAACGGGCCTTTACTCTGCAGGATTTCATTTCCTCAACATAAAGTTTGTCAGAGTCTGTTAATAATTATTGGATGTCAGAGTTCTTGAATGCACCAGGGTGTGTTTAGAAAATGGTACCTGCTTTCAAAAAATCGGTGTTGCCTACACCGTGTTATCCTCTTTTTAAAATTTGCACCCTGTTGACTTCAATGGGGCAAGTACTAAACCTGCTTTTAGCCTCTTAACATCCTTGATGTGTCATTACAAATGCCCAGCCATGTGAGTGATTCCTTTAGAGTGAACACGTGTGAATCTGACTGCAGTAGATGTGAAAGATATGGATAAAAATTATGTTAATTCGGCCAGCGCATATACCTGTATTTATTTCCTGTTTTCGGTCGAAGTCCACAGTAGTCGATTGTCGAGTTTGAACTCAACAATCTCGAAGCTTGAACTCGACAATCGACTACTGTGGACTTCGACCAAAAAACAGGTTCTCTGTATTGGCAGCACTCCAAATTGAAAAAAAAATTGCTCAATGTTAAAATTGACCGGAGTTCTCCTTTAATGCATTTGTCATCAATGGGCTAAAACATAAAAACACCAGTATGATCCTCTGTAGTGACATGCTTTAGTGGCTAGAGCATTTTTCAAGTTTTGCATTAGTTGATTTAAATAAACAGCAGGCTTCCACACTATAATAGCTCTAGACCCCAAAACATGACAGCATGTAGACTGTGATAGGACTACAGCTGCCATAGTTTTGGTGTCAACACACTGATTTTGTTATGCATCGGGTTTGTTTGTTTTTGTTGAGTGCCCCTTTAAATTCATTTTCTTCTAACTAGTGGGTTAGTGACATTAGGATCTTAAAACATTTTATAATACAAGACAGTACATCTGACTGATAAATGCAATTACAATGACTTGCCTTATACTCCCGAATGAGATGTCCATCATCCTCACCAAGGTAGATGCAAAGTGCCTTGAGGACTGCTACCCTTTTAAGATTGATGTCACTTGTAGCCTGTGTAAAAGGATTACAACTATTAAAATACAATAAATAATAAAAAATGTCTTGAAATGGTAGAATATTTCAAACCTGTGGTAACCTCAAAAATATATACACAATGACTTCATTATACATTCTGTAAATGGACTGCCGCCTTTAGCTAAAGAATGTTAGTGTATTGTGACTTAATTTTCATAAAATATCAGGTCTGAATGTGTAGGGCGATAGGGTGACAGTTCAGTCTGCATGGTAGGTGCAAATGTACCAAAGGTCTCCTTTTAAAAACAAAAATGTAGTAGTGTGGATGTAGCCTTTGGAACCTTGCCCCTTACAAATAATCAAGGCTTGATCGCTTGACGAGCGTGATCATTGGTAACTAAACCTATGCACGTGAACTCGGCAATCGACTACTTTGGACTTCAACCAAAAAACAGGATGTAAACACAGGTATTTGCGCTGGCTTAAATAACATCATTTTTATACATATCTTTCACATCTACTGCAGTCAGATTCACTCGTGTTCACTCAGAAGGAATCACTCACATTTTCTGTGCACTTGTAATGACACATCAAGGATGTTAAGAGGCTAAAAGCAGGTTTAGTACTTGCCCCATTGATGTCAACAGGGTGCAAATTTTAAAAATAGAATAACTCGGTGTAGGCAACACCGATTTTTGCCGTTGTTCTCTGTATTGACAGCACTCCAAATGTACAAAAAAATTAGCTCAATGTTAAAATTGACCGGAGTTCTCCTTTAAAGCAGTGTGTGTGACGGACCACCTGCTTAAAAAAAAAATTTGTTTCGCCTCAAACCTCATTGTCCACAACCCAACTAGTGGACCAAAAAATCTGATCATCTGTGGATAATGTTCCACAAAATGATGTTTCGGCAACAGGTTTAGACCAGGAAAAACCTCTTGTAACCTAGCTCTATGGTCACAAATCTTGGCTTTAAGGAAAGCAATGGATTGTGTCGTGTGCACTGGTGCAGCAACTAGCTCAACGATATCTTTAAGGTCCAAAATGACCTGCCAGGCAGGTTCATCTGGGGGCACCAAATGTCCAATCAAAAGCGGAAGCAATCATAAAAGACTCCAATTTTCATGCGCATTTCCTCCAATGCTTTTCTTCAGCATGAATGTCCTGGGAATAGCATGAGGACGATTACTTTTGTTTGTCCACTTGTAAGGAAATTTCTGAATGGACTCATTGAGTTTGTCAAGTGTGAAATACTTTTTTTGAAATTAACAAGTTGAGGCAGTGTGCCAACTCAACTGGTAATTTGCCTTCAAAGATGTCATGTGCAACATCTGGAGGGTAGCCTGTGCAGACATTAAAATGAGAAAGATATGAAGAGAAAACACATTTCCTTTTAACACCGTAACAAGGTTGTGCATTGTCCTGTGCTGATCTAACATGCATTTCATGCATCTCTTTGCTTTGGAGAGTAAATGTCCCTGAACTCACTTCGCTCTCCTGAATTTCCGACTTTTTTGCCACACAAAAGCGTCAAATGTATTCACCTGCAAAACTTTCAATAAATCCAGCAATTCCATGTGCCCCCAAATTGTCTGCTATAACACACTGTATTGTGCCTTTAACAAAATCTCCAAGCTGAGCAATAAAAATACCTTGACTTTCCAAAATGGCAAGATCCCTCAACAAGGGCTCTAGTACCTTTTCATAGCCATATTTCCTCACATAATCACATCTGCAGAGTAAGGCCAAATAAATTAAAGACAACGAAGAATGACAACCTGGTGGTAAATTGCTGAGAGTCCAGTAAACGCCACAGATCTTGTGCTTTTCACGAGATGTGCCAAGTGGATTACAAATTTCGAAATCATCCACATAAAAATTCAACAACACTCGCAGCTCACCTTCTGACAAAAAATGGTTATCCTTGAAAAACTGACCATCTCGAAAAAACTCTTATTTCACTTCTCCTCTGCCCTCTGATATGAGGTGATTATCAAATGCTTTGTTAAGAATGTGACCATTAGTAAAAAGCTGCTGTAAAAACTTTAATATTGGAACAAACTGCAGCATTCTTTTATCTTTGTCATCCAAGATATATTCTATGGGTTCCACAACTTGAAAATTGTCTCTGTAGTATTTTTTGCGCTTAATACTTAACTCACACATTCAAACCCAATTTTATTTTTTTACAGTCTATGATTCAAACGTAGTCAGAGAAGGGCCTCATCTTTCTCTCCGATCACATATACGTTCCGAAACACTCAAACTGCGCTACTGTCACAGATGCTTTCTTTACTCCAGTAATGTGCCACCACATTTTTTAGCTAAAATCCAACGAAATGGCTGACTTCGTTTAAATGTCAAAGAACAACAGTTGCAAAAAAGCTACACCGCGCTCACGCCAAACCATTGTCACGATCCACACACCAAGGAAAGGGAGAGAAACAGGTGGATCCAAAAACAACACTTTTATTTGTAGGACAATCCAATTCGTCGTCATCCATGCAGGGTGCATTATGGGAAATACAGTTCCAGAGTGAATGGTGACAGTATGGGGAAGAGACCTCTAGTCGACACCCGGGGAAACAAACCAGACACTGTGACATAACCCTCCCTCTACGGAGCGGCTACCAGACGCTCCAAGACCCACAAAAACCAACCAAAACAAGAGTCCAGGAGGGAGGTGGAACGGTGGAGGATCAGGGGGAGGGATGGGGGGCCAGGTCCATGGAAGGGAACAGAAACGGGGTGATGGATTAGCCGGCGGCCAGGGCGAAGCAGACGACCCATCGGGCGGCCAGGGCGAAGCAGACGATCCATCGGGCGGCCAGGGCGGAGACTCTCCCTCGGGCGGCCAGGGCGGAGCGGACAGTCCATCGGGCGGCCAGGGCGGAGCGGACAGTCCATCGGGCGGCCAGGGCGGAGCGGACAGTCCATCGGGCGGCCAGGGCGGAGCGGACAGTCCATCTGCCGGCCAGGGCGGAGCGGACAGTCCATCTGGCGGCCAGGGCGGAGCGGACAGTCCATCTGGCGGCCAGGGCGGAGCGGACAGTCCATCTGGCGGCCAGGGCGGAGCGAACAGTCCATCTGGCGGCCAGGGCGGAGCGAACAGTCCATCTGGCGGCCAGGGCGGAGCGAACAGTCCATCTGGCGGCCAGGGCGGAGCGAACAGTCCCTCTGGCGGCCAGGGCGGAGCGAACAGTCCCTCGGGCGGCCAGGGCGGAGACTCTCCCTCGGGCGGCCAGGGCGGAGACTCTCCCTCGGGCGGCCAGGGCACTGGAGCAGACACCACCGGCTCAGGAACTGGAGCAGACACCACCGGCTCAGGAACTGGAGCAGACACCACCGGCTCAGGAACTGGAGCAGACACCACCGGCTCAGGAACTGGAGCAGACACAACCGGCTCAGGAACTGGAGCAGACACCACCGGCTCAGGAACTGGAGCAGACACCACCGGCTCAGGAACTGAAGCAGACACCACCGGCTCAGGAACAGGAACAGACACCAGCGGCTCAGGAACAGACACCAGCGGCTCAGGAACAGACACCAGCGGCTCAGGAACTGGAGCAGACACCACCGGCTCAGGAACTGGAGCAGACACCACCGGCTCAGGAACAGGAACAGACACCACCGGCTCAGGAACAGACACCAGCGGCTCAGGAACAGACACCAGCGGCTCAGGAACTGGAACAGACAACACCGGCTCAGGAACTGACGACACCGGATCAGGAACAGGAACAGACACCACCGGCTCAGGAACAGACACCAGCGGCTCAGGAACAGACACCAGCGGCTCAGGAACAGACACCAGCGGCTCAGGAACTGGAACAGACAACACCGGATCAGGAACTGGAACAGACACCACCGGCTCAGGCTCAGGAACAGACACAGGCACCGGCTCAGGAACAGACACAGGCACCGGCTCAGGTTCAGGAACAGACACCACCGGCTCAGGAACAGACACCACTGGCTCGGCGGCGGCCATCTTGTCTGAAGACACAGGTTCGGCGGCTGTCATCTTCTCCGAAGACACAGGCTCGGCAGACGTGACATGAACAGGCTCTGCGGCGGCCATCTTGTCCGAAGACACAGGCTCGGCAGACGTGACGTGAACAGTCTCTGCGGTGGCCATCTTGTCCGAAGACACAGGCTCGGCAGGCGTGACGTGAACAGGCTCGGCGGCGGCCCTCTTGTCCGAAGACACAGGCTCAGGAACAGTCTCTGGATCGGCAGACGTCCCGTGCTTCCTCCACGCCTGCAGTACCGCCACTGCATTAAAAAAGAAGACCACTCTCTTGGCCGTGGCAGGACTGATGGTGCTTAGGGTGCTTAGGGGAATTCAGCGCCATGGCCTCCTCGGTCTGGCGGGCCCATAAAGCAAGGCCCTGCAAAATGTTCATGTTGCTGGATCCATTGTTTGACGGAGTCATTCTGTCACGATCCACACACCAAGGAAAGGGAGAGAAACAGGTGGATCCAAAAACAACACTTTTATTTGTAGGACAATCCAATTTGTCGTCATCCATGCAGGGGTCAAAATCCATGTTAGCAGTCCAATAACAAAAAAGGAACAAAACAAACACAAACCAGAAAACAGACTACAAGAAGTGTAAGTGACATACCACAATGACTCCGTGACAAGGACTAAAACAGACAGGGTATTATACACAGACACTAACAATGTGATAGGGAACAGTTGAGTGCAATCACAAGTGATGAGAACAGACAAAGGATTACGGGAAATGCAGTTCCAGAGTGAATGGTGACAGTATGGGGAAGAGACCACTAGTGGACACCCGGGGAAACAAACCAGACACTGTGACAACCATGATCTCACGCAATGTAAAACACATCGCGCAGCAGAGAGGACACTGACAACACGCTGACAGACAATACAGTCCTGGTTACTTTTGATATTAAACAAAGTCTCAACGTTAAAATTTGGTAATTTTTAAAGAAATTTAGACAATACCGTTTTGTGACTCTGTAGCCTAATGCAGGCCTGATAGCACTCCGGCGCCACGCCGGATTTCCGGCGTACAGACGTGTCTGCGGAAAAAAAAATCTGGTTCGCGTTCGCGTAAGAAGTAAGCCTACTTCAGCCAATCGGTAATAGGGTAGGCAGGGGCTGGTCTTGGGTTTTGGCCAATCAGATTGATTCAGCAGTCACTCCATGTGCGAATTTGTTTTTTGTTTCCCATACACTACGAATGTGTTTCCCACACTGGCAGCGCGAAACAAAACCAAAGTCATGGAGTGCAACTTTATGAAGCCAGGGGAAGACACCAAACTTGTCGATAAAGGTAGATCAAACTTGATGGAAAAATTATCGTGGCCTGATTTGAGGTAGCTCGCCAACAGGCCGTTCATATATCGCGTCTTTTGCGTGCTCAAGTTCATTCAAATGTAGGCGCGCGGTAAACGGTAATAAGCGCGCTCATAATTGAAGCGACGCGCTCGTTTTTTCCATCTTTTTCGGCGGTGGAAATCCATTAGTCACTCAACCTTTATTGTCGTTGTGGAGAGCGCAGACGCCACGGGAAAATCGGACCTAATTTTACTATTAATAATAAAAGATAAGCTAAAGTGCATTGTAAATGTCAGTAATTTATCTTTTTTTGACTCATTCTTTTTATAAATAATCATTTAAAGTCTGAAATATGTGAGGTTTATCTTTTTATAAAAAACAATTTTGTCAAAACTTTTTGAACTTGTACATGTTAGTATAACATGTTGCAAGACACTTTTAAAATCTGGCTATCATTTTTAATGGTATTGTTTTAATGTTTATGTAAACAAAAAGTGCATATTGATGCTTATTTTATTTGTTATTTGCTGGTTTTCGACATAAAACTTGGTGAATTGATATCATTGTGTAGTATTAGTACTTTTTGCACAGGATTCTGTGATAACCGTCATAATTTTTGTCACTATAATCATGAAATAAAATGTTCATGCCATTTCATCTCTAGTTATGATCAACTGAAATCAACTAATTGTGTTTTTTACAGTATAATATGCAAAGTACAATTTTCTATAAAAAAAAATTATATCTGATTCTGTTCTTTTCTCTGACACGCGTTGTTGGTTGTGGAAGGTTACTAATGTGATTGCTTTATCTGTAAATTAAATAAATGCTTTTTTCAATGACTGAATTCATTGAAATAAAATGAATTCTTCGATTTGAATATTTTTTTGGCAATGCGTCGTAGGTCTTAAATTTCAATCTTTATGGTCTTAAAATGTCTTAAAATGGTCTTAAATTTGACTTACTGAAACCTGCTACTGTAATATAGGCTTGTATTGGGTTTGTTCATCTCATGTCTGAATGATGTCCATTTATATCCACAAAAGTCACAAGACTCTATCATTTAAGGGACTATTTATCAAAATGTTCTCCTAGGGGAGCACACCCCTGGATCCCGCTTGACAATTATGTTGATCAGGGCATATATCTTGGCTTAGGGGCCTGCTTACCTCCCAGGGAAAAAAGTTCAGGCTCAGGATTTTTTTCTACTATCACCCCTGCTAATGTGTCTTGACTATGGAAGCTTGTTTCCGCCACAGAAAAAAATAAAAAAAAATAATAATTGCGACTTTTTATCTCACAATTCTGACTTTTTTTCTCAGAATTGCGAGATATGAAGTCAGAATTGTGAGATATAAAGTCACAATTCTGAGAAATAAAGTCAGAATTGTGAAATATAAAGTCACAATTCTGAGAAAAAAAGTCAGAATTGTGACATAAAGTCAGAATTCTGAGAAAAAAATCAGAATTCTGAGATATAAAGTCAGAATTGTGAGAAAAAAAGTCAGAATTGTGACATATAAAGTCAGAATTCTGAGATATAAAGTCGCAATTCTGAGAAATAAAGACGCAATTGCGAGATATAAAGTCAGAATTGTGAGATATAAAGTCAGAATTCTGAGAAAAAAAGTCGCAATTCTGAGAAATAAAGTCGCAATTGCGAGATATAAAGTCAGAATTGTGAGATATAAAGTCAGAATTCTGAGAAATAAAGTCGCAATTGCGAGAAAAAAAGTCAGAATTGCGAGATATAAAGTCAGGATTCTGAGAAACAAACTCGCAATTCTGACTTTGCTAGCATTTCCTGTTTTTGCCTCCACCATCACCGATTGTCATTGTCACGAACGGACGGTTGTAGAATGGAAAAGATTATAGAGGATTATTTTCGGCTCGGTTTCACAAATAGAGAAATCTTGGTTTTACTGGAGGAATCACACAACATAAAGCTTAGTCTCCGGACTCTTGAGAGAACGTTATGCAGGAATCAGTTGTGGCGGAGACGCAATAAAACTGACGAAGCTGAAGTGGCACATTTTATTCACCAGCAGCTTCAGACATCGGGACGACAACATGGCTATCGGTGGATGCACCAGAAATGTTGGATGTCCGGAATTATTACAGACAGAGAAACTGTCCGTCAGTTGATGCGACTTTTAGATGGACAAGGAGTTGATCTACGTGCTCATGGTCGTCTACGCTGACGAGTATATAACAGTCGCGGGCCAAATTATGTTTGGCATATTGATGGGTATGATAAATTAAAACCTTACGGCATATGTATAAACGGATGCATTGATGGGTTTTCCAGAAAAATGATCTGGCTTGAAGCATACAAAACAAACAATGACCCACGAGTAATTGCAAGTTATTTTGTACTTGCTGTTGCTGAGAATAACGGATTTCCACAAAGAATTCGCATTGACCATGGTACTGAAAATACTCATATAGCAGAGATGCAAAAATTCTTCAGAGACACTGCAAGTGCTGAATGTGTCACTATTGGTCCAAGCACTGGGAACCAGAGAATCGAACGATGGTGGTCCACTTTGAGAAGCCAATGCATACAGTTTTGGATGGATCATTTTGAACAACTAAAAGAAGACGGACACTTTGTTGACACTTTCATTGATAAATCTCTCATCCAGTTTTGCTTCAAACATTTTATACAGGTAACTATTTTGTTCACTATCAGAGTGGTTATAGAGAGTATTGAATTTGGATTATAACTTCATATTATTTACTGACGTATAATGTGCAATTTTGTTAATTCATTTGACAAGACATTGTTTCAATATATATATATATATATATATATATATATATATATATATATATATATATATATATGAAGAGTTCAGATGCAAAAGCCTCTAAGTGCCACCTTAAATTTACTTCTAGAATGATCATTTTTATCAAGCTTGTATATTTAAGTTCAGTAATTTCACTTAATTGGCAATGAAAACCTATTAATTTTCATTTAAGTGAAATTACTTAACTTAAATATACAAGCTTGATAAAAATGATCATTCTAGAAGAAAATTTCAGATGGCATTTGCATCTGAATATATATATATATATATATATATATATATATATATATATATATAATATTTCCTTTCTTTTATGAAGGAAGAGCTTGATAAAACGGTCAGTGCCTGGAATTGCCACAGGATACGGCCAACTCACAACCCACGGGCTCCCAGTGGTCGACCTTCAATAATGTTTGCTGTTCCCAGCTTATATGGAGTGCAGAATTTCTTGCACCCAATTGAACAAGCAAAACTGAATATTTGCCAAGAGGAGTGTTCATTTAAAGACTACCCTTGTGATGAGGATGTCTTTCAACTGTGTGTAGAACTCATGACTGAGCATAACCTTGTCATGTCCGATGATGTTTATGAAATTACAGACCTTTACCTCCAGCTTCGTGAATTGATCCTTCAAGGACTGGACATTGAGGACTAGATTCACCATACTAAATTAATAAACACCACTATAAGCTATGTAGAGGTTTGTTTAAATTATTTTTGTATTTCAGATGACCAAATTATTTAAATTGGTATAAAACTTTGCACATTTTTGAAAATTTGAAATTTACATCTGTCTGTAGGTGTTGAATTGCAGCCTTTCACCAAGTTACTCTTCCTACCCCAGCGACATTGGAACACTGGAGGGAACATCGGAGCGGCACATGCCCACCTGTTTGTAGTTCACTCCGAGGTAAGAAAAACAACATTTGCAGAGTTCTGCTAGGAAAAGGATTTGCCTCAGACTGGCTGGCTGTGCTAATTAAAAGCAAGTCTTCATCATCATTGTCTTTGCCTTGTAGGAAATCCCAATTTTTAAATCTACCATCTGCCCATAAATTTAAAGTTCCCTTTTGAGAGTACTCTCGTATTGTGTAAGCTGGCTTATACTACTGGAAACTCCTTTTCTCGAGAATATTGAAGCAAAAATTATCCTTATAATTTTCGTTTAATGTAAAACGCAGTGCTGCAGCAAGCAGACCTAATAAAGCGAGACGGCTCATGCGCATATTGCGCATATACTGCGACCTATGGAGAGGGGGCTGAGATGTAATAGCCAATGAGGGCGCTTGGCGCTCATTCTGTGTCACATCCCGCCAAAAGGGGAGTGGCTTATAGCTATAAAAGATCCGCTTACCATAGGTTCCCTGATTTTCATCTCCTTCAGCGTAAGGTACTCTTCGTTGGACTCCGGAAGAAGCTTTGCGCCGTCGAAACAGCACTCAGCGGGACGTAGGGCTGGGTATCGTTCAGAAAATTTCGATACCGATACTGATACCGATACCTTGATTTCGATACCGGTTCCTGAACGATACTTTTTTCGATACCAATTTTATGAAATCCATTTTAACAATATTACATAACACATTACCTCAGAAAAACTTTGGTTTTATCTGTAAAAGCAATTTTTATCTCACTTGGAAAAACAGCATCACAGGTGTAAGACAACACTCAAAAGGCAAAATTGTAATATAGAAGAAAAAGGCTTTATTCTTTGAGGAATCTTTTCGCAACCGCAGCCACCCAGATGTGAAACAGAAAGCCTACTGACATAATAAAACTGAGACATTTTATACAGGTTTCTGACATTCTTGACTCCTCCTTTCCCAGTCTCTGTAAATTTCCTTAAAGACATCTAGTATGGACTGGTTCTACCCCCCCCCCCCCCCGGGCAGGTCATGCTGTTCTTTGTCCCTGAGAAGCCAAAAGGCCTTCATTTACAATCTAAATGACCTCCTGCTTTCCTCAGGAGGGGGCCTGGGACCCTACTATATGACATCCTGTATTCTTCGACTAAGATTCTTTCTCGTGCCTAGGTGTTTGTTATCTCCCCGGGCTATCTGGTTTATTACATCTGCTCTTTCCTACCCCCAATTCAGCTGTTAGAAATGCTTTTACACACACTCAAATGAAATCAACAAGTTTTAAATGAATGGACACAAGAACAATGAATTTTTCATTAACATCTCCCCCCTGTTTATCATTCTCTGATAACCAATAAAATAATAAAAATTCATTTCTGTTTTCTAATCAAACCCATTATACTATTAAATCTTTAAGAATAGAATTAATTCAAGTCTTAATTCAAGAACAGTTATACCCTTCATGTATATCAATACTAAGCCCTAATTTGATTCAATCAAATAAAATCGCAAAACTTTTCTTCAACCATTAATTGGTCAACATTTTCTCCAGATATGTTGATCATCTCGTTGCCTCATGGACGTTCCATCTTCACCAATATGACACTTTGCATGCCGTAGAGAGGATTTTTTCCAACGTTGGCAGGGGAGATTTGTTTCTAGCACATATCATTGATCCCCTACTTTATTCTTTGCGCTGGCGTGTGAGGTTGTTGATGTTGGTTGGTATAGTTTAGGTCAGATGCTTGGACCCAGGTCTAACATCCTTCAGTCATTTTCAAATCCTTACAAGATTTTCCCTTAGATCACGATCGCACCCCTACTGGAATGAGTCATTTACTGTCTACTGTCACCTGCGAATGGAGGCCTTAAGTGATTTTGTTAGTGAGCGCGTGTCGTGTCGTCCCTTTGGTGTGACCTGTGAAATTTTCAACCTGAAACATATCACCGGATAATTTCTTGCTCATTGAATAGCACTCAGGGTCCTTGTTCCCCTGAAAAAAACATTCAACCCATGTTGTTCATGTTAACAAAACAATACAGAATCAGTTCTGTTTGGTTCAATCCATCCTGACATCCTGCAAAATGAAAATTTTAAGTTAGGCATTACACAGGGTTTGGCACTGTTTCTTCACTTTGCTCATGCCATGCGCAAAAGTCTGCATCTTCTGTAAAGAAAAACAAATGTTGAGGTTATTGTCACATAGTTTTCTTTTGTCTGCTGTGCTGCCACATCTGCTCCGGCGTTTCCTGTCAAAACAATTCTTGTTATTAGCACACTTAAAATACAAACAATGCACACAATTAAACCCAATGTCCTCCCAACATTTATCTTCCCACCTGTGCGATGGCTTTCAGCAAATGTGAACCCCTTAGTAAACCAGATCTAGCTGGTTAATACAAATAAAGTTCTTCAAATAAACCCCTCCTGGACTTTTACTGTCCTCATATACCGATGAGGTCAAAGCTAGATAACCTCTCAGCCTGCTGTGAAGACAATGGGTTTAGCCCTTCCCCCCTGGATTTACTGTTTTTCCCACCTGTGAGGCCGAAATGTCTTTGTTTGTGGCCTGAATACAAATTATCCATACTAAAAAGTTCAAAGACTCATCTGACCACTTGTTTTACTGTGCGTTCTCTTGTTCCCGCCATGAGCATATTCATCCTCCTCTTGATGCACAACACCCATCTCGTGCATAAATTTAACATAATAAAATTCTCTTACTTTTATCAGACGCTTTTATCCATAGTGACTTCCATTTCAAAGTACACATTTACATTCTTATCAGTTCTTGCTTTCCCTCGGAAATTGAACCCATGACTTTGGCGTTACAAGCGCTAACGCTCTACTGTTTGAGCTATAGAAAACTGCAATATTTGTTCATATTTATTTGGTAACATTTGTTTGGATAAAGTTTGCTAACCCAAACGTTGTCCTTCAGCCAAGTTTCCCATCTTTCTCTGCCTCTGAAATAAAAATATTACTTAAGGCCACAATTTCATCTTCTTATCAAATTGTTTTTTAAGGCAACGGCCCCTAGTCTCACAGCGTTTCTTGCTTTTCAGGCCTATTGTTTGGTCTCTTAATCAACTGTCATCTACGAACATTCTCCCGGTCATCAATTGGTCAGGTCAGGTCGTGTACACTTTGTCAGCGTCAGTACACTTCGTCAACGTCAGTCGAATAACAATCTTCCCCTTTTTACAATACATAACTGTTAAGGGCTCTCTGGATAATCTGATATTTACTTAGCCTACTGTACGTGTTTGTTGCTGTCAAATTTATAACTTTTTTCTCAACACATGACTGACGGCTATCTACGACTTCACAATTCTAATTTATCAATACTTAAACCTGTCCAGAAAGTAATTCAAATCTACTGCACATCATGAATGACCAAAATAATAATTAATAGACAGAGCTCGATGATCAATCAACTTAAAGCTCATCCTGTTCTGTGTTGCCTTCTCATCAGATTGACTCACAATCCTCAGCTTTGTGAAATTTCAATTTCAAAATTTCAAATTTGTCATTCGCCTTAACCCATCTATAATGCTAAAACACTCTTTCCAGAGGTTAATGACAAATTTATACACACTATTCAGACAGAACAGTTGTCCTAAACTAACACATACTGTACAAAACATGAATTCACACTCACACTCTTCCCTGACTATGAACCGCTCATATTTCTTATTAATATCTTTTATCTAAAAGGATTCAAATTTTAAATGACATTTTAACCTTACATTTTCCTGTATCTTTTATCTAATGTTTTTATGGCCTCTTAACCAGTTTCAAAGCATGTCTGTTCATTATCCATCTGATTTTAGAAAAGTCAGCTGGATTGTTTTGGTTCATTATCTTATTTTGCTCCAGCTTTCTTTGGCTGACTGATAACAGAAGAACAGACAGAGTACCATCCTCTTCCTCCACTCAAGCAGTCTCTTTCTCTCTCATTATAAGCAAATAATCTTTTCAACAGCCTCCTAGGACTGTAACTAAAATAATCATAGTCATATTCAATCGTTCTATGATCTTTTCTAAGGTTATCTTTAGTTTAAATACTCAATTTACCTAACCTTTGTTTTCCAGAAAATTCTCTTGAGTCATCTTTAGCCACCACCATGTCTTATAGTGGTCCTTTGTCATGTCTAAATGATCTACAGGAGTCAGAACTGACACATTAGTTCAGCATCGACACAAATCTCTGTGTTTTCCTTGCTCATCAGGCAACTAACATTACAACTTTTTTTTTTTTTTTTTTTTTTCAAGCTGTCTCCACAACAGATAACCACTAGTTCAATGGTCTCTGCTGGCTCCTGAATGCCCATTCAGATCAGCTCTTAACCTATAATTGTCTTTTCTTCAGGGTGTTGTCCCCTGGCATAGTTGCAGACACTTGTCAGAAAAACAAGCCATTCAATCAACGCGGTTTCTGGTGAGTGGTATATAGAGGAACTCACATTTTCTGGGTCAGACGGCCGTAACTTCTTACAGCTCATCTCGCCTCTCAATGGTTTGCTGATGCTGCTGGCCTCACAGTCACCGCTCAACTCTAATACCTTTCTCACATAAAAAAAACACCTCCATCAGGAAATGCCCAGTGTTTTTGCGTGACCCTTCTGTCTTAGGTTGTCCTTTTGGCCTAAAAGATCGTACCCGTCGTTGAAGTAATCACTCGTACACACTGGTAACCGCTTTTTCCCATCACAGAATCTGTGACCGTTTTCTTCAACATAATCTGTTGTTTTCTGGAGCTTAGGAAAAGGCGCATTCAAGAGTCATCAGAGCCATTCTGACCTAATAGTGTTCACAGGGAGACAGGTTAATAACAACAGTATTTAATCACTTAAATTCATTAATCATCTTAAAGGTAGCAACCTGCTTAGATTATGGTCAGTGAATTTAGATCACAATCGTACATTCAGTGTACTGTTACTTCTGTAGCCGGAGCCATCAGCCCTGTTTTATGGTGGAGGCTAAAATCAGACAAAGAAGCGGTCCTAAAATAAACTAGTCAAAAATGTCACTTCTATCATTTAAGGTCTGCATTATTATTTTAAAGACTTCTTTAAAATCATTCAGTTTTACTTTTAAAACATTTACAAATTGTCCTCTAAATTTGTCAAATCTGAACTGCCTGTAGCATGATTTGTTTTAGCTCTTCCGCATCTATGAATCTGTTCAACTGAAACACTGTGCTTTACACAGCCTCAGACAACAGTTTTCAGCTGACATTGAATGAGAGAGAGACTCTTGAGGCATCAGGACTGGTACACTGCATTCTCATAAACCTTTAACTTCAGACTTTATCTGCCATCTTTTCTTTAACTGTAGCCCATCTTAAGGCATCTTTTCCATAAATTACATGTATTGTAATTTAGACATTACAAATATCCACTCCGAATGAGTCTCTGTTGCACTGAAACTGTGGCAGTTTCAGTTACAGCACATGCCAGATTTAGATAAGCAAACCTGTTTTGGCCAAATCACATTCTTATCTTTTAAAATCAACATTAACAAGCCTTTGTTTTTAATCAAATGCCTTTTACACATTTTACATTTAGCAACTGTTAATCCTGTAACACTGCTTCTGTTTATTTTATCTTAAAGAAATAATAATTATTCTAGTTCTTAATAACGTTTCAAATTTCATTTCAATTTTATTTTCAATTACCATAATTTAATACCCGACTTCAATGTTTTCTCTAGGAGTTTATCAATCTGCTTCTATGGTTCATACTAACTTTTGAGGCTGCGCTCTCTGCTTGTCATACATTTTATGATTATCACTATAAATCATTCGTTAGATTTGTCTCTCTATATCATCTAAAACCTTATCAAAGCGTTTCATTCAAAACACAATCATCCTTTTAGTGATCGGTACTTTTAAAATATTTTGCAACTCATTTAGCTCATCTGTAATTTTACGTCAACCGGTACTTTTTATAGTTCTTTTCCTTTCAAAAGGAATTCCTTACACTTAATATCTTTCTTAACAACTTTCAAAAGTTCCATCTATCAACTTTCTTTTCTCCTTCATTTACTTTTACAGTCATACAGTGGGCATTTACAGTCACTGAATGACCCAGCTGACTGCAATAAAACACTCTCTGTTATTCTGCCTTTTATCTTTCTAACATCTCCACCCTACTTTACGCCCCTGAAGCAGAGCGTTCCTATTCAGGAAATGCAAACAGAGCCACTGATAAGTTCTCTGCATTTTCCCCCACTGTCCCAGCTGCAAATTCAATTACAACAGCCGAATCACAATCTTCATCATATTAACACTGATCTACTTTCTAACTCATATTAACACAGACTTTTCTTTAAATTTGTGTTATTTTGGCACTTTCTTTGTTTGGAGCCAATTAAGTTATTGTTTATCTTTCCAATCACAATCAAACTTTTACTAAACATCATCTGCAAATCTCTTCAGAGCATGAGCAGAACTGCTTATAGCATTTGCTCTCTATTATCTCACTATTTATCAGGACTGTTCAGTTACTCTTCATACAGTATTAAAACTTTAACGTGTCATTAATTTCATCAACACTGGTTTTAAAAGCTTATTCTTCTATCAAATGGTTAGTTTGCAGATTCAACATAAATCACAAGATTGTATTATAATTATTCAGTCCTACTTATCTCTACTGTTTCACAGAAAACACAAGATTCTCTAAATCTTCTCAGTCTCTAAATTACACAGACAGCTATCTTAGCCGCTTGCACCTTCAACTCTTGTTACAAAAATATGGCAATCTATTCTTCAATACCCTTGTTTTCATAACATTAATACAATAAAGCATTCACATCGTCATTATTGGCAGAACATTAATTTTCATAAGCGACACGGAAAATCTAAATATTCTAAACGGGTTTCACAAAGTTTCTGATTAACTTTAGTCACACGTTTCTGGGGAAATTATCTCCAACCCATAATTTCCTTTATAAAACAATATATTTCCTTAAATGGCTTAATATCAACAAAATATCCAATCTCTGGACATTTTCTAATTTGATATTATCATCAACAACACATACAAAACAAGTATACATTTAACATTCAGAAGCTGGTTTGAACAAGCAAGCGCTGTTGCTGTACTCCCAGCATAGCTGGACCCTTTAGGTTCAAAAGACAATCGTTTTACTTAATGAAACATTCCTTATCCTTATATCATGCCAATCCCTGTTAATCATACTCAACGCCCCATTTCCATCTAAAACTCACCTTTCGTACCATTTCAACTTAATTTGACTTAATCAGGCGTTCATAAATAGTTCCATGAACTCTATCGTTCCCTACATGTCAGTTCCTTCTGCATGTGCTCAATCCAACGATTCACTGTTTCCATCAGGAAAAACATCCTATCTTCCCCTACATGTCAGTTCCTTCTGCATCGACTCTGTTCTCTTTTATCTGCTTCTTTCCCATCCAACAATTCACTGTCCGTTCACAGTTTTACACTCATGAACAAACTTCAACAACCCTTTCTGACTAGTAACGGATAAGTTAGCATTTCAGAAAACCCTGTAGGCTACTTTTGTACAATCTCATATACTCATCATTCACAACACTGCTCAAATCATCAGTCATAGCTTTGCTCAAAGTTTCATCAGCCACACATAAAGATCCTTTACACACGTTTAACACACACACAACAACCATTCTGTTTTCCCTCGTTCTTTTCTATTGATTCTTTTACAACATTGAGTCTTATCTTACTCAAGGTTCCCGCCTCGGGGAAATACATTTACATTTACCACCATCATTATTTCTCTTTTAACAGAAAATTGGTGTATAAAAATTATCTGTTTTACTGTTTGATGATCCCATTTTGGCTGAACCTACTTTCTGGATTTCACAATTCGACACGTGCCTTACAGTATCTGTCAAACGTCTTCAACAGACCCGATCTTTCCCTTACCCCAAGATCGGTCGGGTGGTTTGTAATTACGTTTTACTCAAAAACTTCCTATAAGCACTTTCTAGCGCTCGATTAATTCTGATTTGACGTGACTCCTCCGTTCACTTAATTAAATTTGATGTGGCTCCTCTGTCCACTTAATCAAATTAATATTGGGTTACTAGCGCCTTTGAGTAAAACTAATTAATCAATAACAGTTGTGATTATCTGAATCACGGTGGATCCCCGTCCACTAACGAGCTGAGTGAGGCCGAAACCGGTCCGAATCTGTCAGATCGATTTCTCCCTCAAAAATTGTGATTATCTGAATCACCCTCACACTCGTACCAAAAGCAAGCTCAGCCAACCTGGTTCATGTTCAGTTCACTCACAATTATCAATCCACACTTAAACTTCAATAAAACAATTTGCCGTTTCTTACCCAGAGATGCTTTTCTGTTTTTTTTTTTTTTTTCTCGCAATCGTCGCGGATTTTTTAATCCTGGTGGGAGTTTTCTTTCACTGGCCCTGAGTGCGGGGTTTTGCCTCTCTCTCTCGTAATCTGTTGAGTTTCTATCTCAAACCGTCGAGGTATGAGACGGCTGCCTAGGTGCTGCCGAGGTTGTGCACTTTCCCGTCAAATCCGTTCTCAGGACCAGGAGAAGAAGCGTCCGCACAGGATCCCTCTTCTTGACACCAGCTGTAAAAGCAATTTTTATCTCACTTGGAAAAACAGCATCACAGGTGTAAGACAACACTCAAAAGGCAAAATTGTAATATAGAAGAAAAAGGCTTTATTCTTTGAGGAATCTTTTCGCAACCGCAGCCACCCAGATGTGAAACAGAAAGCCTACTGACATAATAAAACTGAGACATTTTATACAGGTTTCTGACATTCTTGACTCCTCCTTTCCCAGTCTCTGTAAATTTCCTTAAAGACATCTAGTATGGACTGGTTCTACCCCCCCCCCCCCCCCCCGGGCAGGTCATGCTGTTCTTTGTCCCTGAGAAGCCAAAAGGCCTTCATTTACAATCTAAATGACCTCCTGCTTTCCTCAGGAGGGGGCCTGGGACCCTACTATATGACATCCTGTATTCTTCGACTAAGATTCTTTCTCGTGCCTAGGTGTTTGTTATCTCCCCGGGCTATCTGGTTTATTACATCTGCTCTTTCCTACCCCCAATTCAGCTGTTAGAAATGCTTTTACACACACTCAAATGAAATCAACAAGTTTTAAATGAATGGACACAAGAACAATGAATTTTTCATTAACATATCTTTTTTAGTTTGACTGTGCCAGTGCACAAAGGAACACATTTTTGTTTTTATAAAGAGCTAATGCTCACCAAAGCTAAATTTGTTTAATCAAAATTATAGTAAAACTTGTAACATTGTGAAATAGTATTACAATTTAAAATCTTATTTGAATATATTTCAAAATGTAATTTATTCCTGTGATGTCAAAGCTGAATTTTCAAAATCATTACTTCAGTGTCACAGGATCCTACAGAAATTTGAAAACAGTTTGCTGCTTAATATTTTGGAAACTATGATACATTTTTTCATGATTCTTTGATGAATAAAAATTTCAAAAGAACAGCATTTATTTGAAACAGAAATCTTTTGTAACATTACACATGTTTTAAGGTCATTTTTGATCACTTTAATGCATCCTTACTGAAAAAAATTCTGACTAACCAACACATTTTTGAACGGCAGTGTACATTCAGTAGGTCATTACTGCAGTATAAACAGTCAGAGTGATCAACAAGGTACCTCTTCATTTACCAGTCGAAGACGGAGCAACTTTCTGCTTGTTTACTCTGTGCACTGCAATTATTTTACCGCAAATACTGCATCACGCGCTGTTGGCATCAAGCCTGGAGAAATGTAGGCACACTTTTGATCGACTTTTCCACATCTTTAGGGTATTGTGTGTGTGTGCTCGCATCTCAAATGAGTATGTGCGTGGAGTTTGTGTGTGTGCGCGCGCGTCTCATATGAGTATGTGCGCGGAGAGTTCCACGCATCTTGTGTGTGTGTAGAGTTTGCGTGTATGTGCATGAGCGACTTTAGGTGTGTCATTGTGCATTTCATATGTATTTGTTTGAGCACTGATGTTAACCCCTTAGGTATCGAAATCTGGTACCGAACAACAAGTCATTTTTCGATACTCGATATAGTATCGAGGCAATTCGGTCAGTACCTAAAAAGTATCGAACTCAGTACCCAGCCCTAGCGGGATGAGCTACTGACTGCACGCTGGCATCCGGTTTCCCCTATGCCGCCTTCAGCTTGCTGTCTCCCACCCGCTGCGCCATCCGGCGTGTTATATCCTTTCTGCTCGTGTGTGTGCTCGTTGTCGCGTCACACACACTTCCTGTAAAACAGCAAATTTTTAGCAGGCGTTGTTCCAAATGCCCCGCGACAACTGTGGCTCGTGCAGAGCCCACATTGCCGGTGGGGATCTTCACATCCTCTGTTTCCTGCCTGTGATTCGGCTGCCCGGAATACGAGGTCATGGCCTTGTCGACCCTGCAGGCTTGACTAGCTTCCTTCAGCGAGGATCCCACTCCCCCGCTGCTCTCTCTCGGGCCACGTCGTAAAAAGCGCTGTTCGCCGAGAGCCCCGGAGCAATCTGCACGCAATCTCACGCCATGGTCGAAACTACGGTGAAAAGTGAAGTATCACATTTACTGCACGCCGAAATAGCGAAATGAAAAGGGGCTTTAGAAACCGTTCCTCCAACACAGAGCGAGGCAGGATTTTACAGGCGCTATTTTCTAGTTTCCAAAAAGCGTTTAAAGGCTGACAACCAAACAAATCCTCGTGCAAATTCAACCGGGGGATTGGTTTATCTCAGTGGATCTGAAAGACGCATACTTTCAGATACAGATAGCACCCTGTCACAGGCCATTCTTGAGATTCGCCTTCGAGGGTCAAGCTTATCAGTACATTGTCCTTCTGTTCGGCCTGTCTCTAGCACCTTGCACATTTGCGAAGTGTATGGACGCAGCGCTAGCCCCCCTAAGACAACGAGGTATGCGAATAGTGAACTATCTCGACGATTGGTTGATTTTAGCTCAGTTGGAGGCAGAACTGGTGACTCACAAAACCTGGCTACTCAGTCATTTAGAATGTCTGAGTCTCGGAATCAACATGACCAAGAGCTCACTGTTCCCAAGCCAGAATAATTCTTTTCTGGGAACAGACATAGACTCTGTGTCGATGAGAGCGCGGCTGACATCACAGCGTGTGCTCTCCAGCCAGCGCTTAGCATTTCAGAGGATTTTCAGCTTATCCAGTACTTCAGCTGGGTTGGCTGCATATTGTAAGGCCCGTGAAATTGGTCCAATCTGCCGGTTTGCCAATACACGGGGAAGGTATCACGTGCTCTGTCCTTACCCATGCAAAGTATTTGGTTGGTTAAATTTACAATACATTTAGTTATGTATTCTCTCGTTATTTTCATCTGACTCCATAAATGAAAGGGTTTTAATGATATCTGTGGATCATTAATCATGAGTGAATGTTTTGACTATTCCGTCTAACTTCTTCAATGAAAATAATATCAAAGTCAGTTAGAATAATCAAATGTAACAATTTATTATGTCAGGTAAATGTATCATGCCAATTTCATAATCAATTCAAAGATAATCGATACAAAACATCAAATGCTCTGGAATAGAGAGAAGATGCAAACCCAACATTAAGAAATACGTGAGGCTGAGAGATCTATATCTCTCAGCCTAACGGACCGATCTGAAATACAGAAAAGGCCTCGATCTCCCTGCTGCAATTCCTTAAATAGACAAACCTTTTACCTGGAAACATGTAACAATAGAAATTTGCATGCAGTGGTCGCATCTTCATGGGGGTGTGGGACCATTTGCTTAGAGACCACCTTCCTTTGTAAATCAGTTATCCATAAGCTCTTAAAAACCTTATTACCTTTTGTTTTATCTATCTGGATATGAGATATCTGTACCAGTCGCACTGTGACATTTTAAATGATACCAAACATGAAAATACTCTGTGATAATCATTCACATTAAACTATACATTTTCTTGGGTGATTTCAGCTGATCATCTGAGCATGAGAGACAGGGGTGAGGGGAGAGGGAAAAGGATGTAGATTAGATGACTCGGAGGTGAGACTTTCGTCTCAATGATGCATGAGAGCCAGTTCAAATGCTAATCTCCAGAGAGGTCCTTTTGTCCTCTCAGGGCCTGGTCACCCCCAAAACAGACTGTTTGGAATTTCCTAATTTATCAATTCTTACAATATGCACCCCCTCCTTTACTGGTTGAAGACTCAAGTTCCGTCTCGTGCATGGATTTTGGGTCACTTTCGTATCAAGGTAACCCGCAGTTGTATTGAAGCCCTGGATCCTTGGAAAGCAGCTGACTGGTATCAGTCAGGTGTTAGTATGGGGACTGTCTCAAAGCTAAAAGTCGTCTTGACAGATGCTTCCAACCTCGGTTGGGGTGCCCTTCACGAGGGCAGGCCAGCCTCTGGCCTTTGGTCAGGCTCGGAGAAGCGCCTGCACATAAACTTGTATACCATGGCCAAGCGCCTTCTTGTGTGGGCTCAGCACAGCCTGCGCTCGCTGAGAGCAGCGCATGTGCCTGGCAGCCTGAACCTGGGTCCAGACAGGCTATCCAGGGGTAACGTTCCCCCCGGGGACTGGTCCCTTCACCCTCGGGTGGTTCAGTCGATATGGAGCATCTTTGGCAGGTCAGAGGTCGACCTCTTCGCCTCAGAAGACAATGCTCATTGCCAAATATATTTCACAAAGAGCAAGGATTCCAGTGAGAAGGGACCTCCTCTCACAGGCCAAAGGGATGTTATGGTACCCTTGTCCCGACTTGTGGGCCCTCCATGTATGGCCCCTCAACGGGTACCCAGTAACCTCCCGGAGGGAGTGTTGAACACTATTACAGAGGCTAGAGCCCCCTCTACCAGGTGGCTGTACGCTTTGAATGGTCAGTGTTCTCCAGCTTGTGTTCGGCTAGGAACCCGTACCCCCCCACTGTTGCGGAGTAACAGGGGTGCTCTCTTTTCTCCAAGAGCTTTTGGACGCGGGTAGATTCCCCTCCACGCTCAAGGTATATGTGTCGGCCATAGCGGCATCTCATGTCCCTGTGTCCGGTCAGTCGCTGGGAAAAAACTACCTAGTCGTGCGTTTCCTCAGGGGCTAGGAGGTAAAGAAAACCCCTCGACCCCCATCAGTTCCCATTTGGGACCTTTCCACGGTCCTAGAGGCTATGAAAGGTGATCTGTTTGAACCACTGCAGTCAGTGGATCTAAAATACCTCTCACTTAAAACTGCTTTTCTGCTGGCCCTGGCCTCAGTCAAATGCATGTGGGTGACCTGCACACGCTCTCAGTAAGCGCTGCCTGTCTTGAGTTTGGGCCCAATCCTCAAGACAAGACACGGGTATGTTCCAAAGGTGCTCGCCACACCCTACAGAACACAAGTTATTTCGTTATCAGCTCCCCCCACATCTAATGATGAGAGAGACGCGGTTTTCCTTTGCCCCGTCATGGCCCTGAAAGTGGAACCTTCTGCCGTTTTCAGACCATCAGAACAGCTCTTTATATCCTTTGGTGGTCGCACTAAAGGTCTGGCCACTACAGGGCAAAGTCTCTCACAATGGATAGTTGATGCTATCTCGCTGGTTTATGAGTCCAAGGGTCTCCGCTGCCCTCTGGGCATCAGAGCGCCCTCTACTAGAGGTATGGCCTCGTCTTGGGCTTGGTCCAGTGGGATTTCACTTCAGGACATTTGTGCGGAAGCAGGCTGGACCTCTCCGTCTACTTTTATCCGTCTAGGTTCTATAACCCGGAAGTTCCCGCTTTACAAGCTAGAGTGTTATCGATGTAAGACACCTCTTTACAGCTACTGTGCCCGACTTCGTCCGGCTCAGCTGTTTTTTACTTTAAACATATATACTTTCTTTTATATATATTGCACATTCATGAGTTGGCCCTACTGGTCCTTCCCTACATATTCCTGTATTCACTAACGTGTTAGCCTGGGGTATTATTATTATTATTATTTCTCTTTCTATAAGCCCTGGGCACGTAACCTGGGATATTGGTGGAAGATAATTGAGCATGCACGGCACTTTACAATGGGTTCCTGTAGCGTAAGCCAGCTTACGCAATACGAGAGTACTCTCGAAAGGGAACGTCTCGGTTACTAACGTAACCTCGGTTCCCTGAGATGAGGGAACGAGTATTGCGTAAGCTGCCATGCAAGCTGTATGCTCCGATCTGGGATCGCTTTAGTTGATGAAAACCAGGGAACCTATGTTAAGCGGATCTTTTATAGCTATAAGCCACTCCCCTCCTGGCGGGCTGTGATGCAGAATGAGTGCCAACATTGGCTCTTACGTCTCTGCCGCCTCTACATAGGTTGCAGTAGTTTCTGCAGAGCAGCCAATAAGCGCGCAAGCCGTCTCACTTAGGTCTGTTTGCTGCCAGTGTTGCCAACTCAGCGACTTTGTCACTATTTTTTGCGACTTTTCAGACCCCTTTAGCGATTTTTTTTTTCTTCAAAAAAGCGACTAGCGACTAATCTACCGACTTTTTGGACAAACCTCCGTAACCTTCAAATGTTGCCAATACTGTCCTGCGAGCGTGAGGTCTTGCTTTCTCACCGTCGGAACTCTACCTTGTTCACTGAATGGCTGAGAGGAGCAGCAGCACGTTCATCTGTTGAGCGCACGGCTGCTGACAGACAGACGTGAATGAGTAGTGTTTTTCCATGGACTTATCTGCTTTTCTTTTGTTTTATATTTAAAGAATTTAGTTTAACCATTTTAATTTCCTTTCTTTTCTTGTGCTTAATACTTGTAATACTCACTATCTCAGAGCTTTAGTTCATCCGGTTCCCGAACTCTCTCAATTCAGATAATTTTCCACATAGGCCTATAAAAAAATGTAGTCATTCACTATATCACAGCTACTCGTTCTTTTTAAACAAACAAACAAAAAAAAAGATAGGAAATAAGAACAGCTTTCTGCTATATATTATATTATATTATATTATATTAAATACAGTATGTGAGCATTCATTTAGAGGGAAAGCACATTAGGCAGGCAGAATGCAAGTACAAAGCGATCACGTCATGAATATGCTAATTGACGTATGATGTCATCTAGCGACATTTAGCACTTTTAGGGAAGGCGTTAGCTAATTTCCTGTGAAAATAGTTGGAAACACTGCTTGGTGCAGCACTGCATTTTACATTAAAGGAAAATTATAAGGATAATTTTTACTTCAATATTCTCAAGGAAAGGAGTTTCCCGTAACCAAGGTTACGTTAGTAACCGAGACGATTTAATAATCTTTCTCTTATTCCTTTTGCATTTGTCTTAAATGATGTTGTTACACTGACACCCAAGAGTTGTCCCTTAAATATTTAATGTAATAATTTTTTCCCCCATTTTATTACAGGTCACAACCATTCATGAGGCAACAGAGAGTATTGATGGCTTGACTGGTGCTGCCAGCATGCTGTCAAATTGAGATCTTGTTTTCTGCTTATTTTCAGAGTTATAACATGGCAAAAGCACAACCATCAGAATAAGAGGCATCTAGATGTAATGTAACACTTAAAAAAAATTATACAGATGATGAATTGATATGGGTGTATGAAAAAATATGAAACCAAAAATGGGTGTACAGGTAAATTGATGTTATTTGTAATGTATTATCCCTGAAATAAATTTTAATTGGAATTGAATTTCTTATGGTATTTAGATTATTTACTATGTAACTATTGTGGTACGTTGCTCCAAACAAAACCTTAAACTTTGTTCTCAGAATGGCAGTGCTGTATGTACTCCTATAAATCATTTAACACTCATGATGGACCTAAATGGTTGTAATAATTGTACATGGCACATTGGCTGTCAGGTTTTGTGTGCCTCTAGAGCTACAACTGAAATATTTTTAAAGTTCAGAATTGGAATATTCTTTAAAAAAGACAGTCAGACTTTCAAACTTTGATGTGCATTATTTATTGGCTTGTGGAACTCACTCCATCTTTAATGCACAAAATAACATTGGCACCATGTATGCAGGTTGTGTTGGTATTTTATGCATAGTGGTTAACCAAACATAACATGTGGTACAAGTAAGAATTATACAAACCACAGTAAAACGATTTCTATAAAACAATTTTATAAAACTGCTTAAATGTTTAACCAATAGCATTAACTAAAGGTTCACAATAATGCGACACCCATTTGTATACAAGCACAAAGTTAAAGAACAAATAACTGTTCAAAGCCATCTACAGTATCTGACTGAAGAGGCAACGTACAATTTTATGTAAACAGTAGGTTGCATCTAAACAATGTGATATCTATCACTATTGAAATTCATGAACAAAATATAAAATAAATGATCTATAAACATAATAAATACATTTGTTTGAATTTCAACATAACCAGCAACAACTACTATAAGTAAACAAATTAAAGTGAATGTTTTACTTTATGTATATGAGTAAAATAAATGTAAAGTACAGGTGAATCTCGAAAAATTAGAATATCATGCAAAAGTTAATTTATTTCAGTAATTCAACTTAAAAGGTGAAACTAATATATTATATAGACTCATTACATGCAAAGTGACATATTTCAAGCCTTTATTTGTTATGATTTCGATGATCATAACTTACAGCTTATGAAAACCCCGAATTCAAAATGAGAATATAGTGAAAAGGTTTTCATAGCTGTAAGCCACAATCATCAAAATCATAACAAATAAAGGCTTGAAATATCTCACCTTGCATGTAATGAGTCTATATATTAGTTTCACCTTTAAAGTTGAATAACTGAAATAAATTAACTTTTGCACAATATTCTATTTTTTTCAAGTTTCACTTGTACTGTAAATGTATGAAGAATGAACCATTCACTAATTTTAACAGTTCAAAGCCATCTATCTGACTGAAGAGTTGACATGAACAACTTGTACAATTTAAAGCAAACAGTAGTCTGCAACTAAATAATGATTTTTTTTCACTATTGAAAGTTAACAAAATAAATCTTCAGAAAAAAAAGCTTGTTCAACATAACCTGTAATAACTAAGTGTAACCTGTATCAAATAACATTCAAATTAAAGTGAATATTTTACTCTATGCATGCATGTGTAAAACAAATGTCAGTGTATGAAGAATAACATTTATATGAGCTGGCCATAAATAGTTTCTGCCAGTTCATGTGCCAGTGCAACTAAATTATGTCCATTACCCAGACATTGCTTTCAAGAATTTTGTTCATTTCAGATCGGAAATCTGGGTAGTTGTCATAGTGTACTGAAAGCCTCAGGAAACAGCCACAAGTGTGTGACACTGGTCTTCTCTCAAACCCTTTAAGATCTGTGAAATCAACTGTTATAGTTTTGTCTATAAACAAATCTGATCCTGTACAGAATCTCAGAAACAGAGACTGTCGTTTTGCATCACACTCCCGCAAGTAACCTGTCAAATGCTTTGAAATTTCCTTTTGGTGTGCATTCATTTCTTCAGGGAATTTGAGAGATCGCACAATTTTCCTCACTGTTGGTTGTAGTGCACAATACACATGTTCAACTTCCTGAAGGTCCTTGCTCAGAGGTCCAAGTATGCTCATCCACTGTTCAAGAACATAAGCAGGCTCTTGAATGAGAGTCTTGTGTGCCAGTTCTTTCAAAATTTGCATGAAGTTTTCTTCTGTTGGAATTCTCCGACAACTGTAGTTGTCTAAGATCTCGATCAATTCCTCCTGGTCTGCACTACAGAAGTCTGTTCTGCAGCTTTCTAACACAGCACACTCATTTTCTGAGACGTACTTCAAAAAGTTGTCAATCAGATCACTTTTGACAGATCCTTGTATTGCTTGCTCCAAGATGACAGGTGCAAGTTTTATTGGGAGATACTTCTCTTTCTTCCAGCCAAATAGAATTATTCGAGCAACACTTTCCCACTTTTCTTTCCCAAAATCATGCCGAAGAAAAGGAACTTTAAAATTGTTCCCCAGTGTGCATTGATCATAAAATTCCTGCCAAAATTCTGATAGGCAATCCCTGAACACTCCACCGACGTCATGGCCCATCTCAAACTGTCCATTTGGGAGGAGCAACTTCACTTCTACATCACTCTGTGTATGTGCAAGGGTTTCATCACAGAAATGTGCAATAAGTTCAGAAAATATCTGGCCACGATGAACAACAAGAATTCTTTTGTGAGGAACTACTGGTTCTGGGCTCAGAGGCAAAGTGTCATCTAAGGTTTGTTCATCTATTCCAGCGATGTCTCCGCTTAAAAATGTCACTACATCGCTTGCATCCAAATAATCTGGTGAGGCCATTGAGGAAATTTGAAAAGGGACATTCAGATCATCTGCATCATTCTGATCCTCTGTGGAATGTAAGGGAGACATGTCACTGTTGGCTGTACTTTCCACAAAAGTTACATCTGTGTCTGAAGCTTGAAAGAAGTCATTCACTCTCCTGGAAGAAGTGGGAAGACTTTGATCCTGGTTATTTCTTTGCAAGTCATCTATTGTGTCTGAATCTGATATGTCCGCTCCACTTTCTGTTTCCTCTTCCCTAATGATCTTTTTTGTTGTGAGGTAGAACCTCATCATTGTGAGTTTGGATGTATTATACATTTCCCCCACTGTAGTTTCTTCATCTAGTGACAATTCCTGATAATTTGTTAGATCCAATTCAAACTCAGAAACACTGCCATGAGAATTTTTTTCATTTGGGAAAAACAAACGAATTGCCTCCTCTATCAGTTCTTTCCTTTTCCAGTCTTTTGGCACACTCAACTTCCTTGTTCCCCCTCCTCTTTTAGCTCTCATTTGAACATAGCCCTGTCCATCATAGTGCATCCACCCAATCTCAACTTTTCTTGCAGTACGCTCACGCTGAGAAATTTTTGTTCTAGTTGTTTGGTTTTCAGTTTGTGAATTGTTCGGTTTTTGTCTTTTGCTCAGTTTTGATTTTAGGCGCTCAAACAGCTTTGACTTCCTGCAAGTTGGCTCAGTTTCTTGCCTCCTACAAAATCCCAAAACTGCCAGTCTGTCTCCATATGAAGGAAAATAGCTTCTCATCTGGTCAAGAGTCATTAGCAGTAGGACGCTGACATCAATCTGCAAATAAACACATTTTTGAGTATTATGCAATACATAAACAAAAAAAGTTGATACAATTCATACAAGCATCTAGGTTTGGGTTAATCCTACTTATCATATACCTGCCTTCAAGAAATTGTTCACACAAAGGGAACATTTTATCATTTACTCCAAAAAAATAAATAAATTGTTTTCCAAAAAAATCAATTATAGAAGGCAAAGGTTATTTTCATATTATTTGTCAGTCATTATGCCTCACACACAATTGAGCATTCAAGCCTTTTTGAGCAGAACATGCTATAGGGCTTGTTAGTATCAGTAGAAGTTACAGTCACATAGAAGCCTATGGAGTAGTGATCCAGCTCTCAGATTTAATCAAAAATATCTTAATTTGTCCTCCAAAGATGAACGAAGGTCTTACGCGATTGGAACAAAATGAGGGTGGGTAATTACTGACAGAACTTTCATTTTTGGGTGAACTAACCCTTTAAGGGGCACACAGAGGAAAATTGTGACATCTCAAATGGGGCTATTTCAGTTACTATTCTATCCTAGCACTTCAAAAGGGTGGAAAACACAAATTCATATTTTAAACTGAGACGTTAGCTTTGATGGTATAAAGTTTGCAGAATGTTTTTATTGAATAGTAACCTCTTATAGGTGTAAATAACATTTTGATTTTCCATTTCATGACCTTTTTAATATTAAATAGTAATCTCTAATTTGAAACACTTATGTTTTGTCATTGACTGACAAAATAAATAGCTTTTTTACATTCCATATTAGGTTTATTTAAGGAATATATATATATATATATATATATATATATATTTAGCCCACATATGTTCTAGATAAGCCCACATGTTTGTTTTAATGTAATACTCTACACATTGTAGGGCTGAGCAAATATGGGCAGAACTCTTTACTGTCCTAGTACTTCAAAAATGTGAATTAAAGGAGAACTCCGGTCAATTTTAACACTGAGCTAATTTTTTTGTACATTTGGAGTGCTGTCAGTACAGAGAACAACGACAAAAATCGGTGTTGCCTACACCATGTTATTCTCTTTTTTAAATTTGCACCCTGTTGACTTCAATGGGGCAAGTACTAAACCTGCTTTTAGCCTCTTAACATCCTTGATGTGTCATTACAAGTGCACAGAAAATGTGAGTGATTCCTTCGGGGTGAACGTGGGTGAATCTGACTGCAGTAGATGTGAAAGATATGAATAAAAAATTATAATAATTCAGCCAGCGCTCATACCTGTATTTACATCCTGTTTTCGGTCGAAGTCCATAGTAATCGATTGTCGAGTTCACGCGCGTGATCATAGGTAACTAAACCTATGCGTGTGAACTCGACAATCCATTACTATGGACTTCGACCGAAAACAGGAAATAAACACAGGTTTGACCTCTGGCTGAAATAGCATAATTTTTTTCCATTTCTTTCACATCTACTGCAGTCAGATTCACTCGTGTTCAGTCTGAAGGAATCACTCACATTAGCTGTGCACTTCTAATGACACATCAAGGATGTTAAGAGGCTAAAAGCAGGTTTAGTACTTGCCCCATTGAAGTCAACAGGGTGCAAATTTAAAAAAAAGAATATCTCAGTGTAGGCAACACCGATTTTTGTCGATGTTCTCTGTATTGACAGCACTCCAAACGTACAAAAAAATTAGCTCAATGTTAAAATTGACCGGAGTTCTCCTTTAAATGTGGCACAATGGCCTTCATCATCACAATATGCTAATGCTTATCTAGTGCAAGGGATTTCATCAATATGCTGATTGAGGACTGTTGGGACACTCCAGGCGGGAGAGACAGAGTCGTTTGCACCTCAATGACACGTCTGTACCATTTGCTTCACAGGACATATGCTTTCAACTACATTCTGTTTATTTACTAGTGTGTTCTAATATGTAACTATGCCATGTTTGGTCTTATCTGACAGCTTATAAACTGAAATGAATGGTGGTGAACTTAATAAAGATATTAAAGTATCCTAATGTACAATCTAGGTACTACATGCATTGAGGAGAATATGTTAATGTTCTTCTCCCCCTCTCCCTCTGGATCACTACCCATTTGCCTCATCTTTTGGTTTCCTGTCGGTCGGTTTGGTGATCGTATTCCACTCATGTTTAACTGAGTTTCTATACTTTATGTTGTTCGATTCTACTGTCTGTATATTTAAACATGTAACTTAATAAATAACTTTGCCTGCTTTAAGGCTTTGAGAATCTTTCCTTTTATCACTGATTATGGCGAAAGCTAAAGTGATTATATCTTTCGTTATCTAAACGTTCAGGTTAAATCCTACGTTTCCCTATCAGATCTAAGAAAGACCTTTACAGAATATGAGGTTAAATAGTAACAACAACTTTAATGGAGTCAGATTAATTATATTGGAGTCAGATAAATATTAGAATTATACACATATTATAAAACTGCCTTTTTTTTCCAATTATTGGTTCAAAAATAGCAGCGCAAGTTTCCAGCCTTACACATTTTATAAAATAAACATTAAATAATCTCAGTAAGAAATAAATTTAGGCCTTTAAGTTAAGTAGACCTAAATGGTAAGTGGGCTTAAAATGGTCACTTCCTCCAAATAATGACAATTTTCATTTTTGGGTGAACTATTCCTTTATTTTTTTCAGTGGGTTAATAAATTTGTTCAATATTACCTTGTCCTCCTCCAGCCTTTTTATGGTGGTTTCTGGAATGTTCCTCTCCCTCAGAAAAAAGATAAACTCGTCCATCCTGTAATGATAGTTAAATAGAAATTAATAATGAGATCAAACTGAGGCTGGTAGGCCAATATTAAGCCTATAGTATGTAAGCCATAAAACCAAATATCTGTAAGGTTATGGTCAATATACATATACTTCACATGTGCTGTGCATAACAAAGCAAGCTCCTGTCCTGATGCAAAATAGTTTTGGTTCAGTGACAGTAAACTACTGGACTGGATATTATATAAAATCACTCTGTGTAAACATAAAATCAACACTTAACCTTTTAAGCTGCAACCCCACTTTTGAAAAATCCCCAGAAATGACATACCCAAACTGAAACAGATACAGTTCATGAACCCTTTGTACTAAAAGCACAAGTATGATCTCATTTGAAAGCTGACACCTGGTAGTTTATTGTAAATGTAGAATTAATTATTGTCATAATGACAAAGATTGTTATAAATAGCTTTAAAGTTTTGTAAAGTTATTAGAAATTTATTTTTATGAAACATCTTCATGAAAATAAAATTGAAGTTGACACTGTAGCAATCTAGAAATGCACTGCAGCTAAAGCCACATGTCTGACCATATTATATTTAAAATATGAAGATGATAAGTCTAAAACTCTGTATTTAGTTAAAATTTTTTCAAGATAGAAGCACCTAGAGCTAGCTAGCATGTTAGCTTAGCACACCATCAATACATGGCAATTTATGAGATTAAAACCATGTTTGTGCTCCAAACTTACTTTAAAACGCAAGTGAAGTGTTTTAAATAATCTTCTGTGATCTAATTTGACATCAGATAAAAAAATCAGACAGAAAATATACTATTTGATCATATTCTGCACAATGATGGTTTATATAGATTAGCATTACATTATAAATATAATCTATTATTATGAAAATACCTGGCATGGCTTGAAAAACACAGGTAACTCAAATATCATTGCAATCATGTTTATTGTCTTCAAAACATCTTTATCTGCATGTTATACAGCGCGATCTCTGTAGCTTTGTGTGTATCAGTGACGTCCTGGAATGTCACATGATTATGGCTCTTCTTCATGTTCCATATATGGGTTATTATTGTGCATATAGCGCCCTCAGGCTATTGGTATGAATTGAAAACACAGTAAATGAGAGTGCCAAACGCTCATAAAGATTACATCGACGCATTTGGGTATAAATTCAATAAATATTATTCCTGTCAATATAAATCTGATGTAAACCTATGAAAATCTATCAATATTTCTCCAAATCTGCACATTTTTGAGCTAAAAGCCCTGAGGGACGTTGTTTTGTGAATCGCTGTCATGACGACAGCACAGAGTTTTTTTATGAATGAAACCGGCTGACGCGCATAATTCATATTAAAGGTATCGACTCATTTTTTCATTTCATAACTCCTGACAGAAATTAAGAAATAACTGTCGCTATAAGTTTCTCAGAATACAATAGTGGTCAAATACTGAAACTTGAGTCTTATTTCTTTTTAATGATGTATAGTTTGTCAAGGTATAACATTAAATCTGATAGTAAATTTGAACTAAATAATAAAAAAAAAACGCTTTAGTGCGCGGGCGCACTGGCAACGGTTAACAGGTTAAGCAACTTATACGACATTTCAAGTCAAATGATGGATTTTGGCGTGTTATGAGTAAACCTGATGCACCGGGCCAGAGTGACAGTAGCCAGTTTCTTCGTCTTCTGTCTAACCTAGAGAGATGGCGAGGGGAGTCCATCCCAGACAAGCTCGGAACTTTGAAGTTGAAAGGTGCTCTTCAGCCTATGACTGAACATTTGGTGTGGGGTCTTTTACCCATGGGTACCGTGTTATTAGCTGACAGTACCGTTATCGTTGAGCCTTGTGCATCACCATGTGTGAACAAACGGATAATGGTTGGGCGAATAGTTTCTCCATTGTGGGGAGATGGGTGGCTACCCATAAAGATTATCAACCCCAATAATGCAGAAATAACTCTACACAGAAATTCGAAAATTGCAGATGTTTTCCCTGTGTTGCTTTAGAAGATTTTGATCAGTTGTCTGACACTTTGACTGTTCACCAAAATGTGGGGGAAGTGCGAAGTAATAGTTCCTGTGGTAGCCTCACTGCGAGAAGCGTGTGTAGTGACATCTGTGATGTGAATTATAAGCTAGAAAAGCTAGGGATTAGCTCCATTCCAATTGGTGGCTGTGATGTTTCTGTGCAGTGTAAAGAGAGACTTGTTGATTTGATTGGGGCTTATGAGTCTGTCTCCTCGAGAAATCATCTATATTGTGGTGAGGCGCAGGATTTCTGCCATCGTATTAGACAAACAGACGACCGACCATTCAGGTTACCATATCGTAGAATATCGCCTGCTCATTATCACAAATTGAAAGAGACCTTGGATGAGATGGAGGAAAAAGACATAATTCGTAAATCTTGTAGTGAATTTGCCTCTCCCTTGGTTCTCGTGTGGAAAAAGAACGGCGATCTACGAATCTGCACAGACTTCAGATGGCTTAATGCCAGAACTGTTAAAGATGCCCATCCGCTTCCACATCAGAACGACGTCCTGGCTGCGTTGGGGGGAAACATGTTCTTTAGTACCATGGACTTGACGGCGGGCTATTACAACATACCCCTACATGAGCTTGACAAGAAGTATACTGCGTTTTCGTCACCATTAGGACTGCACGAACAATCGTCTCCCACAGGGTCTGTGTAATAGCCCAGCCACGTTTATGCGAATGATGCTTACTAGGGCTGAACGATATTCTGTTTTAACATCGACATCGCGATGTGCGCGTGAGCGATAGTCGCATCGCCAGAACATGCGATGTGAAGGGTAGTAGAACGTGATGTATTAAGAGAACGGTAGCACACAGTAAACACGTGTTTGTTGTATGGCTTGTTGCTGGGGTGACATGCACGTTCCGCGTGCCTGCACACACAGTGATTGGTGCTGCTCACTGCTCACTCACAGCCATCATTCACTGCTAAAAATGCGCAACGAAGAGGATCCACCGGAAAAAAATGATTTCGTACCAAAAAAAAAGTCGAAATCATCTATATGGGACTATTTCGGCTACAAAAAGGAGGATTACGAACAAAAAGAGGTACTTTGCATGGAGTGTCATAAAGTTGTGGCCACAAAACATGGAAACACCACCAATTTGGCTGATCACTTAAAACGGCACCACAAAGCTATTTACGACGAATACAAAGTCAAATCTGGATGTCAGCCAAAACAAACAAATATTTGCGATGCCTTTGCCAGTGTGACACCTTACCAGAAAGGCTCTCAATGACAGAAAGAAATAACCGATGCAATAGCGTTTCATATCGCTAAAGATATGTTGCCATTAAATACCGTCGCTAAAGAGGGATTTAAGAAAATGATCCGAACGCTTGACAGGCGGTATGTTATACCATCTCGCACATATTTCTCCCAAGTTGCGATAAAAGAGCTGTATGAAAAATGCAAATCTATGATTGAAGCAGAACTGTCGCACGTGGAATACTATGCAACTATAACAGACTTATGGTCCAGCAGGACAACGGAGCCCTACATGAGTCTGACGGTCCATTTCATCACAGAGGACTTTGAGCTAAAAAGTCGCTGTTTGCAGACGGCATTTTTCCCGGAAAGTCATACAGCCGAGAATATCCCAGAGGCCCTGAGAGAAGCGGTGTCCGCGTGGGGCTTAGATGAGACACGTCAAGTCTGTATAACAACAGATAATGCAGCGAACATGGTGAAAGCTGCCGATCAGAACAAGTGGACCAGGCTACAGTGCTTCGGCCACAGACTGCATCTTGCAGTTGGTGAGTAATGGCCATGATCTTTATCCTAAATAAATATATTTTTACTCAGCTGTTTAATAACCTGAACCTGACAAAACTTGGAAAATGAATGTGTTGTGTGTGTGTGTACGTAGAGCTTTAAAACGTAACAAAAGAATACAAACACTAAACATTTCATTTTAAACAACTTGAATTTGTGCCAAAAAATAGTTTTATGAGCACATTTGAGGAGCTCTTTTCCAAAACGCGATAACTCCATTTCAATAGTTTTCAGGGATTTTTTTTTTACCTAGACCCACACATTTTGTGAATATTCAATTTATCCTATTAAAATGTTTTTTTTTTTTTTTTTTTTTTTTGCTCAGTCTGAAAACGTTGAATAATGATTATAAAATCAACGTTTTTTTCTTTTCAAAACGCTATAAAATTTAAATCCATCCACCTTTTCCAAAAAAATATTTTTTAAAAGTCTTTTGTCTTTTATTTTTCGTTTTCGCATTTATGAGGAAAAAACAATGTTACATGACAGTTTTCCGTTACGGACGCGAGCGACCACTTTGGCACTAACACTTTCACAGAGACCACAAACAGAAAGCACAAAGCCTTTCTTTAAAGCTAATTTCGGTTTGTATTAATTGTATCTTAATTTAAATCAGTGTTTCATTAGGCTAATAGCAGACAATAGATAATCACGACACGGATCATCCATGAACCGAAACTCATCATATAAGGTAGCCTACTCGCCTCACACACCTAAAACTGCATCTTGCAGTACATTTTAAACAAGGAAATTATTATTGGCATTTATAGTGTTTTGGAAAAGAGCTCTTCATTTATTGTTTAAAATAAAACAGTGTGCTTCAATAATTAAAGTTTGCAATGTTTTTTTTTTGTTTTCTCCGCTTAGAAAATGCAGTGAAAAAGGATGGCCGCATTGATCATGCTGTAGGAGTCTGCAAGAAGCTGGTGAGCCACTTCTCTCACAGCTGGAAGGCCAGCGATGCCCTGGCAAAAGTCCAGAAGGAACTCAATCTACCATCACATTGTCTCATCTCAGAATGCCAAACAAGATGGGGTTCCAGACAAATGATGATCAGCAGGATATTAGAGCAGCAGCAGGCTTTAACTCAGGTCCTGTCTGCAGACAAGAAGCTGCGGCATCTAATACCAACCTGGCAAGATATAGACATCCTGGAATCTGTAAGCAAGTCACTGGGCCCAATGCTGGATTTCACTGATGCACTTTCAGGGGATGAATACGTCAGTGTCTCCTTTGTAAAGCCAGTTCTTCAGCTCTTCAACACTTCACTACTGGAAATGCGAGAGGAAGACACAGACCTGACCAAGAACATAAAGAAGAAGATGCTGGACTACCTCAACGAGAAATACGAAGATGATGATACTCAGAAGCTGCTAGATATGGCATCTTTTTTGGACCCCCGGTTCAAGATGGACTACATCATTGCAGACAAGAAGACCCAAGTTAAGGCCAGAGTGGCATCACAGATGATGGAATGCCAGGAGAAATCAAGCTGCAGCACTGACGTGGAGCCCAACGTTACCAGTGCATCCCAGGCAAAGAAAGCAAAGAAGTCATTGGGAAGCTTCTTTAAACAGAGTGAAACTGCAGCAAAGGGTGATTCCTCTCTGACCCAAAAGGATGCTTTGCAAGCAGAGTTAAACACCTACCTGCTAACACCTGTAATAGACAAAGAGGAGGATCCACTTGCATGGTGGAAAGTACACAAACTAAGCTTTCCTCATCTTGCCAGACTTGCCCGCAAATACCTGTGTATTCCTGCGACAAGCTCGCCGTCAGAGAGACTTTTCAGTACTAGTGGCAACATCGTCACTTGCCAACGAACCTGTCTCAAGCCTGCAAAGGTTGATAGACTTGTGTTCTTAGCTAAAAACCTTGAGTAAGGAAAGCATACAGCATACATAAGCATGCATGATCATGATCATGATCATGCTAAAGAATACTCAGTTTAGAAGTTTTATTTAATTTTGTTTAGCTATGATTATGGACACTGTTTTACTTAGGCACTTTTGCTAAGAAAAGTTGACTTAAAAACAAAAGATTGTGAACCAAATGCTTAAGGGCCCGTCCACATGGAGACGCGTTTCACTGTATACGCATACATTTTTTATCGTATTGGCTTTTCGTCCACACGGATCCGGCGTTTTGGGAGACTGAAACCGCTATTTTTTGAAACCGGGTCCCAAAGTGGATAAATCTGAAAACGACACCCTTGCGGTTTCGTGTGTACAGCCAATCCGTATATTTTGTGAAACGATGATGTCATCACATCACGTGCCGTCTGTGTCACGCGTAACAGCAACAACAATAATGGCGGACTTACATGATTGTGTTCGTGCTGCAGAAGCTACTAAGCCTACTAGCTTTATATATAGCAGAATCTATTGCTTCTATGCAACTGTGGTGAGCAACAAGCGATAATCTTCGTCTTCTTCTTCTTGGTTCGAATACAGCGCGCAAGGTTATGCGCATGCTCAAAGTCTTCTTCTCCGTGTATAGTGTATCTCTGTGGCAGAATTACAGCGCCCCATACTGGTCTGGCATATATACTACACCGTTTTCAGTCGGTTTCAGTGGTTTCGTGTGTCCGCAGATATTTCTTGAGACGACGCCGTGTTTACGGAATTTTTTTTTAGAATGAGGAAAAAAAATGATCGGATAAGGAACGCACCGGCTTCGTGTGGAAGGCCTAAGTTGTTTTATAAAAAGTATATTTATTTTAAGTTATGTTATTTTAAAGCTGCTGTTTAAATGTGTTCGGCTTTTCTGTTTACAGAAATATGTTCTCTAATCTGTTCAGAAGATTTAATACAAAATATATTAACGTTTTATTTCATTTTGTTTATTTCATACATTTAGCCATGATTATGTTGACCAACACCAACACTGTTTTACTTTGGCACTTTGGCTAAGAAAAGTTGACTTAAAAGATTGTGAACCAAAATGCTTATAAGTTGTTTTATAAAACATATATTTATTTTAAGTTATATTGTTGTAAACCAATGTAAAGCTGCTGTTTTATTTAAAAATGTGTTCTGCTTTTGTGTTTACAGAAATGTTCTAATTTTGGAATAAAATATTAAGTGACCTTTTTGTCACTTGTAAGGAAGCTTGCTTATTAGTGAAATTATTAATATCATGGAAAGGTAATTATTGACTTTAGCCTGGATTGATGGCTCTCAATATCGCAATATATATCGTCGGGGAAAAAAATATCGCAATGTAATTTTTTTCCAATATCGTGCAGCCCTAATGCTTACCATATTAGGTGACCAGAACTTTTTAAGTCTTCTGTGTTACCTTGATGATTTGTTGGTATTTGCGAAGTCTGAAGAAGAGAGCTTAGCCCATTTGGAAATGGTATTTCAACGTCTGAAGGAGCATAACTTGAAACTTTCACCTTCAAAATGTAATTTTTTGAGGCGCTCCGTTAAATTTCTAGGTCATGTAATTTCCCAACATGGAATTTCGAGGGATCCGGATAAAGTAGAAGCGATAGTCAAGGTTGAAGAGGCTGATTTGATGCAGTTAGATGGTGTCACTCCATCTCCTTCCAAAATACATTCCTTTTTAGGGATGGTTACCAGCAGGGGTTAAATTGGGATTTATTATGTGGGGGTGCTCTCCCTAGGGGGGTCCGGGGGTATGCCCCCCCGTGAATTTTTTTTGAAAAATAAACTATTAAATGGCATTTTCTGGAGAGTTTTTTGCAAAGAAATGGAGAAATTGAGTCTTACATGATATGTGAAAAACTGCAAGGTTAAGAGCATATTTGCATTGTTGTAGTATCAACAGGTATTAGGACATTTAGCATTTACATTACTGTTAATCAGCAGTGGTGGAAGTAACGAAGTACAAATACTAAGTTTCTGTAGGCCTACTTTACTTAAGTAGAATCAATAGTGCATACTTTTGACTTTTACTTCGTTACATTTTGCAGCAATTATTATACGTTCTACTCCACTACATTTCTACAACGTTTCGTTACATTTTCTGATCAGTTTTTCCCCCCTGCCAAAACAGGGATTGATTTTTTTTTTCCTGTTTTCGGTGCTGATGCGGTGGTGACGCGTTCATGTAACATGTGAGGGTGGCGCTGCCAATAACCAACGCATCTAAAAGCTGTCACAAAGAACCGGCAAAAGTAATGATTAATATGTAAAATATAGCAAGGAGACATTTTAATTGTTTATTAATAAACAAGAGTTTTCTGTGTCAGTGTCCTGCAGATGAAGTTGACGATGCTATCCTCGCAATCTTCGCAGTAGTGAACTCGCCAGAGAGAAATGCACATTTCATACGGATTAGGCTACTCAAGCAGCGGTCTGTTTTCTTTCGTTTTGAATTGTTCTGTTTAAAAGAAGACCTTCCAAGCTTTCTATAGATATATTTATCAGGTCTGTCAGGCAAGTAGGCTATAGCTCCCTTATACGCTGAGTTTCGGTTCATTTATGAGACGAGAGTCCAGTTCACTCGCTGGCGCGTCCGTGTCGTGATTATCTATTGTCTATATATACTATATTTACTTCTTGTTTATTACAGGCAATTGTTTGATGAAACATTGATTAAAATTAAGATACAATTAATACAAAACGAAATTCATTTTAAAGAAAGGCTTTGTGCTTTCTGTTTGAGGTCTCAGTGAAAGTTTTAAACAGTCTTTTCGTGCCGCTTTCAGAGCGCTCACGTGCCGTAACATTGTTTTTTCCTCATAAATGTGAACATGAAAAATAAAATAAAATGAATATTATGTTCTGTGAAGAGCCAACCCTTCTTCATCCGGTGGGTAGTATTACTTTGGTTTGCAGTGTAATTCACAGAATTACAAAAACATATTTTGCCACCTAAAAGTAAAAGATTTTTTTGTGTCACGTCCACGGCATGTGTAGCCTATTTCCCTCATATTAAATATAAAACGCTTGATTACACATTGTATTACCTTGTTATGATAGTGACCCATACAATGTGCCAAACATTTTTCCTTACCTTGTCATTCAAGGCCAGGGCACTTTTTGTACAACCAACGTTGTGCTGAACTTGACAAAACTGATCTGTTGCTGCAGCGGCGGCCAGCAGCTCGGGTTTTTTTTTTTTTTTTTTTTTTTTTTAAGACAGTAAGGTTCTGGAACTTTTGCGCGCTTCCACATCCCGCGCAACTACGGATCTCCCAGGAACATTCATAATTGCTGCGTACATTTATCCATGTTGGAGTTCTGAGTAGTAGCTTATCTGTAGATGCGCATGGCATGCACGAGCGGTGCGCGATCATGGTCGACTGACAACGAGATTAAGCAGCTGAACAAGAATACGGCCGTGTCCCGATTGCTCTCATCTCAGCTCCGCCGAGACAAAATATACATGCCAGTTCAAAATCGTTCATTTATAACCAGAAATATGTTTTCAAAAGCGTCACTTTCATCAAATTTTATGTGACATAATTTCCAGTAGGCAACTGACTGCAAAAGAGTATGTGCCGGGGCTGAGCCCCGGAGAGCCCCGGCCCAATTTAACCACTGGTTACCAGCATTTTATTGAAAACTGTTCTGTACTGGCCAAACCTTTGTTTGCTCTGACTGGTGGTCAGAAAAGGCCTCGGCATTCAAAAAGTAGGAAAAGACCTTTGCTGTCCTATGATAGTGACTGTCCGGAACATGAGAAATGCTGCAGCAATGGATGTGGACGTCAGTGTATGGCTCCATTTACAGGTATTTATAATACTTAATACTTAAAATACAATTCTTTCTGTAAGTACAACTTGCTGTTCATGCTTTGTGTGTTTTGTGCTGTACATCTAAGACTGAATGTTGCAAAACGGACTGACTAAAGCTGACTATCTGAATTCATGCAGTGAATGCAGCTGAACCAGCAAAGCCTCCAGGGAAGGCTGGAGCCGAACCAGCAAAGCCTCCAGTGTAGCCTGGGGCTGAACCAGAACAGCCTGCAGTATGTGCTGAAAACTGCCAAAACTCACCCTAATAGCCAATGTCCTGGCCCTAACGGGGGTCCTCCAGAGCCTGTATTGATGCCTGCATCCGAACCAGAAAAGCCTGCAGTATGTGCTGAAAACTGCCAAAAAACTTACCCTGACGCCCCATGTTCTGGCCCTAAGGGGGGTCCTCCAGAGCCTTCAGTGAAGCCTGCGGCCGAACCAGCAAACCCTCCAGTGATGCCTGGGGCCGGACCCGCAAAGCCTGCAGTATGTGCTGAGAATTGCCAAAAAACTCACCCCGATGGCCAATGTCCTGGCCCTAATGGGGGTCCTCCTACCCATAAAGAATGTGGACATGCATGCAGTTAACGGTGTTGATGTTTACCACTGATGTATGGGAAGTTTTTCCTGTTTAACAAATAAATCTCATACTTTAGTAAGTGTCTTGATTTAATTTTTTTATTAATTTGCCTGAAGAGTTTCATTTTATATTGCAACAGCTGTTGCCAAAAGTGGTTCACAATAACTAAACGCAAATAACAGTACAGAGAAAAAAAAAAAAAAAAAAACATAGACGTGCTTTCAACATGACATTAAATTTTAGTAGTGACTTTACTGACCTTACAGGAAGTGGGAGTTCATTCAGAAGTTTGGTTCATGAGAGAACTGTCGCCATTATCTCAAGATGGATAATAAAATGCCAGCATACTAGAAAGATAAGAACTGGCAAAATTGTGTGACACTTTATAAACAAGTAAAATGATCTTATAGATAATTCTATCGAAATAGCCACTATTTTAAAAACGTAGTAATTGACTCATTTTGGGCTGACTTGAGCATTCTTGCCAGCATTCTGTATTTTGAAGACGTGCCAATGCTTTATCAATTCCAAAGTAAAGAGTTGCAGTAGTGCATACAAAGCTATCGCTCACACAATCTGCAGGGGCGATCTCAAGAATGCTTACTTTCATAAGCATCTATCCTGCACACAGGAAATACATCAGTTTTTCCTTTCAGAGCGAAGTGTACACATTTTTTTACTCTTCCATTCAGGCTCAGCCTAACTCTGCATGGGTTCAGCAGGTGCAGAGAGGCAGCGTTATCAGTGCTGAGACACAGAAAGCTCAGAATATCTGCTTATCTGGATGATTTTTTTGATATGCGCTCACTCACGGGAGTGTACGGAATGGGACACAGAGATGCTCACGTCTCATCTCACGAATATAGGGTCCAGAATCAACTCTGGGGGATGTGCGGCAGGGCTGCCGTAGATATCTTCGCCTCGCAGGCAAACGCAAAGTGTCCTCTGTATGTTTCTCTTTCAGGGATGAAAATGTGCCCTTGGGTGTAAATGTGCTGGCACATTTGTGGCCGAAGTTGTTGCTATGCATTCCCACCGCTGAGTCTAATTTCTCCCACCCTGGACAGAGTAAGAGAAAACTAATGATCTATCCGTCTGATAGCCCCTCGTTGGCCGGAGAGGCTGTGGCTGGCAGAGATTGTCCAGCTGGACCTGCACTGTCAGAGAAACTGCACTGGCAAATATTTTACCCACACCCGGAACAAGTCGATCTGTGTGTCTACACCCGTGAAGGGTTAAATTTAAACACATCTGGGCTTCCGCAGAAGGTTATAAACACTATCCAAAGCGCTAGAGCCCCATCAACTGTATGGCCTTAAATAGCATTTGTTTGAGGACTGGTGTACTCGTAAAGGAGTCATTACTGTTCAGTGTGCGGTGTGATAAGCTTAATGAACAATGGGAGAGTGTTTTCTATTATTAAACTTTACCTTGCTGCTATTTCGGCTTGTCATGTAGGCTTCGAAGGAGTTTCAGTGGGATGGCACCCTCTTCTATGCCGTTAAATGAAGGAGTGAAGCGTTTGAGACCAGCGTCGAAGCGGCTGGTGCTGCCATGGGACTTGTCCACGGTTCTGAATGCTTTAACTCGAGCCCTGTTTGAACCTCTGGAGAGTGCTCATATTAAGCTTCTATCTCTGAAAATGGTCTTACTACTTGCTTTAATCTCAGCTAAGCGAGTGGTTGAGTCGGTTACATGCCTTGTCGGTTCATCAAGCATGTCTGAATTTTAGTCTTGATGACAGCAAGGTTACGCTGCTGCCTATCCTGCCTTTCGTTCCCAAAGTCAGTGATTCAGCATAGAACTGCTCTGTTTCGGAGTTGCATGCCTTTTACCTAGGGCTGGGTATCGATACCTTGACTTCGATACCGGTTCCTGAACGCTACTTTTTTATAATACAAAATTTTATGAAATCCGTTTTAACAAGATTACATTACATATTACCTTAAAAAAAGCTTTGCCTTTTTTTACAGACTCAAAGACCCATATAGGCCACTGGGGGGCGGAATATACACCCTGCGCTTAAGCGCACGCATAAAGCTTGCCACAAAGTAGTCTCATAGATAGATCGATTTCTTTATTGCCATTGTACAATTTTCCATACAATTTTTTTTTTGACTTTCCAGCGTATACAGTTAAGAATAGTTAAGTACATATTGCAATCAAAGGCCATACTGCACATTAATAAATAAAGTGCTCATAGTGTTATTTCACATAGTCTTATATGTCAAGAATGTGTTGTGGTGATTTTGGGGATGTGTTTTCAGTTCATTGTTCATTATTGTGATAGCTTTGGAATAGAAGCTGTTCATGAATCTCGTAGTGTGTGATTTGATAGACCAATAGTGTTTTCCGGATGGCAGTAGTTCAAATAAATGATGGGCTGTGTGATACGGGTCCTTCTGAATGTTGTGTGTTTTCTGCAGACAATGAGAGGTGAAAATGTCATCCAGGGCAGGTAGCTGTTGATTTGTAATGTTCTGTGCGGTCTTTAGTACTCTCTGCAAAGCCTTTTTATCAGCTGCCACCATACCACACCAGCATACCATATGTGATGTGATCTGGGGAAACCCGTCAGATGTTGCGCTGGTACGTTTTCAGTAAGACCTAAAAATAGATTGAATGTCAGTTGTGTCAAAATTGGGTTTTTATTAAATTATTCTAACATCTTGAATATATCTTGGCAAAATTCACTAGATTAGTGTAGAAAGAGCAATTTATAGTGGCAAGCTGAAAAGACCAGGGGCCTCATTTATAAAACTTTGCGTATGATTTGCGTCAGAAGTGGCGTACGGATGAAACATAGGACGTGCGTACGCACAGAAATATTAGGATTTATAAAACCGTGCGCACGCTCGTCCTACGCAGTTTTCCCTTAATAAATCACAATCAATTCTAAATGTAGCGCAGCTTTTGCGGCTTCATGTCATGCCCATAGTTGCCCATAAATAGTCCGTGAAACGCCCACAAGTTAATATTCATCGATTGCGAAATCATGGCAAATACAGAGAGGAAAACCAAGAAACGTAACTTCACTCAATGTGAAGTAGAAATGATCATTGGAAAGAGGAGTAAAGAGGAGTAAAATGTTGTTTGAAGGGCACAGTGTGGGCATTACTAATGTGCGTCATGACGGCCATTGTACGTCATTACGCGTTGTGATGGCATCATGGCATTTTATTACCATCCATTTGATTGCATCTGACAAGCTACAGATGTGTTATGAGGATGAATTGCATAACATGCCAATATTATTGCAGAACATATTTCACTTATCTTTTTGCAAATATGTATTAATTTGCATTTAGTGTTCGTTTGATTTTGTTTGTTATACACTGCAGATCGATCAAACGGGTGTTCGTGTAGGCTGTTAATTGTAAGACTTGCTTTGTAAAGTCTTTATTTATGAGAGGCAGTATTGTCATTTCTTTTACACAACGGTCTAAAGTTTCACACACTTTCACGTTTCTTCCATCTGCCGACGGTGTCGCCATTTCTCATTTCACATTCATTTTTGTGCGTACGCCTGGGTCAGAGCTTGCGTGAAGGACCGCACATTTTCCCGTCAAGTTTGCTTTTTATAAATACCAATTATTGCGTAGAGAGCTGCGTACGCCTTCTTTTGTGCGTTCGCAACGTTTATAAATGAGGCCCCATGTCTTTTAATAACTTTATCAGTGGTTGGGGATTAACGTAACATTTCTTTTAACCTTTGTGATGTTTTCTAGCCTGGGTGCTAGCCTGAACCCCGCCCACAATATTTTTTGGTCGGGAAGTTCGGTCTGGACTCGCTCCATTGAGGATCTATTATGCCCGAACAAAAATTGTTCGGACCAATCAAATTGTCAGGGCGGGCTTTATACGATGATGGACAGATGAGCAACGGTAACGTAATCATCCACGTCATCAAGGAGCGCTTAGGTTGAATTCATGGCTGCCGCTGGAGAATTGAGTTGTGTAGATTCTGCTATCGCGTCTGTTATTGAAGATATTGACATCGCATTAATTTTAAAAGAGGAGCAGAGAACCGCGATCAAGGCATTTGTTGATGGGAAAGATGTTTTTGCCGTCCTTCCTACGGGATTCGGCAAAAGTTTAATCTATCAGCTGTCCCCGATGGTCGCGAAGAAGATGGGGCGCTTTGATAACCCTGTGGTCATTGTGGTTTCTCCTTTGGTCGCACTCATGGAGGATCAAGTGAAAGAAGCAACCGAAATGGGCATCACTGCGATGCAACTCGGCGTGCACAATGAGGTGGACATAACCAGCGGTCGTTGCCAGCTTCTTTTTGGAAGCCCGGAATCCTGGCTGCTGAACAAGAAGTGGAGAGACATGCTAGGCTCCGATGTTTTTCAAGCCAACGTAATGGGTATCGTCGTGGATGAAGTTCATCTCACTTACAAATGGTAAGAGATCGTCTGACTTAGTAAATAACTCATAATGTAGTGATATGAATCAAATGTTGTAAACATATCTTGTACATAGGTGTCGAATCGATGTATGTTTGCTAACTCAGACTTAGTATAATCATAACGTTAGTCTCATTGTACCGAAATAACCAACAGTTCTAATGTACTCTGTTATTTCTATCAGGGGTCAGGCTGCAAAAGGGCAGACGCCATTTCGCGAGAGTTTCGCCAAGTTGGGAGAACTTAGATCCCTAGTTAAAGCTGGTATCAGGGCCGTGCACAGACATTTTGAGGGGCAGTGGCCTAAACCAAAAAAGGGGCACTAAGGGGGTGGTTGCTTGTTAACACAAATTATCCAGTTATTACAAAATATACAATTAAAAGAGAAGACAGCACATGCTCAAATACATTTTAGACTTCATTGTAGATGTTTTGATAGAACATCACAATTACACATTGCTGATAATAACAGAAACTATTTGCTGTTTTACATTTTTATATTTACCTGTTCCATTTACAGCAACACTTTTTTATTTGGTACCATGTCCTGAAAGATCTTGATAACCTATTTTTTTATGATTCACAATTACACATTGGTGATGATAATAACAGAAACTATTTATCTTTCTAGTTGGTACCATGTCCTGAAAGATCTTAATAACCTCATTTTTTATGATTGGGATGTCTTTTTCAATGGCCAGATTTGATTAGACAAGCAGCTAATTCTAAGAACGTGGATATGTTGTACAAGTTGTTAGCACTAGTAGAAGACCAAGAGCAAAACATTACCGACATAAAAAAAAAAAAAAAAAAGACTAATTTTGAAGATTCAACCACTGTCTTGCATAGCCTACCTGTTAATGCGACAGCTTTTGTGAACTGTCGTGTTCACTCTCAGTTTCAAGAGAGCGCCGCAGACACATAGGGCCCTATCTTGCACCCAGCGCAATTGACTTTGTACAGCGACGCATGTGTCATTCCTATTTTTCACCCGCTCACAGCGGACTTTTCCCTCCACAGACGCACGTCGGTAAACTAGGAAATACACTTGCGCTCCCGGGGGCGGTTCAGTGCAAAAAGGAGGCGTGTTCCGGCATAAACGTTCTCTGGTGCTATTTTGCAGTTTCAGAAAACAATTCCGCCACTGACCAGGAAAAACCTCGTCTAAAGTCAGTGGCGCGTTGCGCATGTTATTCAGATGCTATTTTAAGGGCGCATACTTAGCCATAATCAATGTAGCGTGTGCACAACGCACATACACTTTGCTTCTCTCATCTACACAGAAGCAGCAGTTTTCATTTTTGCAAATCATACATTATTACAAGGAAAGATATTAGGTCTTGTAGGTCTTGATAAGCCTAGGGCTTCTACCTATCCCTTTTCAAACAGTGTGATTATTATGCTAAAAAATGTTTTTAATTGTTCGAAATAAAGATTTCATTCATTCATTCATATTAACACATTAGGGAAATCATTGTTGTGTCCATGAAGATGTGAAGAAATAGGCATAAATCTAGCTTACACATTTACCCAAATTATTATACGCCTGTTTAACCGAAGCTAATTTGGGTGTGTTTCTTCATCCCCAATGTCACTTCTCTGTGTTTTACGGCCCTGACGGGAGCGTCGGTCTCCTCGGCTGTGAACCGCGCCTGGCAAATCCGCCGTTATAATAGCGATTCGCCATGGAACAAGCGCATCTGCTCTTAAAGGGAATGTAAGATGTCGCTCTGATTGGTTTATTTCACGTTACGCCCAAACCATACCTATGAATAATGAAGCTACTTCAGACCAACACATTTTAGATTTGCGTCGGGCGCAAGAGTCATTTATCCCACCGGTAAAATAGCAACAAAGTCCGCCCAAAAAGTTACTTGCGTTTCGCGCTTGATACTTGCGTTTCAGACCGTTAAAATAGGGCCATACTATGAGTGGTGCTGCGGAGTGAGCGGGAAAACCTGGAGCGGGTTACTTTTTCACAACGGTGGGGGTGGGGAAGAGGGGCACCTCAGTCAAGGACCAGGTGGCGCTGGTAATGGCGACACGCAGCAGCAGTGTGTGAGAGTGGTGTGTAGTCCGAACTTGTCCGTCTACTCTACGTTATCGTTCTTAACTTAACTTGTCCGTCTACTCTACGTTATCGTTCTGCAAATGAACGGAGGCAAAATGACTCACTTGAATTTGACCGGCCTCCTTTTTTTGTCAACGCTGTTATGTCACTTTTTATGTGGATTTCTCATGGATGGAAAGCCTCTCCAGTATGGTCGGGAATTCCTTTTGTTTTTGCGCGGCACCAGTGTGGGCACCGTGGATTCTTCTGCAGTTATCCCCGCAGAGATCCTCCAGTTGCCGGACCCTTACGAAGTGAACATGAACAGGGCGCATCGGACGAGGCCGACAGCAAGGAAAAGAGGGAGACGCGGCGGTGTACGCCAGAGGCTCAGGAGACAAGGACACAGGCGGATCCCCCTTCCCACAGTTATCCTTGCTAATGTCCAGTCACTTAGGAATAAAGTTGACGAGCTTCAGGCAAACGTCAAGTTCCTGGCGGAGTATAGAGGTGCCTGTCTTCTCGCCTTCACTGAAACATGGCTTAAGGAGCACGACTTACAATCCGATCTGGAGATCGATGGCTTCGGAGTTCCATACCGTTTGGACAGAGATCCTGCAGTGACCGGTAAGTCACTTGGCGGGGGATTGTGTCTGTACGTAAACAATAACTGGTGCAGTACAGTAGTCATCAGAGAGTCACTGTGTACGCCAGACATTGAACTCCTCTCTGTATCTTTACGTCCCTTTTATCTCCCAAGGGAATTCCCTCAATTATTTGTGACTCTTGTTTATATTCACCCGAAGGCTAACATTGATAGGGCCACTCAAGTCATGACTAGATCTGTGCAGCGGCTACAGGGGATTGCGCCGGACGCACCGATCCTAATTATGGGTGATTTTAATCTCTGTAAACCGGGGAAGTCTCTTTGTAATTTTTATCAGTATGTCACTTGTCCGACTCGTCCCTCAATGTGTCTGGACCTTTGCTTTGGGACGGTTAAGGGGGCTTATAAATCTCTTTCTAGAGCCCCTCTTGGAACATCTGACCATAATGTTGTTTATTTAGTTCCGATGTATAAATCGGTCCTGAAGAGGCACAAGGCGGAACAAAGATTGGTTCCGGTATGGACAGAAAACTCAGTTCATTGTCTTCAGGACTGTTTCTATGACACTGATTGGGATGTGTTTAAAAAGGCTTGTTCGGATTTAGACGAACTGACAGAAACTGTGTCTGCCTATATATCCTTTTGTGAGGAAATGATCATCTCCCAAAAATCCATCCTCATTTATCCAAATAATAAACCCTGGGTCTCCAAATCAGTGAAAAACATAATTAATCAGAGGAACATTAGTTTTAATCAGGGGGACATGACACAGTACAGGATATTATCTAAACAGTTGAAGAGGGAACTTAAGCTTGCCAAGCGCGTATATAAAGACAAAGTAGAAGACTTGCTGCGTACTGGAAATTCACGTCCTGCATGGGAGGGCGTGAAAACCATAATGGGGTTGCAGCCCAAAAAGCTTTCCATTATTCAGAATGGAAAAACCGATTTGGACTTTTCTAATGAATTGAATGTTTTTTATAATCGGTTTAATACCCATGATTTTAGTGAGGAGATGTCTGTTTTTAAAAATGTGGACTTAAATCCTGAGAATATTATTGTGCCCATTGATAAATTCATGGTCTTGAAACTCTTTCGTGGTGTAAAAGAAAGGAAGAGTCCAGGTCCTGATGGGATCGGGGGTCGTGTTCTAAAGAACTGTGCTGTCCAGCTGGCAGACATCTTCTGCTTTATTTTTCAGTTGTCACTACAGCTGCATAGGGTCCCTTCTCTTTGGAAGGACTCAATAATTGTTCCTGTGCCTAAGATTCATACACCTAAGACCCTCAATGACTATAGACCAGTGGCACTTACATCTCTTGTCATGAAAGCTTTTGAAAGGCTAGTGAAGGATGCACTTTTGGACACTGTACAGGATAAGTTAGATTCTCTTCAGTTCGCCTATAGGTCGGGCAGAGGTGTGGACGACGCAATAGGGACACTTTTAAACATGTTTTTTAAACATCTTGAGGGGGCCAAGTCCCTTGCCCGTCTACTATTTATTGACTTTTCCTCTGCTTTTAACTGTATTCAGCCACATGTTTTAGCAGAAAGGTTGAAAAACACGTACAACATTGATAATGGACTGATCTGCTGGCTAATGGATTTTTTAACAGTTAGGTCACAAAGGGTGAGAGTGAACAGTGTCTTATCGGATGCACTTTATTCTTCTACTGGGTCCCCCCAGGGCTGTGTCCTCTCTCCTCTCTTGTTTGTTTTATATACAAATGAATGCCAAAGCCATCATGAACGGCGCCATATTATTAAATTTGCGGATGATTCTGTCATTGTGTCCCTCCTCAGTAGTGATGATCCCGAACACGGTCCTGTAGTGAATGATTTTATGGATTGGTGTAAATCCTCCTTTTTAAACATTAATGTGGAAAAAACTAAAGAGATGTGTATCGACTTTAGTAGAAATCCCACTGTCATTTCCCCTGTTGTGATGGACAACCAGCCAGTTGAATTAGTGCAGCAGTATAAATATCTTGGGACTGTAATCGACAGTAAGATGTGCTTTGAGCCCCAGGTTGATGCTGTGTGTAAAAAAGCACATCAGCGTATGCACTTTCTTCGTAAGCTTCGTGGTTTTAATGTTGACACTGTTTTTATGGAAATGTTTTATTCCTGTTTCATTGAATCAGTTCTCACTTTTTCTTTTATCTGTTGGTACGGGTCACTTTCTATTAAACAGAAAAATCGCATGCAAGGTATTGTAAAGGTATGCAGTAAAATTGTTGGCACACCCTTAAATGACCTACATGACCTGTATAAGGTCAGATCTTTGAGGTTGACCATAGTCATCCCTTGTGGGATGAATTTATGCTGCTGCCATCCGGGCGCAGATATAGTCTGCCGCGATGCAGAACAAACAGATTTAAAAGGTCATATATCCCGACTGTTATCACCATTGTTAACAGTACCCTGTAAATTTGTATTTAAATTATGTTCTTTTGTGGTTGTGTTTATTGTTGTTGTTTGATTGATTAATATATTTGTTACTGCTGCCTGTAATCAAAATTGCCCCTCGGGGATAATAAAGTTTACCTTACCTTACCTTACCTTACCTTACCTTACCTTACCTTACCTTACCTCAGTCGATGAGGGCAGAGGGGCAGTGGCTCTAGCCACCGGGCCACCCCCCTGTGCACGGCCCTGGCTGGTATGTATGTACAAAACAATATCCGTCCTGCATGTACAGTCTTTGATATTTTATAACTCAACACTTTAATTGAAATCAGTTGCATACAGGTACTGTGTGTATCGATGCATGTAAGTTTATTAGTGTGACCAGAAGTTCAAAACCATCTCTGAGTTGCCATCAAACAAGGGTGTCACTTTGAATGTACTCACCCACCATACCCATACTGGTAGTCATTGTACCCCTTATAAGTGAAATACTCTTTTTAGATGTCAGTACGGTGATTAAAAAGCAGTAGATGATACTACTCATTATTTCTTATTTAACTGTTACTTTTATGTAATTGGTTGCTTATTGTCTTTTCATATATTACAGGTACACCTGTGCTGGCATTGACTGCTTCTGCTGATCATGAATCCGGAGCCAGGGTAATAAAACAGCTGCAGATGGACAATCCAACTACTTTGGCTCTGAGCCCTAACAGAAAAAACATCAGACTTGGTCTGATCAAAGTTCACTGGACTGCTTAGACTGGATTGTGAGGGATGTTAAAGAAAAAGGTCTCTCCATGCTGCCAGTTATTATTTACTGTAAAACGGTCAGGGAGGTTGGCAGAGTATTCTGCCATTTGAAGGGTGAAGATTCCTGGGTTGAGAGAGACCCTGCGAAAAAAACTGAAAACCTACTTCTAGGCATGTTCCATAGCCAGACACTCCCTCACAATAAGAACAGAGTGCTGTCATCTCTGAGTGGACAGGGTTGCTGCAGAGTTGTCGTGGCAACAACAGCTCTAGGGATGGGCTTAAATTTTCCAAACATATCACACATTGTGATGTATGGCTTACCGGACTATGTGGAAGCCATGGTTCTGCAAATCGGGAGGGCTGGCAGAGGTGGGTTGCAGGCACATGCGATTGTTTACGTTGTCAAACAGCATACAAAGCTTGACCCAGTAGTTAAGACAGTACTTGAGACTGGAATCACTAGTTGTCTGCGGAAAGCTTTGTACTGCCATTTGCGAGGAACACACTACATCTGTCGATCCAGGACATCTGTGCTGCACCCACTGCCATTCTGTTTGTTCTTGTGAACCGGATGGTTGTTGGGAGCCAACCACCAAATATGAACATTTTCCAGGGGAGGTTTCTTCAACTGACAAATACAGAATGGTCACAAATGAAGACAAACTTTTGATCAGGGACCTGTTACATAATTACCGGAGTAGTTTACTTCAGGGCCATACAAATCTTTACACAGTCGACACAGCCTGTACTGGTTTTGGAGATGAACTCATTGATGCGGTTTTAGAACACTGCACACAGATATTTGACCTGAACTTCATTCTCCATAATCTCCCTATATTCAAACTAGAACATGCAAAAGAAATACTAAGAATTATGCATGAAGTTTTTGATGACATCGAGCAGAGTCACACTATTTTGTTTGATGACAGTGTTGTTCCGTTTGACGTTGACTACACTGGTTACTTTGATGAAGAGCATGAGGATGACAATGTACAATCATCACTGAGTAGCTTGGAATCAGGCTTGTCAGCGTTGGAGATCTCGGACTAGCTTCAAATTCAGGCTCAAACTTATAGCTTCAGGGTCTTATTGACTGTCTTGTTGTGCAAAAGTTTTCACCTCTCTTGTATTAAACAGTTTTAAATAAAATTGACATTGTTTATACTTTTCATCTGGTGGTGGTTGTTTTTGCATTTTAAAAGATTAATAACACATATGTTAATAAAAGACTTTTAATATCTCAACATAATATATACACTTTGATCAGATAATCAATAAGAAAACACACGAAAAAATGGTTTCAAGAATGTGGATATAAAAAAAATATAAATGTAAAACAAAATTATTTATATATACACTTTGATCAGATAACCAATAAGAAAACACACAAAAAAATGGTTTCAAGGATGTGGATATAAAAAATATTTAAATTTAAAACACAAAATTATTTACAATGTCCCATATGAAAAAATAATTAAATATAATACAAATATAATGGCAATTACAAATATAATACCATCATTATAATTGTTTAAATAGGGACAGTTCTCCAGTCCATTACTTTGGACTTCATCCACTGCCATAATTCCCGGTATTTCAGCTTTACCAACAAGTTTTTTCTGAAATTCGGGAATGTGTGAAACTGTCTGCCTGGCTGATTTTGGAAAAGTTTAGCCTCCCTTACAACGTTTAACAGGGTTAAAACGTCCTCCTGTTCTCGGGCTACATGGTGAATGCCAGTCGGCCTTGACAGCCCCAGCTCTGTGTCTGTTTTGTCCATCAGCTCCTTGAGGATGCCAATGGACTTACTAATTCTGGCTGCCGACATTTCTGACAGGTTTGGCCCCAAGCCTCTCATAAATGATTTCAAAAAATTGTTCAGGTGTTCCAGATGGAGGTCAAGTGGAATATTTTTCCCCTTCCCCCCTCTACCATTCCAAAAGCTGTTCCATATCACACTGTGTGCCATGCGCGGGGACAGTGTGACGTTTACCTGCAGTGTTAGTAGGAAGGTGCTATAGGAATAATGGCTGTGTCCATACGCTTTATAGAAAAGAAGGGCAACTTTATAAAGTCTCATTAGCCTTTCACCATCCCCTTCTCTTACTGCATCCTGCATGTTCAGCAGGAAGAAGCCAAAGCCAAGTCTGGCTTCAGTGTGTTCTTTTTTGTGATCTTGGATTGTTGGACTCACATGTTCTGGAGAAAAGTCAGATGGAGCCACAAGATTGTGTTTCTTTTTCTCATGTGTTTCCCGTGCCTTGACGTATGTATACACATTGCCACACCCATCCGCACGACACGGAAACTTCCGCCTCTGCCCTCGCTCTGTCGAAGCTTGACTTTGACTTGCAGCTTCTGTGACGTCTGTCAGCATGACAAAGGTGTCCACAACCTCTCCAACCTTGTCATGCAGCCAGCTCCTCTTCAGTTGTGGCAATCCATCATTGATATGCACTGGGACAAACCCATCTGGAATTTCTGTTTGCACATGGAATAAAATGTTTAACTTCTAACCACCATTAGTGTAAATGCAGAGATTGAAAATTAATATTGTGTGTTAACTTTTATCAAAGTGAATTACAATTTTAGCAGTTAACAATAACAGTAGTAACATATAGATACATGTATTTATGAGATAAATGATAATTCTCAAATATGAATGTGATGCCATCCATCCATCTTCTACCGCTTATCCGGGGCCAGGTCGCGGGGCAGCAGTCTAAGCAGGGATGCCCAGACTTCCCTCTCCCTAGACACTTCCTCCAGCTCTTCCGGGGGGACACCGAGGCGTTCCCAGGCCAGCCGGGAGACATAGTCTCTCCAGCGTGTCCTAGGTCTTCCCCGGGGTCTCCTCCCGGTGGGACATGTCCGGAACACCTTCCCGGGAAGGCGTCCAGGAGGCATCCGGAAAAGATGCCCGAGCCACCTCAACTGACCCCTCTCGATGTGGAGGAGCAGCGGCTCTACTCTGAGCTCCTCCCGAGTGACCGAGCTTCTCACCCTATCTCTAAGGGATCGCCCAGCCACCCTGCGGAGAAAGCTCATTTCGGCCGCTTGTATCCGGGATCTTGTCCTTTCGGTCATGACCCACAGCTCATGACCATAGGTGAGAGTAGGAACGTAGATTGACTGGTAAATCGAGAGCTTCGCCTTGCGGCTCAGCTCCTTCTTCACCACGACAGACCGGTACAGGGACCGCATTACTGCAGAAGCTGCACCGATCCGCCTGTCAATCTCCCGTTCCATCCTTCCCTCACTCGTGAACAAGACCCCAAGATACTTAAACTCCTCCACTTGAGGCAGGAGCTCTCCACCAACCTGAAGCGGGCAAACCACCCTTTTCCGACTGAGAACCATGGCCTCGGATTTGGAGGTGCTGATTTTCATCCCAGCCGCTTCACACTCGGCTGCAAACCGTCCCAGTGCATGCTGGAGGTCCTGGCTTGATGAGGCCAACACGACAACATCATCCGCAAAGAGCAGAGATGAAATCGTGTGGTCCCCAAACCTGACCCCCTCCGGCCCCTGGCTGCGCCTAGAAATTCTGTCCATAAAAATTATGAACAGAACCGGCGACAAAGGGCAGCCCTGCCGGAGTCCAACACGCACCGGGAACAAGTCTGACTTACTGCTGGCAATACGAACCAAGCTCCTGCTCCGGTCGTACAGGGACCGGATAGCCCTTAGCAAAGGGCCCCGGACCCCATACTCCCGGAGCACCCTCCACAGGCCGCCGCGAGGGACACAGTCGAATGCCTTCTCCAAATCCACAAAGCACATGTGGATTGGTTGGGCAAACTCCCATGAGCCCTCCAGCACCCTGTAGAGGGTATAGAGCTGGTCCAGTGTTCCACGACCGGGACGAAAACCACACTGTTCCTCCTGAATCCGAGGTTCTACTATCGGCCGGATTCTCCTCTCCAGTACCCTGGCATAGACTTTCCCAGGGAGGCTGAGAAGTGTGATCCCCCTATAGTTGGAGCACACCCTCCGATCCCCTTTCTTGAAAAGAGGGACCACCACCCCGGTCTGCCAGTCCAAAGGTACTGTCCCCGACCGCCACGCGATGTTGCAGAGGTGTGTCAGCCAAGACAGCCCCACAACATCCAGAGACTTGAGGTACTCAGGGCGGATCTCATCCACCCCCGGTGCCTTGTCACCGAGGAGTTTCTTGACTACCTCGGTGACTTCAGCTTGAGTGATGGACGAGTCCGCCTCCGAGCCCTCAGCCTCTGCTTCCTCAATGGAAGACGTGACGGCGGGATTGAGGAGATCCTCGAAGTATTCCTTCCACCGTCCGGTGATATCCCCAGTCGAGGTCAACAGCTGCCCACTTCCACTGTAAACAGCGTTGGTAGGGCACTGCTTCCCCCTCCTGAGGCGCCGGACGGTTTGCCAGAATCTCTTCGAGGCCGTCCTTCTCCATGGCCTCACCGAACTCCTCCCAGGCCCGAGTTTTTGCCTCCACAACCACCCGGGCTGCAGTCCGCTTGGCCCGTCGGTACCCATCAGCTGCCTCAGGAGTCCCACAAGCCAGCCAGGCCCGATAAGACTCCTTCTTCAGCTTGACGGCATCCCTTACTTCCGGTGTCCACCACCGGGTTCGGGGATTGCCGCCTCGACAGGCACCGGAGACCTTACGGCCACAGCTCCGAGTGAAAGCAGCCTCACAGTACGTTTGGGTCTGCCGAGTCTGTCCAGCTTCCTCCCCCGCCATCGGATCCAACTCACCACCAGGATCCGATGGCGGGGGAGGAAGCTGGACAGACTCGGCAGACCCAAACGTACTGTGAGGGTCTGTTGGGAACGTTTGGCCGAATCTCCTGTCAGAGAGATCTTCAACTCCCACCTCCGGCAGAGCTTCGACCAGATCCCGAGGGAGTCTGGAGATATTGAGTCCGAGTGGACCATGTTCTCCACCTCCATTGTCAACGCGGCCACTCGGAGCTGTGGCCGTAAGGTCTCCGGTGCCTGTCGAGGCGGCAATCCCCGAACCCGGTGGTGGACACCGGAAGTAAGGGATGCCGTCAAGCTGAAGAAGGAGTCTTATCGGGCCTGGCTGGCTTGTGGGACTCCTGAGGCAGCTGAATGTGATGCCAAGTGTCAATTTACCTGTGACATCCTGCACACCAAATTGCTCCATTGCAGCAGCTAGGAACAGTGCAGTTGTGTCCTTACGCACAAAATCCTTATAGGCATTGTAATCTGCATGGGGACCTTGTTTTGCATTGCTGCACCTATGTAACAGAAACATATATAGTTTAGTGAATGGCTGACATAGGTTTCTCAGTGTTATTATGTCCATCTCTCACAGACATTTACATTTATTCATTTAGCAGACGCTTTTATTCAAAGTCAATTACATGTTTCAATTATATTACAAGGGAACTGAATAAGGGAATTGAACCAACATTTTTTTTTTGCACGACAACCAGGTTCTTAACCTCTATGCTACCACTGCCTCACTCTCTCTCTCACACACACACACACACATGCATGCACACGTTAATGTGTTAAAACAGTCTTTTACACAGGGCAGTAAGAGTATTGTGTGTCCAGTGTACACTTTAGCACTGCTGAAACTAACCCACAACCATCTTGACAAAGCCTGAACTGCCCACACACAGTTAGTGAAAATATGTTTTAAGTTTAAAATATACCATACCACTGCATTACTTGAAATAATGCACCCAGAGAATAGTAGGGCTGCTTTCATGATAGCAGGACTGTGTTCCCCATCCCATAACAACCCAATTCATGAAATATCCAGACATGTGAACTGGATTTCTGTGAAACAACTGTGGAAAGCATGGTTAACAAAAAATACTTCTGTCATAGTATCATTGTAGTTAACAACAGTAATTTTTTTTTAGACTGTAAAGACAAGCATTTTGTAATGATGAAGTGGACTGTAAACACAATAATAATAATTGCACATTATGTATTCATGGTATTGCAGATACAAGATGTTGTACCTCAACTTCGTCATGTTGGCAAGAAGTGTGCCATGTTCTTTTGAGGATGCACCATCATAGAAAATCCGATGATAGATCTTAAAATAGAAGACTTGTGATCAACAGAGGATAAACATAACTTGTCAAACAAGCACTTTAAGTAATATATATATATATATATATATATATATATATATATATATATATATATATATATGAAGAGTTCAGATGCAAAAGTCTCTAAGTGCCATCTGAAATTTTCCTCTAAAATGATCATTTTTATCAAGCTCGTATATTTAAGTTCAACAATTTCACTTAAAAGCTAAATGAAAATGAGCTATTAATTGTCATTAAAGTGAAATTACTTAACTTAAATATACAAGCGTGATAAAAATGATCATTCTAGAAGAAAATTTCAGATGGCACTTAGAGGCTTTTGCATCTGAACTCTTCATATATTATATTCTAAAGCATTGGTGTGACTCTTTAATTTCTTTACTAATCAACATTATTCTATAGTTTGTTACTCACTTCAAATAGGTTTCTGATGGCATGCCAGTCCTCAAACTTAAAGATGAGACCTTCCAGTCTGTCTTCCTTTGTAGCACCATCTGCGAAGGCCCACTGTATGTTTCGGCAGTTCCCTTCAGTCAACCGGTCACCTCCTACTAATATATTTGACACACCGTCTGGTCCTTTTGGTACATACCTAAATGGATTACACACAAACGGTGGAATTGTAAGCTGCAATGAAACCCTTTTAGTGCCAAAAAAGTGACTGTGTAGGCTGATTATATTCTTACTCTTTCTGAAGGTGGCGAAGTACGTCTACCAAATCTGACGTTTTGTTTATCCAGTGTAAGGATTTGTTGCTGTGGAGGGTGGACTGATGATGTGCATGCATGAAAAAGTCCAAATTGTCAAATATTAAGGAATATGTTGGTGGAGGAGTGGGGTGTGTGATCGGAAAAGCAGAGGAGCTCAAGCCCAGCTCTGCTGCTTCAGAGTCACTTATTGTGCTGAAAGGTAGCACAGCTATTTCAGAGTCATTTATTCTTTGAGCCATTTCGTCTGCTGGAAAAGAAGAAGTATTAAATACATTATTATTATTATTATTATTATTATTAATCAAAAGATAGACACATAATATTTGAGAAGACACTGCATTTGATGTGTTAGGTGTGTTTCTGTATGGGTCATTTGAAATATCACCTGACAAGTGAAGCTCTTCCATGCTTTTCCGGACTGTGTTAAGTGGCCTCATCGGATCACTTGTGCTTTGGTCTTTGCTGATGTCAACTCTCTGACCAACATCGATGTTCCCTTCCGCTTCAGAGTTCAAGAAAAATTCATTCTGGACTTTTAACATTTTTAGAGATCCACCACATAGCAGTGCCAACTCCTTCTGCTTCTCTACAGAATTTTGGTGAGTTGTTGTTATGGCCATTTTGCTCAGCCTTTGAAACACTGTTTTTTTCGCCCCACCATAATGTAGTATACTACCTAGGTAGTATGCAAAGGCTGACAGGCGGGCTTCTCTTCCTCTCAAAGCAATGGAAGCTGCTACACAAGTTGCAGTTTGAGAGTGGTTGGTGGCAGTTGTGAGAATGGAGAAAAGGAATGGTGAAAAACATTTTAGGTCTGCCTCTAAGCTGGTGAATGAAAAGGCTTTCAGATCATCTGGAGATGACTTCCACAGGATGAAACCGTTGTTTGGATCACAGATATTTTTGCATTCATTGCTTACTAGCTCCAGAATGTGCACCTTTATTTCCTCCATTAGGCATTTATGATTCAATATTAACTTTGCAGCTGTTGTCCATTTTTTCTTATTAATGTTGTTCACTATTAAGGCATCTTCTGGATGACATACCTTGGCCACGATCTGTGATGGGTAATGGGTGACAACCTGAAATATAAGTTAATTATTCAGTGTGAAGAATTATGGAATAGCCAGATAAGTATAATGCGCATTGGCATTACATTGGAATATACAGACGGTTAAATATGGTGACCCCATATGCATTTGCAGAGCAGGTCAGAGCAAGGTCTGAGAAACAGTGAGAAACTGCAGTGCACAGACATGGGGGTTGTGTAACATGTTAGCCCATTTACACAAGGAAATGTAATTACATGTTGGCAAAGTGACAAATCACACAACATCATGTGCTAGTTTATCCTGGTAAAATTAGCTCATACTACATCTTGCCTGACTCAAATTCGAGCTGGCTTCCAGGATACACACTAGGCTACCATATATCTGCAAATATGACTAATATGGTTTAATGATAGGCAGATTACACTGAAATGAGTAGTGTGGCAATGCAAGTGTGTTTTATCACACTGGACAATAAACACGACTCACTATTCACTAATGAAAAACTTGCCAATAGAAGTTATTCTCATAATCATATCATAAGTAGAAATTCATCAACAACAAGCTTACCTCTGTAATGCTTTTTCGTGTTTTTTTACCGGTTGGAGTTGACGGATTGGGGCAAAACTTCTTCAGAGCCCTGGGCGTCTTGGAGGGGGTAGGCTCCCGGTCTCTTTTATCTGATGCCTAAGATGAACAAGCTTTTTCAGTCTGGTCTCCTTCGTCATAAGTCCATTTTTTAAACAAGAGGATGTCGCGTTCCAACCGTGTTACAAAGTTCTGACAGGCCCGACAAATGCGATTAGATTTGTTTGCTGAATTGTCGAGTTGTAATCCTAAACGGAGAACTTTTTCGTATATGCATTCACCTTCAGTATTTTGCTCAAAAAAGTTTGATGTGTTAGTAAGTACTCCGTGTATTCTTAAATTCTTTTTACAACGCCGGCAAAGATCATTTACACTCATCTCCTTCAACTTCTTTCAGCGTGCGTGCAGTTGAGTTCTGTTGACCAGTGTTGCCAGATAGGAAATGTCCAAGTATCGTACCAGAAGCTCAAAATTATCGTATTTGGAAGGAAATGATCGTACACGAGTCAAGAAATCTCCAACGGGGGGGGGGGGGGGGTGTTCTGATTCGGTTCGGGAGTATAGATAAAAACCCGCCCGCACTTACAATTCATTGGTTGGGTCTTACATGCGCTTCGTGAGGCACACTAGCACACACATGCAAGGTCTCTCGCTCCCTCTCTCTACTCTCTCTACACGTTCTTCCCCCGGTAGACGTAGGGCCAATCTCATTTCTCTGTCTTACCCCTTCCCCTTCCCCTACCCCTACCCCTTCGTCTGCGTCTTCCCCTTGCCCTTCGATGCCAAGTGAAGGGGGGTAGGGGGAAGAACGTTTCTCTAAGAAATGAGACACCACTCGATTACCATTTGCGTCATCTTCCCTTTCCGCTAGCTGGCTGCTAACAGAGGCGATACGCGTTGACATAAACAAACGAAGATGCCGTCGTCTCGGGTTGTGATATCGATTGCCTGGTCTCCCTTTATCTTTGCACACTTGTGTGCCATCAGTCAAAGACATTGTTTCATTGTATTTAACGGCGGCGCCGGCGACACCATAAGCAAAACATTAGCAAACGGCAAACAGCGCATAGCTGCTAGCTAGCGGTTAACTAGTGATTCAAAACAAAAACATTACAATTAAAACCGCTTGAACGTTTTATTAAAGGTATCATAAACACGAGTGTCATTGAACTGCTGAAAATACATACATTTGTGCGATTCACTTCTGGGAAATTCCTACCCCTCTCTTTCAAGTGTGGTCCTCCGCAGACTTCGTTTCAAGGGCTATGTAGCCCTACGCCTTGGCCCTAGCCCTTAGTCAAAATGAGAATTGGGACACCACTTCCCCTCACATGAACGCGCAAAACCGAGGGGAAGGGGTAAGAGTAAGGGGTAAGACAGAGAAATGAGACGCAGCCGTAGAATCCACAGCTAGATCAATGAGAAAGCCCTATTACAACGACCATCATTTGAAGTGTCACACAGTTCTGAAATTATCGTACATTATAGAATTTTTTCCATTATTGATCGTACATCTTACAGAGGTCAAAATTATCGTACAAATACGATAATTATCGTACATCTGGCAACACTGCTGTTGACAACTATGCGTCGCTCAACATACGTCACTTACTCTCTTGCTCTGATTGGTTCTAGATCTATCCAATTGAGTGCAGAGGCCGTTTATTTCCTGGTTCGGTTGAAACACGCCCCATAATCAATGCTCAATGGAAAAGTATCAGACTCAAATTCTGACTAGAATAGAGTATGACGACGTCAGGCTAGATGTTTTCCTGACAGAGGATAAAACACCTTAACATGAACTGTAAAAGCTGTTAACCTTCCCTGACTAAGCAGAGGACAAATCTTCCCTTATTATACAGAGAATTACTCCTCTCTGTCATTGCAGAGGATAACGTTAACAACCTTCCCTGATTAGACAGGATAAACCAACTTCCTTGACTATCTGGAGGATGAAACACTTCACTGTCGACACAGAAGATAACCACATGTACAGAAAGAGAAGTACTTTTTTTTATACAGAAAAACTCCAATCAAGCAAAACTTTAATTCAACTATTTGGTGATAAACAGGGAACATTGCATACGAATAAAGCACTTAATTGAGCTGTAAAAGACGACATGGGTTCAGCAAAATCAATGTCATGATTCACGGCGGCCGTCATGGTGATCGTGACCGCTGCGGTGGCCGTCAGGGTCTCCGTCCCACTCAGGCTGCCATGGCGGTTCGGCCACAGGCTTCACGAGAGGCTTTGGCGGTTCGGCGACAGGCTTCACGGCAGGCTGCTGCGGTTTGGCCGCAGGCTTCACGGCAGGCTGCGGCGTTTCGGCCGCAGTTTTCACGGCATCGTGACCGCAGAGGCCCGCGCCGGCGGCCATAGTGACCACGGCGGCGGCCATAGTGACCGCGGCGGCGGCCATAGTGACCGTCCCACTCAGGCTGCCATGTCGGTTCGGCCGCAGGTTTCACGGAAGGCTTTGGTGTTTCGCCATGGTGATCGTGACCGCCGTCATGATGATCGTATTCGCCGTCGCCATGGTGATCGTAATCGCCGTCACCATGGTGATCGTGACCACGGCGGCGGCCGTCATGGTGAGCGTGACCGCGGCGGCCGTCATGGTCTCCGTCCCACTCAGGCTGCTTTGGCGGTTCGGCCGCAGGCCTCACGGGACGTTTTGGCGGTTCGGCCACAGGCTTCACGGGAGGCTTTGGCGGTTCGGCTTCAGGCTTCATGGGAGGCTTTGGCGGTTTGGCCGCAGGCTTCACTGGAGGGATAAAGATTCATCTTTAGTCTGTCCTTTCTGTGACATTCAGCTCAAAACTCAAATCATGAATAGCATGTGTTACAGAGTGAATTGTATTTTAAATATTCATCTTTATAAATTTTGTAAAGCAATTCTGTGAAACTGTGCTATCTGTACTCACTAAAAACAGGCGGCACACATGCAGGCCCACAGGGAAATTGACAGCATTTATGTCCTCCAGGGCAGTCTTCATCAGAAGTACATCCTCGTTGGGACGGCACGACCGTCAGCATCACCGGACACTGACCGGACTCTACAGAAGAGGATTCAAGAGGATCGTTAAAAGGGACCACAGAGTGTTGTAAAGGTTTCAGTATTTAGAAGTCAGAGGTTTTGAAATATAGGTCTCAAACTTAAAAATATGCATAATATTTATCTGCTTAAAATAAAGAATAAATTCTATTTATCACTAAACTGTCAATCAGTTTTAAAGACAAAGGGTAGTGAGGTGTGTAATATAAGCACAATACAGATAGGAGACAATGGACAGTTAATGTGTTTTTCATAAGTTTACTATTAATGTACTAGCTACATGTTCACAAGAAATCATATTTTGTAAGGCATTTATTTATGCATTTTTTCAGACTGTGTAATGAAGATAAAAGATCTTCTCACCTGCGACTCCAGCATGTGTTGAGCACAAACATGCAAATAGGCAGAATAAAACAACACTCAACCAGCAGTACACTCGAGCTGTCATCCTCTTGATCAGTGATCTCACAATCAACTCTACTGAAAAACACTAAATTAGTCTGTCAGAAGGGACAGTGAGGCACAAAATACTACAATGCAAACACGTGCTGCTAAATCCCGCAACATAAATCACTGTATAAAAACTTTATGGAAACGCGTTTTTAAAGATCCAAGGAGGTCTGGGTAACTCCAACCCTGATGAAACTCACCTGCGTGTAGCTTTCTAGTAGCCTAATCTTGAAGACCTTGATTAGCTTGTTCAGGTGTGTTTCATTAGGTTTGGAGGAGTGGAGCGCTGCGTTCACGCCAGGGGTGCTTCTCAATTCTTATTTGTGCATCCTCGTTTCCTCTCCTCGCTTCCTTTCCTCGCGTCTCAGCTCCGCCCCTGTAGGATGCGAGGGAAGGCTGCAAGGAAAAGACGCGAGGACAGAGGAATCGAATGAAAGCTAATAGGCTTGTTTGAGATGCGCCTTGTCTCGCCTGAAATGTAGTCGAGAGTAGGCGGCTGCAGTGAGAGGAGGAGTGAAAAAAGAGCAGGCAAGCCGGACACTTCTCTCCTCACGCAGTGGATCTGACACCTGTGAGATCAAAGATGGATATCGCGGGATTCACGGGATTCACGCTCGTGCACAGTGTTGCCAATAAACTGGATGGAATTTAAGTTCTTTACGTTGCTTCTATATGAAAATAAATAAAATGAACAAGACACCCAAAGTACTTGTTATGTAATTCCATTCCAAATACATGTTTATCATCAATATTTTTTTCTTTAATACAGACATTTATGTGTTTTTACATTTTACATGTGTTTTTTTTTGTATAAATAATTTATTTGTTCCAAGGAAAATAGTTGTACACAGCTGTAAATTATCAAGTTTTTATTTATTATGGTTTTATATATTTGCATACTGTTGGGTACCACATTTCCAAGTAAATACCACACTTCTTTTGGGTTACTTTAGCTTATTTATTGAAACTGTTATGTTTCAATAAATAAGATAAACCCCCAAACCAACCCACCGGCCCACCTCAACTTTTCGATTTGATGATGCGGCCCTCGAATGAAACTAATTGAATAGCCCTGACATAGGCTATACACATAAAACATGATATTAGAGTTTTAAAATCAAACATTTTAAAAGACAACAATACATCACAGTTGTTTAAACCAATGAGCATTAAGCTGTGTCGTCAGTAAGTCGTTTCCCATCATGCTTTTGATCAGCGCAGTCGGTGGAGAGCAACTGCGCCCGACTGCAGAATCCGACACGTGCGCCTTGCGCTCGCGAGAGATTTTTGACATACGTCAGCATGACATCAGAGCAAGGCAGACCGCACTCGGACACATTTCTAACCGGCATGCATCTCGCGGTGATCACCGGTGATCGATTCTGCGCAGATTTTGCTCATCTCAAACAAGCCTTTTTTTATACATTGGAATCCTTGATCACTCGAGCGTCACTTCATCGCGTCATCAGCAGCGCTCAGAGGATCTGCCCTCATGTTGTTGAAATTTGTTTATTTAAGAAATTCATAATAAATAATAATAAAGAAAGATACCCTGTTGAAATATGTGAGGTGTGTGGTTTATATAAACTGCAAAAGTAAAGTATAAATCTAAATTATTGTGGCCGATGTGAAGGGGGAGGAGAATTTATACGTGCGTCACGTTTTAGTCGATAAAACTCTTCCGCATAGGATGCACCTGTGTATCCTCGCTCATGACTCCTCAGGAAGCCTCCTGACTCCTCGATCCTCAACTCCTCGCGGTGCAATTAGAGAATTGAGATGTCCTTCAAGATGGCTGTGCTCGATCGGTTTCCGGGTCATAGGATGGAGGACGGACGAGAGAGGAGACGAGGAGGGATATTGAGAAGCACCCCAGATGTCGTAATAATAACCATAATTAGTATTATGACTCATGTCTGTCCAAATACCCACACTTGCGGTCTTTGCACTTGACCACTTGTCTACTTGCATGTATTCCTCTATTTGGCCCAAGTGTTCAACTTTTGATTACTCGATTGGACACACTTATAGTCTTGCAAAAAATGCAAGTGTTTACAGAGCTTTTATTTATTATATTTTCAATGCTTTACTTTGCAAAAAAAAAAAAAAAAAAAAAAACCTATGTGCATGTCTGTTCAGTATAGTCGCTATGTAACTAACAGTAAACACAAATTTAAAATTGTGATGCTTCTAATTAAAAACAGTTGCAAATGTTGTACAAAATAGGCCTACTCATATCATACTCATCTTTGCACCAATAAAATGTGCAACACTATGTTTTTACTACCAAATTAAATGTATCTAATTAAATTATAGTGGAATGTTTACCTCGACATCTTGCGATTTCGGGGGCCTCGAATCATGAGCCTAGAATATCGCTTCAGTGTGGTTTTAGTGTCCATTAAGGGCACTGCACTTTGGGATTTTTATAGGGATAATTCACCCAAAAATGAAAATTAGCCCATGATTTACTCACCCTGAAGCCATCCTAGGTGTATGACATTCTTATTTCAGACGAATACAATCTGAGATATATAAAAAAAATGTCCTGGCTCTTCCAAGCTTGATACTGAATGGCTGTTTGACATTGGAAGTACACTGTTTGTTTGAACCGCAAGAGGCGTCAATTGCTCTCATTACGTTGTGCGTCAAGTTCAACGGTTACTTGTTTGGCGTAAATAGCCATTTCACAGACGCATAGCTTCACTTCAGAAGACCTTTATTAACCCCCGCAGATCCGTGTCGAGCACTTTAATAATGAATAGATGCGCTTTAATGGACTTCCAAAGTCAAACAGCCATTCACTCTCATTATCAAGCTTGGAAGAGCTAGGATATTTTTTAATATCTTCGTTTCCGGTTTACAAATCTGGTCTTTGGGGTCTATATGACCCCAACAATTGATAGAGAAATTGGACAAAAAATATACATTTTTAATTATACAAATAATATATGTTTTTTTTTGTTTACTTCTCATCTATTCATTAATGCTGTGTTTTGGGGGATATGAAGTACTTTTTTACCTATTTACTGCAAAATTCCTCAACTACACCATTAGCATACATATGAAATATAGTTTTTTTATGAAAAAAACACATTAATGATGATCAAATTTAACTATGAGCTGTTTCTGGATATTGATCTAGGCGTTAGATGCAGAATTCTGCCATCTGCTGGTTAGATGTTTTTTTGTAGCTAATATAGTTTTAGCCACAAAGTGTAATTACCATATACTTCCAGCAGAGGCCCCATTGAGATCCATTCATTTTTCTGGATGTGACTTAATGCTCTTATAATAGCTTTTTTATGAATTACACATTTAAACATTGACAAAATACTGATTTAATGTATTTTAAAAAGTTTAGAATTTTTTTTGTTGTTTGAGGTCTTTTGAAGTGTCTTATTATTGCAATAATGCTATATAAATTTGCAATAATATCTTTATTGCTTGTCTCTCTGTGTGTATTTGATCTGTGTGTAGTCATGTTCTTTCCACGTTGCATTTGTGCTCTCATACCATACCTTCATTTATGTGTGAAATTTTTTAGATTTATGCAGAAATTATTGATTTTATTTCACAATTTCAGTAAAAATGCTCTCTATTGCAGTCACACCCTTTCTCTGTCTATGTGTGTATTTGTGTCTGTGTGTGTGTGGGCGCATATGTGTCTGTGATAATGTTCATTCCACATTACATTAGTACTCTAGTACCAGGCCTTCATTTATGTGTGAGAATTTTCAGATTTATGCTGGAATTATTGATTTTATTTGTCAATTTCTATAAAAATGCTTTCTTTTGGAGTCAGACCTGTGTGTGTGTTTGTGTGCGCGAACATGTGTGTGTGCAAGTGGTCATGTTTGTTCCACATTTCATTTGTGCTCTAGTACCAGGACTTCATTGTGGTATTGAAATTTTCAGATTTATTCTGGATTTATATCTTTTTTTTGACAAATGAAAAATAAAAAACATTTTTTCTTCGATTTTCCCATTCATTTCAATGTGGGGTCATATTGACCCCAAGGGACAGATTTGTGACTTTTTTTTTTACATACCTTTAGAACGACCGAATCAAGCCCAGTTTTTTTCTGTGTGTATAGATAGATAATGTAGGAAAAGTCACCAAATTTTATTCCACTGAGATGAAGGGAACCATTTTTTTTTTATTAAAGAAAAGTCGCTTGGGGTCATATAGACCCCAAGGACCAATTGAGGGTACTCCGATTGTATTCATCTGAAAGAAAAATGTCATATACACCTAGAATGGCTTCAGGGTGAGTAAATCATGGGCTAATACAAAATTTTGGGTGAACTATCCCTTTAAGACACGGGACAGTCTTGCGCACTGAGGGTGCTTTCACACTGGGCTCGTTTGCTGAGGTCCGAGCACGATTGTTCCCGGCGCCCCCCGAGGCGTTGGTCTGGTTTCACCCTCAACTTGATTCTATCGAACGTTGGTGCGTTTGCGTGCATCTTACGTCATCGCAAACGTGCACGGCACATGATAGAAAACGTCTCGGGTTACTGTTGTAACCTTCGTTCCCTGAGTAGGGAACGAGACGCTGCATCGATACTCGATACTTTGGGGAATACCTTCGACATGAAGCGTCTGAAGTCAACTTTTCCAATCTTGATTGGTGCAACGTCATTACGTCACTTGTGACATCACATGTGACGGTGATCCGGAAGCTATAAAAGGGTCTCAGGAACCAGGAAATGTTGGCTTCTAATTGGTCAAAGCAAGTCGTTCTCAGGGGCGCAAAAAAGTGTGGCTGAGGGATGCAGCGTCTCGTTCTCTACTCAGGGAACGAAGGTTACAACAGTAACCCGAGACATTCCCTTTCGTAAAGGGAACTCCCGTTCCATCGATACTCGATACTTTGGGGAACGAATACCCACACCGCCACACTGAGAGAAAAACGTCCTGGTATAAAGCATCTGGCACACTCACGAGTAGAGGGCAGATCCAAACTAGCTTGTCATAAGATTTGGTGTAAGAAGGGGAGGTCTGGAGCCGGAGGCTCGACTGACCTCATGGATGGGAGCCCCAGACAGTAGAAAGTATTAGATAAGAGGTGAAGGCAAAAGCGCACCTTGTACTTCAAATATGAGTGGGTTTAGATAACCAACTGTCTTTATAATGAAGGGAAATAGCTCCTAACCCTTGATGCATAACTAGATGGACTGACTTCTCTCAGCCTGAGGCTTAACATAGGAAACTCCAAGGCTATGACCTTGACCATCCGACACATACGATGGAGGATTGAATACCAAAAGAATCGTAATATTGCCTACAGGCACCACAGTACTGGGCAAGAATAATGTTGAGTGGCTCCCACGCTAGCAAGTAAGAGGGGGAAGCACCACCACTCTTCCAGGGAGTAAGATGAGCAGGAAGCAGACACAATAGATTCTCCTATATACTCATATATATATATATATATTCTAGGGCTGTCAAAAGATTAATCGCGATTAATCGCATCCAAAATAAAAGTTTGTGTTTACATAATATATATGTGTGTACTGTGTACAATTATTTTGTATATATCAATTGTAGCGTATACGACTCTGGGTAAGTATGAATTAGCTCAAGAATATGGGGAATTTTGGGAATATTAATATTTATGACTCATGGTCATAATTCATAAGTCGCATGTACATTTATTTTATCAATTATCGAGATTACCTTGTTCTGTAACTGGTCTGACCAACATTTAATTCGTCCAGCAAAATAAATGTAAAACCATTACAGTTAAGAAGAGGTATTCACAAACTTCAAGAAAGTTTCATGTTCTGGCCACGGACATCAAACTTTCTGAGTTTATTAATTAAAACTACTCAAGTAGTCTACATATCGAGCTTTGTAGCTTATAATTGGATCTTTTCAAGTTTCATTGACTTATAAGGTGGATTTTCAAACACAGAGACAGTGAAAAGTATTTATGAATTTTAATAAATGCAAAACTAGAGATTATATGAGCTACGAATATAAACGTACGTGAAAATGCAAACAATAAACAAACAAACATATAACCAAACAATAACATAAGTGATCAGAATGAAATGAAATGAAAGAAAGAAATAGAGAGAAGGGAAAATTAGTAATTATTATATACAGAAACCTTTGTTCACGAGACCCCTGGAAACAGCTTTTATCAACTCAATATACTTGCAGAATTATGTGCTCTTTCTGGTGAGGCTGCGGTTGAGGCAGGAAGCGGACAGCGCGGACGTGTCCTGTTTCTGCTGGGTCTTCCAGTGCCGCGAAGTTTAAAAAGGCTCACTGAATGTAATATTACCGAGAAAGTCAGGTGCGTCTCCCGGGACGGGAGAGGTTTCAAATCTTGGTTGCAGAGACGGCAGGCTTTTACATGGCGCGGGCCATGTGTCCCAGAGGCCAAGGCAAGGCCTGTCAAGCTGGAGCAGCGCTGCACGTGGAGAAGGAGGAGGAGGTCAGGGACCGGAGAAGCGAGGAAGTGGGATCAGCGGGATCGATGAGAGAAGAGGAGAAGAGGAAACTGAAGGTTTGGACTTTTATCAGTGTCCCATGTACCGCCCCCTTGTTCGTGGAGGACGAATCGGCTGTCGAGGTTTTCCAGCTGGAAGATCCCTTTGTTCGTTTGGAACGGTCTCCTGGCTCGAGTTACAGGGGCGATTGACTTAAGCTTTTCAGTTCCAGAAATATGAAATGTGTAAACAATGTATATTACTGCATTCTGCTATTGGAATTTGGCTCTGTTATATTGAGAGAATTCCATAGACATCAGACACATCACATGAAGATTGTAGAAATGCGAAGTTACAGGAGATATGCAGAATTACACACATATAAAGTTTGATTAAACACACAATCAAGTTGTCAGTGTTTCCGTTATGGCAAGTGACGACACTCTGAGAAACATAGGAATACATATCAACATTTAGTGGCTTGTTATGTGGGGGAATATCTGTTTCAAAGTCCAGAGTGTGTGTGTGTGTGTTCTGGAATGTGACTCGCTGGAATGTCTGTTTTCCTGGGTCGTAAAGTTTTATGGTCTGAGGCAGGGTTACAACAAGACACGACTGAGGAATTCCCTTCAATGAACATTTAGGATTCAAACCTATACTCTAGCAAACCACCCCTCTATTATAACACACATGCATAATGGAATTGTACATATATTTAAAATAAATATTGCTTATCCCTGCGTTACACACACAAGTTGGTCTCTTGGTGTGTGTGTGTGTGTGTGTGTGTGTGGGTCATGAGGTTGTAAAGTCACAGGGAGTCCATGCTGAAATGGGGGTTTTAGAGGGGATTGTCCAGAACAGGGTTCCTTTTGTGACTAAAATGTCCCTCTGGGGAACAACAGATTGCAATTTTGACTGTTCATGGCAGACTTAGCGACGCCATGGACAGACCCGTTGTCTGAAAAGACAACAAAGGATGTGTTTGGAGACAAGGATTTACTAATTGGAACAGCATGTGACCGCATGTCAGGCATTGTCGCTACACAATACACACACATGCATGTATATATTTAAGAAATATTTGCATACATATACTGTATATATTAATATATCATTTATATTATATATAAATATATTTTATATATATATAAATAACACATTTTTCTTAAATATATACAAGCATGTGTGTGTATTGATATATACAAAATAATTATACACAGTACACTCACATATATTATGTAAACACAAACTTTTATTTTGGATGCGATTAATCGCGATTAATCTTTTGACAGCCCTAATATATTCATATATCTCATCCACAGGACATGATGGGTGCCAGGGATAACCCATCAGCCTGATGCCAATAGGCTGGATGAAAGGATTCATCCTCCAATCTACAGGAACATGGAGTTTCAGTGGGAATGTCCCTACGTGCACACCCTTAGAGGGTTGTGGAGGGCACAGAGGCCGCCACAGAGGCCCTAAGCATGAACAGGAGATCCCGTTAGAGAGCAGGATGGAACACCAGTACTGAAGCCAGTGGGCAGTAATAAACTGGGTTCAATGCCCTCCCTAACTTAATTGTTTAGTTCCTAGTAGAGTGGGGTTCTAGAATGGATGACCTAACCACCTCGGTGGAAGGGGAAACCTAATTATAGGTGGGACCCCCTCAGGGGCCAGACCCATAGTCTCCATAACTCTGGTCGTGGATGAAATAATGTACCACCAGCCTGAGACAGAAGATCTCTCCTAATAGGAATTTGCCATGGAGGACTCTCCAAGAGACACATAAGGTCCGAGAACCAAATTTGGGCCGGCCAGTACGGAGCTACAAGGAGTAGTCTCACTCCATACCTCCTGACCCTTTCTAGAACCTCAGGGAGCAGAGCGATCGGGGGAAAAGCGTACAAACGTGACCTCAGCCACATCTGTACCATGACATCCAGGCCCAAAGGAGCTGGATGTGAGAGAGAGAACCAGAGCGGGCAATGAGAGTTCTCATGAGAAGCGAACAGGTCAACCTCCGCCCGGCCAAACTCTCCCCATATAAGCTCAACCACTTCGGGGTGGAGCCGCCATTCCCCGGGCCTCAGCCCCTGCCTCGACAGGATGTCTGCTCCCATGTTTTCAACCCCAGGAATATAAATAGATCTGACAGAGAGAAATTTATCCTGGGACCAAAGAAGAATCTGATGCGCCAGTCTACAAAGAGGGCGAGATCTCAAACCTCCTTGGCGGTTGATATAAGAGACCACCGACATATTGTCTGTCCTAACAAGAACATGATGGTCTCTGAGGTCCACAAGGAAGTGCCTCAGGACAAAAAATACAGCAAACATCTCCAAGTGATTAATATGCCATGAGAGATAATGGTCCTTCCAAGTACCTCGGGTGTAACGGCCCTCCATAACCGCTCCCCAGCCTATGAGGGACGCATCCGTAGTCAAAGTCTTTCTCTGACATGGTGCTCCCAAAACCGGGCCTTGAGACAGGAACCATGGTTTCTTCCACATGACAAGAGAACGAAGGCATCTGCGCGTAAATCTGATCACGCGAAAAGGGTTTCCCAGAGGAGAAAACCCCTTGTTCCTGAGCCACCACTGCAAGGCCCTCATATGGAGCAGACCAAAGGGTAATACCGTGAAAGCTGCAGCCATAAGACCCAAAACTCTTTGAAAGTGTTTGACAGTGATAGCCTGGCCTAACCTAGTACTCTTCATTGTGTTTAAGATAGTATTAATACGAGCAGGAGACAATTGTGCCCGTATTGTAACTGAGTCCCAATCTACTCCCAGGAACGTAGTCCTCTGAAGAGGAGTTAAGGAAGTTTTCTTCACATTGAGTCTCAACCCCAAGCACCTCAGATGACGCAAAACAACATCTCGATGTTGAATTGCCAGTTCTTTCGACTGAGCTAAAATAAGCCAGTCATCTATGTAATTTAAGATACGGATCCCCTGAAGTCTCAATGGAGCAAGGGCCGCGTCCATACATTTAGTGAAGGTGCGAGGGGACAAGGCTAGGCCGAAAGGAAGAACCCTATATTGATAAGCTTTTCCCCCAAAAGCAAATCTAAGAAACTTCCTGTGTTGTGGGATGATGGAAATATGAAAATATGCATCCTGAAGATCTATCGTCACCAACCAGTCCTCGGATCTGATTTGTTGAACGATCATAGGTATAGTTAAGGGCTTTTGGATTTCCATCCAGTTTCATTAATGTTGTCCAAATGTTGTACAAAGATATTGATAGCTGTATAATTTTAAATTCACGAACATCACCAAGATTTCCCATTCTTCGAGGAATAAGGCAAGGTTGCCCTTTAAGCCCATTGTTATTTTTAATGGTTGTAGAAACATTATCTATTGATATATTGCATAATGATAACTTTGTTGGTCTTAGTATCTTTAACAGAGAGATTCGTATCTCACAATTAGCTGATGATACCACTTTATCTTTAAAAGACAAAGAGCAAGTTTCTCCAGTATTAACTACAATTAATGCCTTCTCTAATGCTTCTGGACTCAAACTTAATTTATCCAAATGTGAAATTATTTGCTTATTTGATATTGTAGAATCTGAAATTAAAAATATACCAGTTAAAAATGAAGTGAAATATTTGGGGATTTATATAACAAAAAAATTAATTAGTAGACAGTTTTTGAATTTTTCTTCACGTTTATCCAAAGCTAAATTTATTTTTAATAATTGGCTACAAAGAGATTTGTCAATTTTAGGCAGAGTCTTTTTATCCAAAGCAGAGGGATTATCCAGATTTGTGTACCCTTCCCTGTCTTTAGCTGTAGATAATCACACCTCCAAAAATATTGATAAGATTTTTCTTAATTTTATTTGGAATAATAAATCTCACAAATTGAAGAAATATATTTTAGCAAACAAAAGAAGTGAGGGTGGTCTTGAAGTCCTGAACTTTGGTGATACCAACAACACATTCAAAATTAATTGGTTGAAGAGATGCTTGCTTGGGTCAGACACCATGTGGTATTTTATCCCAAATAACATATTTAAAAGGATAGGTGGTCTTTCTTTTTTGATGAAATGTAATTACTGGTAAATTACCTATTAAATTGGTTAGTTTTCATCAACAAGCGCTGTTAGCCTGGAAATTGGTTTACAACCACAACTTTTCCCCCCATAAAACCATCTTATGGAATAACTCAGATATTAAAATTAGAAATAGATCATTCTTTCTTGAGAAATGGTTTAATAAAAACATAATTATTATTGCAGATCTATTCAACTCTAATGGTGATCTATCATCATATGAGAGTTTTATGAATATCTACCAATACCCTGTTCCGTTTAAAGAATTTAACTCTGTTATAAAGGCTATTCCAAATGGTTTAATATTTCTGATGAAAGCTTCCCTTACACATGAGGCATGTTCTAAACAATTACCTTTGTTATGTTTGGATGGTGTTTCGATTTTAAGTAAAGATTGTAATAATACATTTATTCGTCAACTCTCTCAATCTAGAAATCTATGTACTCCAAAAGGGAAATTCTTTTGGAACTCTGTAATAGATAACATTCAGTGGAGGAAGACTTGGTTACTACCATTTAAATATTGTATACCCAATAAAATGAGAGAAGTGCATTTTAAAATTTTGCATAATATATACCCTTGTAACGCACTTTTGTCCAAATACTGTGATTTAGATGAGGTATGCACCTTCTGTAATAATGAAGTTGAAGACATCTGTCATTTGTTTTTTTCTTGTAATGTTACTTCAATTTTCTGGAATGATTTAAGCTCTTACTGTTTTTCTAAAGTTAATATGATAAGTAATCTATGCATAAAGGATGTAATTTGTCTTTTTGAAAGCCCAAACAAATCTTTAGAATCTACTGTTAACTTCCTTATCCTTGTGGCAAAATTTTACTTTCACAAGCAAAGGTTAAGAAAATTCCTACTTTTATTGATTTCCTTTGTGAGGTGAAATATTTAATCAAATCAGTAAGAACAATTGATAATAGGAAATGTACGTCTTTTCTGAAAAAATATGATGAGATCTTCCATGTACCATGATTTACTTCTTTGATGTTTTTTTTTTTTTTTCTCTTTTCCCTTTGGTGTTCTATAATTGTGCAAAATTTACTTAAACTGTTTAATATATGCATTTTTGGGAAATGTTCTATATTTCTAAGAAATGTATGTTTGCAATATTGTAAAACATTTCTTGAATAAAAAAAAAAAAAAAAAAAAAAAAAAGCCGCTCTTGAGAAGCTGCGCTGGCTGAGTTCTCCGGCTGCTCTCGAATTGCTCTCGCGGTGCTTTGATGGCATACGTCACAGTCACGTGGCGTTGGCGCTGGCTCGAGTCGGACAAAATTTCTAACCAGCATGAACTGCTTCAAGTCACCCGCCGATCGGTCTGCGCAGAGCTGCATGAAGTCGAACAAGCCTATTGTAAACACAGCAGCTTTTGCCCTCAAAGATGGCAGGTGTGTTTGACATCGCCTGCGCTGGATGCACCCGATCGGCGAGAGTAGCCGCGTGCAGGCGGGGAGGAGCTGCAAACGGAGACGTGAAGTCGGACACTTTCTGGTTCCCGTAGTGACTGCTCACGTGGTGTTTGCATACTTTACCACAGCTGAAGTGAAATAAATGCAATATTTGCCTAATAATGCACAGATGTTTCAGAGACATTTTCATTCAATACTTTATGTACTGCTTCACACAGCGTCTGTTTGAACAAGAATAAAGTTCAACATTAGCAACTATCAATGAAGTGGAGTCTACGTTTTTTAAGCAGTTTTAATTTGATAAACATGACACAATATAGCATGACAACGACATAAAAAGAGTGTTCACTGTTATAATAAACTGATTTGAGAGCTTTAGAGGAACTAAAGGTGTTAGAAATAAACACGAAACACAAGTGATCGTTGTCATGCGGTGAATCCGGCCAATCGTGGAACAGCTGTGTCGTCATCAGAGCTCCTGCCATAGACATCATATACATATGATGTCTATAGGCTTGTTCGACTTCATGCAGCTCTGCGCAGACCGATCGGCGGCTGACTTAAAGCAGTGCATGCCGGTTAGAAATTTTGTCCGACTTGATAAGCGCCGACGCCACGTGACTGTGACGTATGCAATCAAAGTACCGCGAGAGCAATTCGAGAGTAGCCGGAGATCTCAGCCAGCGCAGCTTCTCAAGAGCGGCTGCACTGGGCTGCACGTGGGCTGATGACGAAACAGCTGTTCCACGATTGGCTGGATTCACCGCATGACAACGATCACGTGTGTTTCGTGTTTATTCGAACACCTTAGTTCCTCTAAAGCTCTCAAATCAGTTTATTATAACAGTGAACACTCTTTTCATGTCGTTGTCATGTTATATTGTGTCATGTTTATCAAATTAAAACTGCTTTAAAAACGTAGACTCCACTTCATTGATAGTAGCTTATGTTGAACTTTATTCTTGTTCAAACAGACGCTGTATGAAGCAGTACAAAAATTATTGAATGAAAATGTCTCTGAAACATCTGTGTATTATTTGGCAAAAATTTCACTTCAGCTGTGGTAAAGTATGCAAACACCACGTGAGCGGTCACTACGGGAACCAGAAAGTGTCCGACTTCACGTCTCCGTTTGCAGCTCCTCCCCGCCTGCACGCGGCTACTCTCGCCGATCGGTTGCATCCAGCCGCAGGCGATGTCGAACACACCTTATGGCTCCTGCAGCCGCTCTTGAGAAGCTGCGCTGGCTGAGTTCTCCGGCTACTCTCGAATTGCTCTTGCGGTACTTTGATGGCAAACGTCACAGTCACGTGGCGTCGGCGCTGTATCAAGTCGGACAAAATTTCTAACCGGCATGCACTGCTTCAAGTCAGCCGCCGATCGGTCTGCGCAGAGCTGCATGAAGTGGAACAAGCCTCTTTTCTCTCTATGGCTCTGGATCCGGCCAATAGTGGAACAGCTGTGTCGTCATCAGCCCTCCTGCAGCGCAGTGCAGCCGCTCTTGAGAAGCTGCGCTGGCTGAGTTCTCAGTTCATTTCCCCAACATTGCTCTAATACTGAAATACTGTGATGGACTGATTCTTTAAAGCTGATGGCAGAAGATCAATTCTGAGGTTATATATATATCTCAAAATCTAATGACACCAGATTCAACTGATGACTCATTTTTCTTGTATTAAAGAAGACACATTAGTCTTTAAAACCAAAACAAAAGCCCCATTAGTTTTCCATCAGTCTCTTCTTGACATACATATTACTCTTCCACTCTCATATAGGAATCAAACTACATCATTTTATTAAAGAGAAGAGGGCTCGAAACAGTCCTTTGTGGGCTTTGTCTGTTTGGATTCCCGCCACAGCTTTCTAAAGCGGAAAAACAGAGCACCTGCGTCATTTTACGCGCTCAACTCCTGATGTGATCTACACACCATAGACTGAGAGAAACAAACAGCCCCGATGACTTGAAGATCGATGGATGTGGGCGGGGCTATGTGCGAGATACGTCACTAGCGCCGCCCCTCAAGTGTCACGTGACCTGGATGTTGACGTACACTGCGGGACGTTGGCGCGGTTTAATCCAAACCCGGCTGCTGTTCGTGCGTGCGGTGTATAATCTCCACTTGAAGAAATGTCCGAACAGCAAAGATACAGCTACGAAAACGACTGCAAACCTGACGAAAACAGGTAGGAAGTTCAAACCTTGGTGTGTGTGGTCGGTTTTACTTTTCATGGTTTATGACTTTATAGCTGCACGGTTTGCTAGCATAGCCAGACACTAAGTAGTTAAGCTATTGTCTTCCGGAGTGCAACATTTAGTCTATTTTGGGTCATTAAAGCATGCGTTTTTGCGCTCCTTTTAACTTATTCCAGTTTTTTTCCCCTATGTATCCCTAACTCTTTTAATTATGGAGGCATTTCTGCAGCTAAAGTTAGTGGACGAGGTGTGAAGTTCTCCCGCCTTCGTTTGGAGTGTAAATGAGGATTTGGCGCCATGAGAACATTAAGATTTTATCGCCGCATTCATGAAAACTACATGATTAAACATTAATACCTCTCTCAGTGTGCCTGTTGTATTCAGTCGCTATATTTCTGTTGTAGTGAACAGTGTGTGTTGACAGCAGATTATTTTGTGGCGCCTTGAAAACAAAGGCTAACTTAAACAGTAATATCAGCGTGTTTTAGGTTAAAAAGTTGCTTATTGGTGCAAAGAGATGTTTACAGCACGGCAGATTTTGTGGCCAAGTGTGTATGATGATTAATGTTTTTGCATGAGTTCATTTATTTACTAAAATAAATAAATAAACTGCTCATTTAATGCATGTACAATGTTCAGATAATGTGTAAAAAATCATTATTTTTTTTAATGCTCCTGTTCATGTCTTTTGTCTTGATTGAAGGAACAAAGGCTCTTCCCGATGGTCCCAGTGTAGGAAGCGCGGAGCAGATGGTAGTCTGAGGAAAGCTGAAGAAGATCAGGGCAGAGATCAGAGATGTTCACGCCGACCCGAGAGGTGCGCTCAGACTCTGATCCCAATAACCTGTGCATGAAACACTGCTTTCTCAACAGAGTCCACTTTACTAATTTAATTAAATTGCATTTAATCTCATCCTGACATTCGAATGATGGTCAGTTAAAGGGATAGTTCACCCAAAAATGAACATTATCCCAGGATTTACTCACCCTGAAGTCATCCTAGGTGTATATGACTTTCTTCTTTCAGACGAATACATAAATATTAAAAAATATCCTGGCTCTTCCAAGCTTTATAATGGGAGTAAATGGTACCTTAAATTTTGAAGCACAAAAAAGTGCATCCACCATCATAAAAGTAATCCATGCGATTTTAATAAAGACCTTCTGAAGCGAAGGCATGCTTTTTTGTAAGGAAAATATCTGTATTTATAACTTAATAAACTATAACCACTGGCTTCCGGTAACGGCCGTACGTGAGTCCAGTTCTGGCGGAAGAATGACCTCTGACCTCTGCTAATTTTATGATGCATGTATGCACTTTTTAAATCTCGCCCCCCATTCGCTCCCATTATAAAGCTTGGAAGAGCCAGGATATTTTTTAATATAACTCTGATTGTGATTGTCTGAAAGAAGAAGGTCATACACACCTAGGATGACTTCAGGGTGAGTAAATCATGGGCTCATGTTCATTTTTGGGTGAACTATCCCTTTAATTTGTCGTCACTAAGCGCGTCTGACGTGATGTAACGTTTGTGTGCAGTTTCACGACCCCGGAGAGCGACGGTCCGGTGTCGAGAGTGAAGAGCTGGGGCGACGAGGTCGAGGCCGAGGAGTTGCGCTCAGACGTCCGGCGCGATATGCATCGGTCCGTTGCCTCGCTTCATTCATGCCTTTCAATCAAATCAGATTTATAATACACACAGGACCATTTGTCTTGGCTAAATATACATTTGATTTGCTCATATGAATGTACAGGCGTAAGTGACCGCATTGATGCGCCGTTAATTGGTGATTTCTGTTTTCCAGATACAGGAGGAGGATTCTCGCAGTGGATGTTCCTCAGAGAGACAGAAAACTCTCATCTGGAAGGTTTGTGATTGTAACATGTTCAGTGTTTACGTCTCCAGAAAGCTGGTGCAACTTTCCCCTGTTAAGATCCTCTCTGCTGCGAATCCTCTGTGTATTCCTCCGAAGAGCGTAAACTGTGTGCTTTCAAAACATCGGCTCCAACAGTGCTGAGAGTTTGGGCTGGTTTGGTTTCTTTGGGGGGCAGTTTTTTTATTTCTTTATGTAAAGCTCTGATATACTTTAAGCAAAACCTAAGAACGAAATCATGTGACGTCATTTCATCCAAAATTCAGGCCATAGCGAGGTTTGATTCGGGAGTTCAAAACCGCTTGCTCAGGGCTCCAGACTAACTTTTTTCACCTCCGTCCTGGAACCGTCCTGAAAAACTATTTGAACCGTCCTAAAGTGAATGTCAACCGTCCCAAAATAAACATGTTGTTTCTTTACTTTGTTTTTATCATCTATAGTTGTTAGCTGTTAGTCACATAATAAAAACACCATTAAAATGTTTATGATATATATTATTATATTTATTTAGCTCCATTCAAAGTAGTTATCTGTAAACAGGTAAAAAACAGATTTAATAAAAAATAACAGGTGTTAAATGCTTTTTTGTATTCATGCAGAACGAATCTTTTTTTTTTTTACATATACGAAAATTAAGAGAAAAATACATTCAGCTCAAAACGTTTTTGAGTTGGTTGGATTAAAAAATAAATACTGGTGACTACATATCTCAAAAATATCATCATTCTTTCAAGCAGCAGACATATTTATTTGTATGAATTAAATATAATGAATCCTTATTAAAGCTATTAACAAGCAGTGAATGCTTTTCTCTTTTTCTTTTGTTGCTTGATCAATATTAAGGACACAGACCGCATTAGGTTTATTACCCACTGTCACTTTAAGACATCGGATCATGTCCAGTGACATGCGGATCCAATGCACTGATGCACATCCGATACACTCACAACTGTTTAAGACATAACCAACATAATTTACATGAATACTCCAAAACGGACATTTCTACATAATGTTGTGTGTATTTGTCCATTCAGACACGAAAGAGAGCTCAATTCCATACTCGCGCGCTGTATAGGTGTCTGTGTGAACGGCTGCACGCTTCGGGTCGGGTGTGTGCGCACAGAGAACCGTACCGAGCTCTTTTTTTTTTGCGCCGTCACTCTTATTCAGATCTAGCTGCTATATGTCTGCTCTACTCATTCTCTCAGATGTTTACATTTTTTAACGCTTTATGAGGCATGCAGCGCATGTCAACCCGTGTGCCGCTGGGTAGATCAGCACGTCACTGTACAAATGTGCGCATCTACCACAAACGCAGGACATCAGTTCTGACTGGATCGCTTCCCAAATCGTCACTATCTAACATTTTTGTCTAGGTTTTATTCGTTGACGAAAATGTCAATAGATTTTCGTCATAGTTTTTGTCATTCAAAACTAGTTTTTATTTAGTTATCGTCTTGTTTTCGTCTGTGATAATAAGTCATGTGATAGATGTACCGCGAAACAAGTCTCCGGGTGAGTAGCCGGTGATAGTAACTTTAGTAACAGCGTGAGAAGACGCGCTCCGTTGTAGTCAGCGCTTGGTCGGTTAATTTTGGCATTTTCTAAGCAAGTTACCCTAATAGGCTAGTAATAAATGAACACACATACAAAAATGTCTTTCGTCCTGTAGGCGTCCTGGAGAACATTTCTGTTCGTCCTAAACACATTTTCTATCGTCCCCAGGACGATAGGACGCCGTTAGTCTCGAGCCCTGCGCTTGCTAAAGTGAACTGTCCAGAAAAGTTTGCTCCCATTGGTCTGAATGGTGATGATGTAATATGTGGGTGTGGCTCTTAGGCTCCGCCCTCTTTGAGGTGTAGGCTCTATGCACGAACGCTGCTGACGTATTTCCGGTTGAATCTCAGCCAGCGTCTTTACTTCCGCATAGCGTGCTCGAAGTGTACTAGCGGCACAACTTTCATAAAATTCATTTTCTCAGAAACGAGAGGATGATTTTAGAAACCGATTCGCTAGTTAGATTTCGCATGATATGAGCGAATACTCACCCTCAAAAGTTGTCGATGTAGCTTGAAATATATAATTTAAAGCCCTTCTCTTTCTTACTCTTAAGTGTGACAGCTAACTGCCTCACAATCGTGTTAAAGGGTTAGTTCACCCAAAAATGAAAATTCTGTCAGTAATTACTCACCCTCATGTTGTTCCAACTGCGTAAGACCTTCGTTCATCTTCGGAGCACAAATTAAGATATTTTTGATTAAATCTGAGAGCTGGATCACTCCTCCATAGGCTTCTAAGTTTGTTTTAGCGCAGCGCTTCTGTGTTGCACGTCACCATGTAGGCTCACTATTGGCCGACACTGGTCATGTGTGTGATGCGTGTAGTACAACACAGAAGCGCTACGCAAAAAACACTACGTGAACCAACTAGAGGTCCAGAGAGAAGGAAATGAATAGTGGAATAAAGTCGTTATTTTTGTTGTTTTTTGCGCACAAAAAGTATTCTAGTCGCTTGATATACTTAAGATTGGGCCACTGTAGTCACTTGGACTATATTAACGATCTCTTTAATAACTTTTCTGGGCCAGCAAGTTTCAATCACTTAGAAGCCTATGGAGGAGTGATCCAGCTCTCAGATTTAATCAAAAATATCTTAATTTGTGTTCCGAAGATGAACGAAGGTCTTGCGCGGTTGGAACAACATGAGGGTGAGTAATTACTGACAGAATTTTCATTTTTGGGTGAACTAACCCTTTAACATCATTCACGCTAACCGCTGGACGTTCTTGTCAAAACAAGGAAATGATCGTGCGTAGAGCCTATTCAGTAGGGATGCACCGATTGATCGGCTGGTGACCGGAATTGGCCGATTTTCACGTGATCGGCCGTGACCGGCGACCGGCCGGTCAGTCTGACAAATGCCGATTTTATGCCGGTCAAATGCACTCGGGCGGCGCATGATTATTAACATCGCGCAACATCAGAATCACACGTGCACACGGAACACACATGTAGGAAACCTCGTGAATTACGTCCGTTCAGACCGCAAGTGCGTATTTTTTTTCAGCGTGCATGTTAATCGATGAGCGCTTTCACAACGGAAGCAGGAGCAGCGCGTGAGCGTCTCAAGCAGGAGCGTCGCGAGCAGTGAAGCGCGTGTTTCGGCGCCGAGTCTATTTGCTGCACTGCTCACGCTCAATTAAAGGGAAAGCACACTTTTGATGGACAAAATAGCCTAAATAGGATTTCACAAAAAAAGCGCCCAAAATGCACAGAATTTGCGTGTTTTAACAAGAACTGGAATAGACTATGTCAGAAAAGAAAACGAAGACTAATATTTATAGAAAATGTACCCATTTAAACTTGTTTTATTATTCAGTTTGTACAAGTGATTGCAATAGGCCTGTGTGTGAGTGCTTTGAGAAATATCTTTATACTGCAAGGCTATTTATTTTTTATTCATATATTATTTTATTGCCATTCCCTGTTTTCTTACAGACGTTTAGTTTGATAAATACATATAAAAAAAATTATAGGATATTGAATATGAAAAGGAAATGGTTCTTCCATAACACTGCACTTTAGATGTTTGAATTTCCCACACCTGGAGTAATTTATATAGTTCTATTTTATAGCGTTTATCTGTTCAAAAAAATATGTACTATGCAAATTGTAAAATGTTCTATTACAGAAAAGATATAAAATAAATATTTGTGTGTGCTGTAAAGTGGTTCGAAAAAATGAAATCGGAATCGGCTAAAATCGGTATCGGCAGGTCAAACTTAATGAAAAATCGGAAATCGGAATCGGCCCAGAAAATTGTGATCGGTGCATCTCTACTATTCAGCACTCCAGTCACATCACGTGTAGTTATATCGCACTTTATACAACATATTGCTTATAATCAAGCAGCTTTACAGTATTAAATGTGAAATACAGTGTCTCTCTCAATTAGAATTACAACATTTTCTAATAGAGCCACTCCCACATATTACATCACCATACGAACCAATGGGAGCTGGAAGGGGTTTAGCAGACAGTAAAACAAAAGCTTTATATTCCAGATAAATGCTGTTCTTTTGAACTTTCTATTCATCAAAGAATCCTGAAATAAAATGTAATAACTGTTTTCAACATTGATAATAATAATGAATGTTTCTTGAGCATCAAATCCTCATATTAGAGTGATTTCTGAAGGATCATGTGACACTGAAGACTGGAGTAATGATGTTGAAAATTCAGCTTTGATCACAGGAATAAATTACACTTTATTATATAAACATTAAAAATCACACTGACCCCAAGCGTTTGATTGGCGGTGAACTTGTCCCGGATTGAGTCGTAACCCGAGCTTTTCTTGTTCCCCCAGTTCAGACTCCAGAGACTCTCGAGACTCGAAGGATTCTCCGGGTAAAGGCGACTTCGAGACGGATGAGACCGTACTCGTGCGCCGCCAGAAGCAGATCAACTACGGGAAGAACACTCTCGCGTATGACCGATACATCAAAGAAGTGCCCAAGTGCGTGACCTCATGCTGTAGTGATCTGCTATGACCTCTCGCATAGTCTTGTTGTCAAAGTGTTGAAGATTATTTTTGTGATTTTAGGGCTATGAGAGAGCAAGGCGTTCATCCGAAGACTCCAAACAAGTTCAAGAAGTACAGCCGGCGCTCGTGGGACCAGCAGATCAAGCTGTGGCGGGTCAAGCTGCACGCCTGGGACCCCCCCGCTGGAGACCTGCAGCAGATGTGAGATCACACACCGTTACAACCCTCCACACACACACCGCGAGCAGTAGAATCGCCACTGGCTAGGACATTAGTCATTTTAACTGAACTTAGGACTGGTGGTGGAGCTCTGAGGATTGAGGAGCTGCTGGGTTCATGAATATTAATCACGTTGTCAGCGTTTGCTCGAACTGATTTGCTGAAATAATATCTGGGAATAACAGATGAATAATTCCAAATGAACATAAATTTTTTTTCCAAAGGCAAATACTATCGTTTACATGTAGCGCGTCAATTATGCATGCTATGCAAGTCTCTCTCTCTCTCTCTCTCTCTCTCTCTCTCTCTCTCTCTCTCTCTCTCTCTCTCTCTCTCTCTCTCTCTCTCTCTCTCTCTCTCTCTCTCTCTCTCTCTCTCTCTCTCTCTCTCTCTCTCTCTCTCTCTCTCTCTCTCTCTCTCTCTCTCTCTCTCTCTCTCTCTCTCTCTCTCTCTCTCTCTCTCTCTGCATGTGAGAAACACAGTAAAGCAATTTCACACTACAGTTGACGGTACATCAAATACTCTGCGCATCCACTGCGCTGCATTGAAATAGTCCAGATCGCTTTACGGAGAGCGAAACACTCAAGCGCTCAGTCAGAGTGTTCAGCGAGTGAAAATATATACATGCTAAACTTATACTTATCCTCAGACACACACACTGGCGAGTAAAATCTGAGAATTTATTAGCCAATGTCTAATAATAGACATTTAGTCGTCCCAGAGTGAAGATGTAGTCACATATGCGAGTTATTTACTCACATTATATAGTTCAGCACAGTGGCAACACAATGTTTGAGTTTCCAGTGCTCATGTACTCAGTGTTGTGTTTCTGTGTCAGAGAGGAGATTGACTTGGGGGAAATCATGGACTTTGAGTTGGATGTGGAGTGTTCTGCGGATCCTGACTCCCAGAGTCCATCAGCCAATGCAGCGCCACTGTCTCTGACGGAGGTAAGATTCCCAGTCCAGTTCCCAACACTGAAGTACATCACACACACCAGGAATACACTTTGGTGTGATTTAAAAATAGTGGTAATTTCCAGAATTTGGTGAAAACCTCATTATATTATGGCATACGACATTAACAGGGTTCCTATGGAAGCTTGTTTCCGCCAAAGGAAAATAAATAACAAATGTAATTGCGAGTTTATGTATCGGATAATAGTCAGAATTGTGAGACATAAACTTGCATTTCTGACTTTATAGCGTGCAACTGGGAGATATACAGTGCTATGCATAAGTTTAGACACCCATGCTAAAGTTGACTAAAAAGAGGAATAAAAAAATCATCTTTTGGAAACTTAATGCCTTAAAAAAAGTAGGAAAAATCCAATCTTTAAGGACACCAATTTTCTTTGTGAATGAATAATGTATCGTAAATAAATAAATGTTCTTCCTTAAAATACAGGGTGCATAAGTTTGGACACCCCTATGTTAAATTCCCATAGAGGCAGGCAGATTTTTACTTTTAAAGGCCAGTTACTTCATGGATCCAGGATACTATGCATCCTGATAAAGTTCCCTTGGCCTTTGGAATTAAAATAGCCCCACATCATCACATAGCCTTCACCATACCTAGAGATTGTGGGGCTATTTTAATTCCAGAGGCCAAGGGAACTTTATCAGGATGCATAGTATCCTGGATCCATGAAGTAACTGGCCTTTAAAAATAGGGATGTCCCGATCAGGTTTTTTTGCTCTCGAGTCAGAGTCATTTGATTTTGAGTATCTACCGATACCGAGTCCCGATCCGATACTTCTATAATACATAAAAAAAAAATAAAGAAGAGCGAAAACAGATCCAGGATGTTCCTTATTTTTTATTTAATTCACCTTATTTTAACATTCAACAACTCTGTTAACAAACAGAGCACTTCTGTGAGGTAGCTTGAACAATCAAGTAATAAATAACATAAATTCTTCACTTTTGGACTTAGTGCAACAGTAAATATTAAAAAAAGTCTAATATATAAACAAATAGCACCTCAACTTAAAATACCCAGTAGGGCTGGGCGATAAAACGATAACGATATGTATCGCGATAGACACGTAATCAATATCAAAAAATGCGTTCGATAAAACGTTCGATAACTTTTTTTTTTTTTTTTCGTTGGAAGAAACCAGCAAAGCAAGTTTGACTGCATGAACAAAGGCACTCACTCTCTAGTAACTAGATAAAACAGAAAAAATCAGCTCGCCTGACTTAAAGTCTGACCGTAGTCAGACCAATGTCGTCTGCAGATTATGCAAGACCGTCGTCAGTTTCTCTGTTATTCGCGTTCTGATGCGCTGTTCTAGCGTGTGCGTTTTTCTCAGCGCGTACATGTGAAGCTCACATGCACTAAAAGCCTGTCTACCAGCGCCTGAATACTAAGTTATCTTTCGAGTCTTATTTTGCTAATACTGTTATATACACACAAGGTTTACATAAACTAGTCGGATATGTCTAAAGTGAAAGCAAACTTGAGAAAATTGAAAGATTGGCCAGCAGCCATATCACCCTGTAGCCCAAGACTGGTTGCCCACTGAAGCTAAGCAGGGCTGAGCCTGGTTAGTACCTGGATGGGAGACCTCCTGAGAAAACCAGGTTGCTGCTGGAAGAGGTGTTAGTGAGGCCAGCAGGGGGTGCTCACCCTGTGGTCTGTGTGGGTCCTAACGCCCCAGTATAGTGACGGGGAAACTATACTGCCAAAAGAGCACCGTCCTTCAGATGAGACGTTAAACCGAGGTCCTGACTCTGTGTGGTCATTAAAAATCCCAGGATGTCTTTCGAAAGAGTAGGGGTGTAACCCCGGCATCCTGGCCAAATTTGCCCAGTGGCCTCTGTCCATCATGGCCTCCTAATCCTCCCCATATACTGATTGGCTTCATCACTGTCTCCTCTCCACCAGTAAGCTGGTGTGTGGTGGGCGTTCTGGCGCAATATGGCTGCCGTCGCATCATCCAGGTGGATGCTGCACATTGGTGGTGGTTGAGGAGATTCCCCCCTTCTATGTAAAGCGCTTTGAGTGTCGAGAAAAGCGCTATATAAATGTAATGAATTATTATTATTATTATTATTATTAAAATTGAAAGAAAATCTGCTTGTCAAATGCGTGTATAATAGGCGCGTCGCGCGCAGCTCTTAAAGAGACAGTAGTTATAGTAAACACGCTGCTGCTTGTCCTTAAAGGGATAGTGCACCCAAAAATAAAAATTATCTCATTATTTACGCACTCTAATGTTGTTCCAAACCTGTATTAATTGCCTTCTAATATTTTCTAATATTAATATTTTGAAGAATGTGGGTATCCAAACAGTAGCTGGTCCCCATTGACTTCCATAGGAGAAAAATATACTATGGAAGTCACTGGGGTACATCAACTGTTTGGTTATCCACATTCTTCCAAATAACTTTAATTTTCAACAGAAGAAAGAAACTTATTCGAGTTTAAAACAACGTGAGAGAGTAAATTATGAAAATTAGAATTTTTAGGAGAACTATCCCTTAATGTTCCTTTAATGTTAATAAAACAACAAAATGTAAAGAGAAAATCACTCACTGCTCTTGACTAATAACTTTATTAATAGCTTTAATAAGTATCAATGTATAATTTATAGAAAATAGAAAGAAATAGATTTATAGAATTTATAGAAAGAAATCGTAATATTATATTTTTGCCATATCGCCCACCCCTTTATAAAGCATTTCTTACGTATTCTTTCATTTTGCACCTTAATGTTAAGAGATAATTGTTAAGTGTTCATTGTGATTTTAGACTTTTGAGTTTTCCATGGTCGTGTTGACATTTCTGCCTTTATAACTGATGGGATTATAATCAGAGGTAGGTTAAGTTTAAAATAAAAATCTTTAAATGTAATATATTTGTCTCCTGGACTGGTCCTTATTTTAAATATGTTATAAAAAAATTCAATAATTATCGATATCGACCGATATGAAACACTTATATCGTGATACAGTTTTCAGCCATATCGCCCAGCCCTAATACCCAGCATGCATGTAAACAAATAAAAAAATAAAAGTGCCACAGAGTTTGCAAAGCCAGTAATGTGCTTTTAGGAACGGCACTCGCCGGTTTCACACTGCACGCGTTAGCAAGGGCGTGCAGCGCGTATTTTTTTCGGCGCCCATGTTAACAGATTAGAGCATTCACACCGCACGCAGAGGCGGCGCGTCAGGAGCAGAGCAGGAGCAGCAGTGCCGCGATCGTTTCGAGTCTACTTTTGCTGCGCCGCTTACGCTGAATTAAAGTGACATGCACTGATCATGGCCAAAATACACCGCAGTTTTATCCAAAAAGTGCATTGATGATATCTATTGTGTTTTAAACAGTCGATCAAATGACCAACAGCAATTTATAAAGAAAACAAATGTCCAAAAACAAACTTGTTGCCAGAACAATAAAAACAAAGATGAACCAACAGTTATATAAATGAAATTATTAATAAAATAAGCTTCTTAACAAATCTTTTCTCTTAAATGTATTTGAAAACGAAATAAAGCAATGCCAACTCATCCATTATGGTGTACTCTGTCTGTACACAACCCGCCGTTCAGCCGCTCGTGACAAACGCTGCCAGTGTGAAAGCAAAACGCGCGTGTCCTGCTCCTGCTCACCATACGCACTGCTCCTGCTCTGCTTACGCTCTGCTAACGCGTGCAGTGTGAAACCGGCGTAACTCTGTGCCACCGCATAACTATAGATGTGTTAAAAAAAATGAGAATATATATATATACACATGTATATCCGAGTCTTGATTGGGAGGTAACGTCCGATTCCGATCGAGTCTGAAACCACGTGATCGAGCCCGATTTCTGATCTCGTGATCGGATCGGGACATCCCTATTTAAAAATAAAAATCTGCCTGCCTCTATGGGAACTTAACATAGGGGTGTCCAGACTTATGCACCCTGCAATTATCTTTTAAAATGTTTTATTCTGTGGCGGAAACAAACTTCCATGGGTTCCCACACAGTTTGGAAAGGTGTGGAATTTGATTTTGAGTAATTACCAGGTCTGGATAAGTATGGAAAAATATTTGTTTTATTATTTGGGACTATTATATAGGACTATTGACCTTATTGTTTTCTAAAATGGAAAATTAAGAATTTCTAAAATTAAATGTATCATATCATGCAAGTGCATGTTATCACTTTGAGAAAATCAATGAAAAGAACAGAAAATAACTATGTACAGATGACTGTACTATACTGCAAAAAAATGTGTTTTTTTTAGTATTTGTCTTGTTTCTAGTCCAAATATAAAAAAAAAAACTTAAATCAATAAGATAAGGAAAATGACATAAGAAATCTTGTTTTCTAAAAAAAAAAAAAAACTGAATTGAGTTTTTGCTTAAAACAAGCAAAATTATCTGCCAATGGGGTAAGAAAAAAAAATCTTGTTTTCCATGTGAATTAAGATTATTTTTCTGCTATTTCTGGTTTAAGCAAAAACTCACCCCCCCCCCCATAAAACAATATATAATTTGTCATTTTACTTATCTAGTATCTTGATTTTAAGATTTTTTTTTTTAGATATTTGGACTGGAAACAAGACAAAAATACTAAGTAAATATTTTTTTTGCAGTGTATATACTAAATGTAATGCTGTAAATAATGCTGTATAAACCATTTATGTTAAATATGGTCTGAAACATCTAGTATTAAATGTGTAGGAACCCTGTATTTAGCTTTATGATGTTCGGCACTAGATGTACAATAGTCATACGTGAGAGAAAACTAAACGGAGAGAGCTTTTTTATTTTTTCAAATGTTTCTTTATCGCACCAGTGCACCTTTGAGTAGTACTGCACTTTTTTCCAGTTAAATGCGAGTTATGCAGGATTGCAAAATGTGGCATTTGGTTGATTTTGTGTTGTGATCATGGCCTCAAAAAAAGGGTAGTTTATTTTTCTCCTGTCGTTGTAATGCATCTATAATGCGATCGTTAAACAAAAATGGCCATGGGATAGGCATGAACACTCAGGAGAGACGCGTCATTACCAGTTTTAATTTGAGGTTTTGAGTTTTTCTCTAAGCATGTGCTCTTGTCCTGCAGGACTCGCTCACAGGAACCCCTAAGAAGATGATGAAGATGGAGGACGCGGAGATGTCCTGAGATCCGAGTCTCCGTGAGAGAGATCCCGAGCATCTGAACCGTTTTAATGCACTGTTCGTCTCACTGTTCGCTTGAGGATTACTGTCGAATGCTTCAGGTTCTGCTGTGTTCGTGATGCCACAGGGTTCGACAGCTTCTTGAAGAGGAGGTTTCGTCATCGTTCTCTCCACCTTTTCCTTTTTTGGGTCTTTGAAAAGAAAATGTAAATGTGTAAATGTTGGAGTTGTTTGGCTTTCTGTGGTGGTGATCCAGCGCTCAGTGAACCGTCTCTTGTATTTATCAGTTTGTTGAAACTCACAGCGAATTTCCAATGTTAAGTAGTTTGTGATTTTAAATGTGTATTTTTTTTTTTAAGAATTTCATTTGATTTGTTAATTTCTATTTTATTAAGAACCTTTTGAAAATAAATATTAAACTGGAATGAGCAAATAATATTTGTGAGTTCTTTGTCTCGCTGTAATGAGGAGAATGTGTTCATATTTCCAGGGCAATCATGCTTGAGGCGTTACTACAGGAAAACCACTGAAGATGCTGGACTTTCTCAAGACCCTTTGAATTAAACTAAATGTAAAGTCCACTGTTAGCAGGAGCCCTGTGGATTCCAGTGTTCGTAAAGTAAATTAATGCTTTTACTCTAATGTGGGTGTCTTCAATCTTGAAGATCCCTACATATGACTATCCTCATGAAAGGGACCCCATCCTAAATTTTGGATGAGACGGGAGGAAAAAATAAGATTTCTGCCCTCGTTCGGAACATGTATGTGTTTCCCCATAAAAACTTTGCACCGTTAAAAAGCCTACACCTAGTCCATTTGTTAGAGTCAGACCGAATTTTGCACACACAGTTCTATGCTGACAAAAAAAAAAAAAAAGAATTCAGTGGAATTTCGATCTTAAACAGTTTAGGTACATAATGACCCATAATGACTAGTGGGTTATGTTTATATTTGTTTGAGCACAAACTCCTCAAAAACATCCGAGAATAAGTCATTCTGAGCAAACACGCTTTAGTTTCATAAATTATGATGTTCGAGAGGCAAATAGCGAATTCTAAACTATCAGCCATTTCAACTGAAAGCTGTGATATTAATGTTGTCTACTAGAGGGAGCCACAGGATCGGGGTTACCCTCTCAGCGAAGATTCAAGCTGTAAAACCACATCATAAGACACATTTAAATCGATGGCAGTTGTTGATACTGTTCTTTCAAGCATTTAATACAAAAAAATAATAATAAAAAAAAGAAAGAAAGAAAGAAATAGTCTTAAAAAAAGATTCGATACAATTCAAATTCAATTGATTTGAATTTACACGGTTTCTCTCTAAACATTTACACAGACCCGTAGCCTCTTCAACCACACTTTTAAAACCCCCGAAACAAAAGACTTTATAAAATGACTATAAAATGACTTATGAAGCCCGCTTTCTCCTCAGTGCTCCAGTTTAGCGCCATCCGCTTCTGTTTCAATCCTACGGATTCTCTTCTGTCTAGACAGTAGTGTACACTCTCCTTGCTATCCGAGTCTAAAGGGGAAAAAGGTAAAATTTTAGATAGGCTACATCTGAATATTACTTAACTAAACAAAACATTTTAGAAAACACTTCTGGGCATCAGTAGGGTATTTTGGGCGTCATAAACGCTGCTGTCTAAGAAGGCCGCTCGCTAGGTAATGAGACAGAGTCAGAATCAGCGTTCTCTCCTCTCATTGGCTGATCTTCTCATGCTATGCTAAGTTCGGGAAATGTGCTTAACTGAGGATTAACTAACCTGTTGCCACCAACATACCCCTCGAAATAGGCGTCTTCCTATAATAGGAGTTGAACTGAATGTTTGTCGTGTGCACTGATTAGCGACTGCTACTATTAGCGGGCTGTACACAGGCCAGTAACTTCAGCTAGCCTGTTAGCATCAGTGTATTATAATGGAGGACTTTAAACCAAAACACTGGAATAAACCACGACCTGGAGCTTTCCTGTGGGTTCAGTGACAGGTGTGTATCGACCTAGTGTTGTGTTGTTCACGTGTAAATAATGTTATTTATACCAATGTGTATTGAATCATTCTTCTGCTAAATATTAATAATTTGCCTTTATTTACGCGGACTAGAGATGAAAGATGCCCGTTGAGATGAACAGGTAAGCTCTCAGGTGTACTGTTATTATGACTGTGTTGTTTCTGTGGTTTATTATGTGATATATTTGTGTGTGTGTGTGTCCAGGAGAGATGGCTCAGTCGTCAGGAGGATCTCAGGAGGAACACACTCAAACACACACAGGTGCCAGCTTCACCTTTTAATCTCTCTTATTGCCTTTAAAACAGGATACTGGCACAGTCTCGCTAATACCAGCTTTATAGGGTGTACTTGTAACCTGCCAAATTGCCTTGAATTTTCTTTGGCTAATGATGACTTTTGATTGTTGCATAAACTATCTGTCAAACGTTACCTACAATACCGTTCAAAAGTTTTAGGTTGGTAAGATTTTTTAAATGTTTTTGAAAAAAAGTCTGACATGAAATAATAGGCAGGCTTTTATGGTATAGTATGATAAACATCTCAATTTTATTCAGAGACTCAAACTGAGCAAAAAGCATGCATTTTGGTGCAGATGCGAATATTGATGTGAATTAAAAGATGAAATTCTGATGGGACTGAACTATATAGGACCTTTATAATGAAGATTTAAAAAGTAAAGTTTATTAAGAATGAGAATCTAGAAGGATATCTTGAATACTTTTGGACTTACAAGCATGAAAACTTTAGAAAAGGAATATTTATGGGACTCGGACAGGAATGTTTTATGCAATTGAGTTGATAGAAAAACACAAGATATACATTTCTAGTATCTACATAATTTGTTCTTTAGATATTCCTCTTTAAATGCATTAAGTATCAGCTGTATGCAAAGTGACCCACATTTGGTTTTTGACCACTGAAAATGTGTCAACTTTACTCACTGAGCCGCAAGATCTCCATATCTCTGGGATTGAACCATATAGGGCCTTTAAAATGAAGATGCCAAAAGAAACGTTTGATAAAACCAGAATCTAAAAGGTTATTAATGTATCTTTAATTTTTCTTGAGTTACAGGCATCGAAACTTGAGGCAAAAAACACAAGAAGTGCTTTTTTCCATTTTTGAACTATCACTGGCGGCATATAATGCAACAAAGATTGATAAAGTCAACTAATTTTACTAATAGATCTACCAATCTCTGTGTAAATATTTAAATAACGATGCCACCATCTTTCTAAAGTAATTTAATACACCCCTGTAATTTGGCTCCAAATCTCAGGTTAAAATGGTAATTTTGACCCCTCTCTACAAAATAATGGATTACTCTGTAAATCTCAGTAAAACTCAGTAAAAAAGTCTGTGACTTTTAATATTTTGGCTTTCATCACTATTTGTTTTTCTACTGAAAAAATATAAACAAAATAAAAAATTTGAGCATAAAATGCATATAAATTACAATATCTGCCAATAATGTCTTAGTAAGATCATATTTAAATGATCAAAGCTCTGTAGTTTTAAAACATATAGCCTAATGCAATACAATACAGTGATGATTGAGAGATGAACATATAAACCTTCCTCAAGAGCCTGATGATCACATTTGACACACCAGGCGTTTATGGCTCATTTATTCTGATATAGTGAGAAAACAGAGGAAACAACAGCTCAATTTTATTCAGAGGCTCAAACTGAGCAAAAATATGCAATTGTGCAGATGCTGAATTTTTTTTTTTTAATGGACAAAAAAGTAAGATGAAATTCTGATGCTTGTAATGGAAATCAATGAGATCTTAAAATGCATATAAGTATCAGTCGTCACTCTGTATCTGCCTATAATAAGATGATATTGAAATGCTTAGTTTTATGATAAAGCTCTGTAGTTTTAAAACATAATGCAATGCAATACAGTGATGATTTTTTTTAAAGTTATACTTAAAGACCTTGTACATGCTAAAAGTATGAGCTATGGGATAGATGACAGAAGGCTTGTGGAAGGGTTTTCTGCAAAGTTTGGATCATGTTGATCATTCAGTATCAACATGATAAATGGATCAACATGATCATTGATGTTGGTACAGTTTAAAGGGTTAAGCTCACCAAAGCTGCATTTATTTGATCAAAAATACCGTAAAACTACAATTTATTAGCCATCTGTTTTCTATGTGAATATACAATAAAGTGTAATTTATTCCTGTGATCAAAGCTGAATTTTCAGCATCATTACTCCAGTCTTCAATGTCACATGATCCTTCAGAAATCACTCTCATATGATGATTTGATGATTTCTAATCATTATGAAAGAACACAAATGGAGGTAGTGAAAAAATACAATATTGAATGAGAAGGACACTTCTTTTTTTGCTGCTTTTCATGTAGGGAGATTCTGATCAAAAGATTAATAGTTCAGATCATTCAGTTGAAACCTTTGAACAGTGATGTCCGTCTATATTAAATGATCAAACCGGATCAGTAGAAACCAATCAGTACCATTGAAGTCTCAACATTTGCTTGTTTTCTGACTTTCCTGATCCCAAACAGACAATACGGACAGTTGTGCTGCTGACAGTCCTGAAAACCAGCGTTCGGATCATGGACAGGTCAGACCCAACGCCTCTCAAACACACCTGCGTATTACATCATTCACAGCATAAATCTCTCTCCAGTTATAAACCAGCAGACAAGGCGTTCTCACTTGTGTGTTATGGCATGTTTTTGATAATCATATCTTTGTGTGTTTTTACAGAGCAAACCAAGTGACCTTTCAGAGATACTTCCTGAGGAATACATATCAAATGACAAATTTGATGGTAAGTGAGATGGTAAGCCTTCTTGCACATTCAGGAAATACAAATAGATTACAGAAGTAAATATCATTTGAATGCAGAGGTCGTGACTCATTATTACTCATTATTACTCATTATTACTCAATAAGAGTGCATTAGCCCAACTTAAGCAGTTTTTCCATTCATTTCTCCCATAGGGATTTAAAAAAAAAAGTCTTAGTCAAAGCGTTATAAGCCATGAACCAAACCATCCAGCTACGAGGAGAAGCATAACATTGCAAATTTTGATTTGAAAGCAGAAAAGTATTGAAAATCAGACAAAAATACAAAGGTACAAGACTGATCTTAAAGGGTTAGTTCGCCCAAAAATGAAAGTTCTGTCAGTAATTACTCGCCTTCATGTTGTTTCAACCCCGTAAGACTTTCGTTCATCTTCTGAACACAATTTAAGATATTTGTGATGAAATCTGAGAGCTGTCTCACTCCTCCATAGGCTGCTAGGTAATTTCATTTTTGCCGGCCCAGAAAGTTAGTAAAGACATTGTTTAAAATAGTCCAAGTGACTACAGTGGCTCAACCTTAAGTTTATCAAGCGACGAGAATACTTCTTGTGACCTTTTGTAGGTTCCAGTCCTTGATTCTGATTGGTCAATTGCTGTGTTTTATTCACGATAAAAGGGTAAAACACACCCAACGGTTCTATCAAAGTCCTTTTAGGCAAGTCGTGAGTCGTGCCACTTGGCCGCCATCTTGGCAACGCCTCCGGGCAGCTATTTCGGACTAACAAGACCAGGCTCCTATCTAAATGAATGGGCAGAGAGTCAGAACTGCACTTTCACTGGTCACCGGGACATAAAAACTGCATGTATAGAAACAGTTTGAAAAAGTTTGATGACTTTGCCCCAAAATAAGGTTTAAAACGCCTTTTTCCCCACAGGTTATACTTTTACTACGCATGCGCAAGGGTTCACGACACCAACTTCATTTACGTCTCTATCCAGAATGCCAGTATGTGCATATTCAATGTCAATATTGTTCTCCTTTATTTAAATATAAGCAGGTTTGCACTTTATCAGTAATAACAATGTATTGTATAGATCAGTTGTTTTAACTATTCATTCAAATTAATCGGTTCAAAAGAGTCATTAGTTCGCGAATTGGACGTGTCATATGGTTGTGTGATTATCCCAGCAGTTAGGACATGGACATCCCACAAGGTTAGTGTCAACACAGAAAACATTACATCACTGGATAGGTTTTTTTCATTTATTTTATGTCAGCTGAATGTGCGGAACGCATTTCAGAGAAGATCAGGCAACGTATTTTAGCACAATTCACACCCAGCGGTAATTCAGGGGGAAAAAATCTCAGAACACTCCAACATGAAACTTTGGTCTTCCGACCTTTTACCATCATGTCGTTTTATTTTGATTAATATGCGTGCGGGAGAGAGAGCAAGACAGTGCTTAATTTGGAGACGGTGAAGTCTTGTTTACACTTTCGCCTGGCTTCGGAAATAGAGAGAGAGAGTGCGCGCGCGACCGGGGCTCTCTCTCTCTCTCTCTGCTTGTCCTTTCCATATGGTTCTTTCAGTTAAATATGCGCCCTGTCACTGATCTTGCACACACAACAACTCGCTGTCGCAAAACCTCAACTGTGCGCATGCGTCAGTGGAACCAGACGATAGGTTTAAATGTTTCGCGGCTTGACTGTTAAAAGCAGATGATTGGCTATCCAGCGGGAGGGGCGGGACGTGCATACAACCGCCATCTTTGCCGTTACGGGATTTTCCTTGTATAGTTCTATTGAGGATTGAGGAAGTGGCATGTCTCTTATATAAATTGTCTCTAGTTCTATGCATCACTACACAACACCCCTAGCAACCACTCTTAGCAACGTAAACACGTGTGTTCTCATTGATATTGTTCATTGAAGCTTATAGAGTAGTAGAGTATTGTGAGAGATCGAGTCAGCGAGTGTACCTGTATTTACAGTAGATATAGCATCTGACTTTGAATGTCCGTTGCGAACATTAACAGTTTTAAGGAGGTTTCCGTGCCCTGACATGCTAGTCATTGCAGTTTTCTTCTCAGTGTTCACATCAAGTTTCAGTCCTTTCAATATAAAAGTCTTCTCTACTGACAGACTCACTCATAAAGACAGTCTTTGCCGCCACCTAATGGAGAATTAATTTAACGTCTGTTGATGTTCACGGTCAGGGACTATTTTTTCCAGCGGAAGAAATACTTATAGTGATTTTACCTCATAAAAGTTGCATTGATACATATTTTTTGGCTTTAATATTTGTATTGAGTGGTAATACTATACTCCGCTTCGCATCGTGCCTAACAACGCCCTTCAGCCGTGACTTATTCACGACACCGCACTAGCCTCTCGTACCTTATTGCTAACTTATTGTGCCTTTCTGTGTCCTCCCAGCTTCCTGGTACCAGGGTCCGTTCACCAGATCCCTCCAGAGGGCAGAGGCTCTGTTTCGCAGCCGTTTAAACCCCAGCCTGAAGTGGCTCATGGGGCAGAAGAGCAGAGACGGCAGCTGGGACTCGGAGAGCGAGGGCTGTTCCTCCAGGAGTGTCCAGCGTTTGGGTCAGGCGTTACAGAGCCTCGGCTCCCAGTGCCTCACGCTCCACGACCCGGCGTCAGGAGCCCGTCCCTTCGGCTGCGTCACAAACCTCTCTGTCTCCTCGTCCCCTGAGGAGTTTCTCCATCACCCTCAGGCTTCAGCCTTCACCCAGCATTACTGCCAGCTTCAGCACCTGATGGAGCAGAGAGCCCAGCTGCTGTTCCTCAGCGAATACGCCCGGCGCACACACCTCGCCTCTTGTTTTGTAACTCAACTAGGCTCGGTTTTAGAGCGGACTCGTCTCCTGTTAGCCGACAGGGAGCAACCGAACTCCACATGGAGCCTCAGCCTTAAAGCTTTATGTCTGGAAATGCAGGTTCACTTAAACCATTGGGATCTCCTCAGGACTAAAGCTCGAACTGATCACAGTCTCCGACGTGTGCTTTTCACCCGAGTGGAAACGCTCGCATCAATGCGGCGAACGCTAAACCTGTTAGGCTCACAGGCGGTGTGGTTAATGGAGCAGTGCATTCACACGGCTCTCCGCGCCCTAGCCGAAGCGCAGCCGGATCGCGTGCCTCGAGACGCTCTAGTGGACCTGCTGTGTGCCGTCGAGCTCTTCAACCAGATCCTTCAGGACAAGAGGAGCTCAGGGCTCGACTTCGGCTCAGACTGGCTTCGAAACGTCAGACCGTTCCCCGTCGAGCGGCTAATGGTGGTTCTGGCCCGGAGTCAAGCGAAGAAAGCCGCCGAGCAACTTTACACATGGTCTTCCCAGCAGAGTAACCTCCTGCATATCGCAAACAACCCTCGAGTTGTATCCCCACCCGCGATAAACACACACATTGACGCTGCTGTTGACAAGGCGTCCCGAAAACCCGTTCACAGCCTCTGGTCCTCGAATCTTCCCTTCGCTTCCTTCATCTCTCGAGACCGAGAGTGTCTCGATACTCTCTTTCAAGTCCTAGTGACGTCCACCAATCTCTTAGCTCCGCATATTCCCAGGAAACCTGCGTTGGATCTGGAGGACTCTATGGTGATCTGTCGACGGGCCAGTGAAGGAGAGGAGCGGCATCTGAGCCGGCCCAGAATGCCCTGCAGGACGGTCGGTGTGGATCTGGGGCAGATGAAGCTCTTCTCTCACTATAAGGAGCTGCTGTGGAGGGAGTTCGGGGAGGCAGTCGCACGACACTTTCGTTATCAGTCGTGCAACAGCGCTCTGGGAAGCCTCAACCTGTGGAACGATGAGGCGCTGGTGCTTTTGGTCTCGTGGCTCAGGCATTCGTGTGTGGAAGGTACAGATGGGGTTGAATGTGTGTCAATCAAATGTGTGTAATGTGTTTTGAGAAGATATGAAATGCTAATGGTTGAATCTTGTGCAAAGAAATGGCTGGGTCATATTTCACATCAAAATCGGTTACACTTTATTTGGTAACACTTTATTTTACAGTGTCCTTGTTACATATATGTTACATGTACTTACCGTAGTAAGTAAATTGTGCATAATTACATGCAATTAACCCTCAACCAAATCCTAATCCTACCCTAACCCTACAGTAAGTACATGTAATTAATTAATATCACGCAGTACTTATATAATTACACTGTAACAATGACACCTTAAAATAAAGTGTTACCAAATAAAGTGTAACCCTTTATTTTAAGGTGTCCGTGTTACAGTGTAATTAAACATTTAACTACTGTATATAATTATATAATTTTTATATATTTTTTTTACTAGTGTGTGCAGGACACTATAGTTCATTTATCTAAGTGAGGAGAGCAAAATAAAGTAAACTGTGACATATTATACCCAATAATTCTTCATACAGCGACTACCAGTAAAATGGGGAAAAAAATGGACCAAAAATGATCCAGACACTTGATCATGTTGAGCTGATCATGTTTTGCTGAAGTGTTTTTTCTGTAATAATTAATGCTCTTTTACACACAGACTGAACACAATGAAGCATTGCTTGGTGATTGGTTGAGCTAAACTGGTATTATCTAATAGTGTAGTTAAATTTAACAGCTGACAGATGTTCAACATAATTCATGTGTGAGACAGTCTAACAGAAGGACGGACAAAACCAGTCAAATATCAACTGAGTTCATAACTCTGAGTTCTGCTCATATTTTATCACCATTTTCTAAACTATAGCGAATAAACTGTAATAATGTGAGAATTTTTTGAAGGTGTCTGAATACATTTTGGTTTGACTGTATATATAATTACTTGATGTGTATCTCAATTTATTTGCCTTGAATGATATTTGGGAAAATTTGCTTAATGTTCCTAAAAATTATGTCTAATGAAAAATCTACATTCTCATTGGCTTAGACCTAATCTTCTTTAAGCAAAATATTATATTATGCGTTTCATTTTGGTGTGAAATATGGACATATTTGACAGTTTTTAGGTGATTCTCTCAAAATTCAAATAATATTCAAATACATTTAATTTCATGTCGTTTTCCCAGGGATGCACTGATTTAGAAGTTGCTGTTTGTTTTGTTATGGCCAGTAACAGACATGATGAAGTCTATGCTGTGTACTTTTCTTACTTTATAGATTGTGTTGTTTCAAATAACAGCCGTGTTCACAATAAATCTGGAACTGAACATGCTTCAAGTGAAATTGGCCATTCAAATATTTTAACATCCAGCAGAAAATATGCACAACTGTTCTGAGACCTGCCATAGAAGTATTAACTGATACTAATATAGTGACTGATACTGTATATTGTGCTCAAGTACTCCTTTTCTGCATTGAGGTTTTGAGTTTTTTTTGTTTTTCTGAAATCAAAGTTGTTTTCAAGGTTTGTTTTACATCTTTTTCTATTCCTTTTGTGTCTTTCTAGACCTTGTTCCAGAAGAATGCAAAGAAAGTTTGAGCAATTTCTGCTCTCATGTTTCGTCGACTGCCGCCTTCACACGGTGGGATGAGAGTGAGTAGTGTTTATCATCACATTATGACCCCTCAGATGAGTCTTCGGAGGTGAGAGTCAGTGGTGTTGTTGTGCGGTTTTGTTGCAGTGATGTGTGTGTCGCTGGGCTCGGGACTGAAAGAGAAGTGTGTTCCTGCAGTAACGCATGAGAGATGTGCGGTGAGAACGGCCACTATGGATCTGATCCTCCAGCTCTTCCCTCCTCTACACACCGTCCTGAAGCTCCTGCCCGGTAACTTCACACACACACTCCTGTCATCTTCAGTCTGATCAATGTCTAGACTAGGGTTGTCATGATGCTACACTACTGTTCAAAACTTTGAGATTTTTAATGTATTTGAAGGTCTCTTCTGCTCACCAATGCTACATTTATTTGATCAAAAGATATTATTATTTTATATTATTACAATGTATTACATTATTATCAGTGTTGAAAACAGTTATTGCTGCTTCATATTTTTGAGGAAACTGATACATTTATTTTTCAGGATTCTTTAATGAATAGAAAGTTTTAAAGAACAGCATTTATTTAAAATCTTTTGAACATTATAAATGTCTTTACTGTCTTTTTTACCAATTTAATGCACCATTGCTCAATGACAATATTAATTTCTTAAATAAATCTTACATATGCCAAACTTTTGAATGGTAGTGTATATCATAATTTCACATCAAAAACTAAAATGGTATATAACTAAATAAAATATATATGATCAAATTACATTAAAATTAGTGTTGGGCAACGATTAATCGCATCCAAAATAAATTTTGCATTTACATAATATATGTGTGTGTACTGTGTATAATTATTTTTTGTATATAAATACACACACATGTATGCATGTATATTTTTAAGACATTTTTGCATGTATATACTGTAAATATATTTATACATCATTTATATTATATACAAAAATAAATACTTTATATTTAAATAACACATTTTTCTTAAATATATACATGCATTGTATATAAATGTATGTATTTATATATACAAAATAATTACACACATTACACACACACATGTGTAAACAAACTTTTATTTTGGACGTTGCCCAGCACTAATTAAAACATATTTTGATATTGTTTTCTATTAAACATTGCTTTTCCAGATAATTATTTAACGATCGTTAATAAAATAAATACCAAAGAAACAAATGACAAGCAATAATACAAATAAAATAAATTGCAAAAAAATTGTGTATTGTTCAAATAATTTCCTGTATTTTTATTTATTATGATTTTATTAATATTGCTTCTGTAACGAAGTACCAGGATTGTTTCTGTCCCTAGTCTGACCCGTTTTGAAGGTGCATGAGATTCCCTGAGCTCATCCCGTTGGCACTGATGTGTGTTCCCTAGGTGAGCGTGAATCCAGGAGTCTTCGGGAGACTCATCTGGGGCTGTTGTGTAGGTCAGTCGTCACTGTCCAGGCCTCGACTGTCTGGGTCATGAGTAAAGCCTACCAGTTTCTGGCCTCCTGGTCCCTTGATAAGTTCCTGCTGGTCACACAAGGAGATCTCAAGGTAAATGAAACACTCACCTCCATGCATTTATATCCATCTTTTTCTGATAAAGGATATATATTTTAATCTAACATAGGTGTGTGAATTAAATAGACACTGATTCTTATTAAAGCTATTGAAGCTATTCATTCAAGAGCAGTGAGTGGTTTTTCTCTTTGTCTTTTGTTGTTTGATTAAGGCCGTGTGTCCACCAAAGCGTTTTTACTCACGGCTGGCGTGTTTTTTCAATTGTTTCAATGGGAGCGCCGCGTTTTTAAAACGCCATGAGCGTAACGAGGCGCTGAGCGTCTTTTTCACGCTGAAGCGCTGAGCGTTCGGCGTTTTTTACTGGTCGCCGAGAGTTGAAGAATGTTCAACTTTTGGTAAAACGCAGCGCTCATCACTGTCACTTTTTACCCAACCGTCCAATCACAGTGGAGGAGGGGCGGGACTAATATCACACCGACCAACCGCGTGCGCCACATGATTCTGCTTGTAGCCTACAACGTCAACAGATGACAACAACAAGCATAATAACGGAACAAAATCAAGAGCCAGATAAAATACATTACATTGTATTGACATTTTAATATAGATCAACACAGAAACAAAATATGTGTGAAATGAGATACTAGTAAGACTTTCGCGGATATTCCGTATCATAACAAGCAAAGTGTCTCGGTCTCAACCGTCTCAACTGAAAAAACGCTGCGCTGCCAAAACGCTCTCAAGCGCCCACAGCTGAGCGTTTTTAGCAGAGCGCCTAGCGTTTTCAGCTGGCTAATAACGCTTTGGTGGACACACGGCCTAACATTAATGACAGACGGCAGCAGGTTTATTAGGCTGCTGTCACTTTAAGAGTGAATGCACTGATCTAATATACTGACACGCATCCGAACTGTTTCCTTTCACTTAAAGGGATAGTTCACCCAAAAATGAAATTTCTGTTCTAATTAATCGCCCTTATCTCGTTCCAAACCCCGTAAGACTTTTGTTCGTCTTCAAAACACAGATTAAGATATTTCTGATGAAATGTGAGAGGTTTCTGAACCCACATAAGCAGCGAAGTCATTGCAACTTTCAAGGCCCAGAAAGGTAGTAAAGACAATGACATTGTTAAAATAGTCCATGTGTCTTTCAGCTGAGTATTAAATATACCACTGTATAGTTTGTTGAATTGTGGGAAGGGCTGTATTACTCTAATGGTTTGCATTATTTAGTCATTTATTGTGTTGCTTCCCAATTGATGTTTTTTTCTTTTTTTGTGTAATGTTTTCTGCTACTATTGTGGATGTAATTTCCTGTTTGTTTGTTTTTTATTTTTTATTTTATTCATTAGTTGATTATATTTGATGTATAGGATTTTGGGTACCAAAATTGCTGTAATAAAAATAGTCCATGTGACTACAATGGTTTAAATGTAATGTTATGAAGCGGCGAGAATACTTTTTGTCTGCAAAAAAACAAAAAAAATAACGACTTTTTTCAACAATTTCTTCAGAAGAGAAGAGAAGAAATTGCTGAATAAAGTTGTTATTTATGTTTTGCGGACAAGTATTCTTGTCGCTTCATAACATTAAGGTTGAACCACTGTAGTCACATGGACTGTTTTAACAATGTCTTTACTAACTTTCTGGGCCTTGAAAGTTGCAATGACTTGCAAATGCACTGATCTAATATACTGACACACATCCGAACTTTCCATTCACTTAAAGGGTTAGTTCACCCAAAAAGGAAATTTCTATCACTAATTAATCACCCTCATGTCATTCTAAACCCATAAGACCTTTGCTCATCTTCAGAACACAAATTAAGATATTTTATATGTAGATGCTCATCTGCGGTGCTGCAGTAGCGTCGTCATATCTTGCTATAACATGACATATAGCCTATAACATGCTCTCACATGTTTATTTTTTAGCATTGTTGGGAGGAATAAAATTTACATGTGGTTTCAACAACTAGATGCATTTACACTTGTCCAGTTTCGTCTGGAAAGCGGCTCAGACCTCCTACTGAAGTGGTTTGAGCGATCGGATTCAAATCCGTCCCAAATGCGTTTCGCAGGGCATTTACACCTGGTCTTTTCACGATCGGATAGCTATCCCATCACAGAAACACATGAAGTGGCCAGGTGTAAACAGCCCCTAAATCTGCTATCAATGTGAATGTACGGTGTGTTTGGTCACAATATTATAATCCCTCTTCAAAGGCAGATTGTGTAATGTAGCATGTGTTTGTGTCTGTGGTCAGGATCTGAAGGACTCGGTGGAGAGCCTGGTCCAGCTCGCTGGAGCCGTCGGCAGAGACTCAGATCAGCGTCTGATAGTTCAGCACACAGCCTCGCTCGCTCAGGCTCTCACACATCTACAGGTGAGGAAGTACAGCATCGTTACACAGTTCCTGCACACCGGGGCGATTATCGCGCGTGCTTTTCACCAAAGTTTAACGCCTTGTGACTAAACAAAGGGCGCCAATGTGAGTATGCACACTGACGCACAAAACGACGTAACTTTTTTTTAAAAACTCTTGGGTTTGTTTGTTTTGTTTGACGCGCCGCGTTGAGTCGACTGGTCGACTAATGAGATTAGCCCTTTTGTTCTCGTGCCTGGAGCTGCTGAAGTTACAGTTCTTGGCATAAACGTAGTAAATATTATGTCTATGGTACTTGGTAGAGCTCAAGCACAAAACGATCTTGCCGAGCAGACATTGATAAAAGACGAAGAGGAAGAGGAAGATGCAACGAGGTGAGATGAATGTAGAGCTGCTGGTGTCTGAACTCAAACGCCACAGTGACTACAGAAACCTCGAGAAGAGGGACTTGTTATGGAGAGGAATCGCAGATCAAATAGGATTTAGTGAAGCATCGCCAGTGAAAATCGCTTGGGTGTGAACACAAAGACGTGCCGAAAAACATCTAAAAAAATGACAATTCTCACATCTTTCCAAACTTGTATGACTTTCTTTCCTCTTTGAAACATAAAAGAACTTTTTTTTTTTTTTTTCATACAATGAAAGTAATTTCTCAAAATATCTTATATGTTTCACAGAAGAAAGAATTCATGCAGGTTTGGAAAGATGCGAGGGTGAGAAAGTGATGATAGAAAATGTAATTTTTGTATGAACTATCCATTGGTATGAGAAATTGAAACATGTAGGCCTGGTTTCACAGACAAGGCTTAGATTAAGTCAGGATTAGGCCTTAGTTCAATTAGGACATTTAGGAAGCTTTTATAAACACGATGCCTTAGAAAAAAACATCACTGGTGTGTATCTTGGGACAGAACAATGGCACTGACATTTAAGATGTATCAGAGCAAGTTGATTTCAGTTAAAACAGCTCGAACATACATTTTAGTCTGGGATTTTCTTCAGCCTTGTCCATGAAACTGGGGGCAAAATTGCACTACCATTCAAAAACAATAAAAAATGATAAACGCATTTTAACAAAATGCCTTTTGAGAAAAATCTGTGCTTTCTGACTCAGTTCGTCTCGTATTGCAGGATTTCTCTGATCTCGTCCTGAGGAACTTTTCTATGGACTGTAAGAAAATGTCTGTGGAGATCTTCGAGCAAACCATGCCGTCAGCGAAACACTGGAGGATCAGTCACAGAACGGGTACAGACACATGAGTGAACAGGGGCTTTTGCACCGGATGGTTCTAGAACTTAGTTAAAGGAACGAGCCTCCAGGATAGTTCCCAGAGAACTAGTGGTTTCCTTAGGAACGTTTTCCTAGTTGCTTTTGCACCGCCAGTAGGAACTTGTTGTTGTGACTTTTATTTTGATGGTGCTGAGAACACCAGTCTGAGCTCACAGCGCTCACATTCTCCGTTTTCATCAGTTTACGAACAGTCTAATATGTTATTAGTTAAACTGTTATACATAAGTAGACAGTAATGAAGAGTTATTAGTGTATGCCGTGTGCTTCTCTTTCTCTTGCTCTCCTCAAAGTCGCGTTGGGTTTTCTCCTCAGAGTAAAGGTTTAGAGGCTCATTTATCACTGTTTTACATGTGCGTAGAGTTCATTTCTGCAGTAAATATATAGGCTATAGTCTGTGTGTTCACATCCTTTTTAATAATGGCGGGTGCCGGTGTTTCAGTGCGTTCGGCCAATCAGCGAACACTGACATCACTGTAGTTCCTATAGCGCAGGTTTAGACCGACTCTGAAGTGCGAGTAAATTAGTTCCTCCAAAAGAGTTCCTAGAGCTAACATCGTTACTAGATCCTGCGGTGCGAACACGCTGACATCCAGGATCTTCCGCCTACAGTTCTAGGAACTATGAAGAGGTTCCTCCGGTGTGAAAGCCCCTAATGCCAGTCCTCAGTGCATTGTGTCTGTGCTTGTGAACCTTTAAACCCTCCTGTGTGTGTGGATGTTTTCAGAGTTTCCCAGCATGCCGAGTGAGTACGCAGCGTGTGCGGCTCAGAGCGTGATTGGCCAGGTGATGGAGAGCATTCAGACCCTCCCCGATGAAGCTCGTGTTCCTGCTCTCGCCGAGGCCATGACCGCCTTCATGGAGGCCTGGATGGAGCACATACTCAAGCAGAAGATCAAGTTCAGGTGGGTGGACACACTGACAAAAAAAGATACTCTTTATTTTGATGGTCCAACTACAAGTAACTACAGGTCAACTAACTCTCAGTAGAGTATTAGTAGACTGAGAGGTTAGGGTTGGAGTAAGCTGACATGTACACTGCGGTTCAGAACTTTGGGGTCGGTAAGATTTATAATGTTTTTAAAAGAAGTCTCTTCTGCTCACCAAAGCTGCATTTATTTGATTAAAAATACAGAAAAAACAGTATTGAAATATTATTACAATGTAAATCAGTTGTTTTCTAATAGTGGAGCGGCTAAGTGATATAATTGTTCAGTTTATGATACAAGTGTGAAAATTGGCATGAGCAGTCTCCATGGGTCACTTGACAAGAAAATTGTCCGAGCCACTTGAAATTTCAAGATTTTTCATTTTTCAAGATGGCCGACACCTTAGTGGAGCAGTTAAGTGATATATTGGTTTATTTGGTGATACAAGCATGAAAATTGGCATGAGGAGTCTCTGATGGTCACTAGACAATAAGCCACCCACAGCTTCTTGAAATTTCAAGATGGCCACCACCTTAGTGGAGCAATTAGGCTCATGGCAATTTTCATGCTTGTATCACCAACTAAGTGATTTCTTAAGCCTAATTGCTCCACTAATGTGGTGGCCATCTTGAAAAATGGTCACCATCTTGAAATTTCAAGTAGCTGTAGGTGACTTATTGTCAAGTGACCCACAGAGACTGCTCATGCCCATTTTCATGCTTGTATCACCAAATAAACCTGTATAAAAGGCTCTGACGTTTCTGGGTGCCTGCCGCTTTAAGACTCTTCTTCGGTGGTTACGGTAGAGGAAGTATGTAGCTAGTGTGTTGGTTATAGTGAGTTCGGAAATGTGTTCAAGTTCAGTAGCATAGTTCAGCCTACGTACCTGTGTTGTGTAGTTTCCTTAGTCTCTTCTGAATGATCCAGCTCCCAATATTCATGTGTTGAGTTCATGACGAAAAGTAGCCTAAGTGACTGTCACTTCGTTGTGTTTGTTTCTATACTGTAGAATTACAATGCATTAACGTGCCCAGCGTGATGAGTGAGATTTAAAGCGATAGAACAATGTTTATGCTGTAAAACACTGTGGATAATACTAATTTAACTGATGTGAGATTTCTGATGTCTAAATAACGTAGTAACGTTTATAACACATGAACATTTATTTAAATTAAGAAGAGTTAATATCGTGCTCAGGAGACCATGTGCAGACACTGTTGTGCAGTAGCCTTTTCTGGCCGGAGGATGTCGCCATTTCTCCTTCTGTAAACCCCTTTTAATATAGTTTTATGTAAACTGGTCAGTGATATAGGAGGTGAAGCTATTATGTGAAGGAAGTAATATCCTCATTTATGTAATTGTAGATTATGTTTACAGGGACATAGCAATGTTTATTGATATATTTAATATGTTTGATGATCCTGATTTGTATTATTTGTGTGGATTTATTATTTACGTTGCATAGTAATAAGTACCTAATGGTGATTTATTTGTTTCTTATCAGACTATAATGACAATACCGGATATTGGAATGTTCTGATGAGTACTGCTGGATCTCAATACAGTTAATAGAAGAAATTACATCTCCTCGTCTTTATTCCTGTGTCCTGACCGATACACCATCCTGTTTACTGGCTGAAAACCTTGATGAACTAGCCCTGCTAGAATACCTCATTAACAAAACCACTATATCACTTAACTGCTCCACTAAAGTGTCGGCCATCTTGAAAAATGGCCGCCATCTTGAAATTTCAAGTGGCTCGGACAATTTTCTTGTCAAGTGACCCATGGAGACTGCTCATGCCAATTTTCACACCTGTATCATAAACTGAACGATTCTGCCAAACATAAGCACTTAGCCGCTCAACTATAAGTGATTATATAGTAAAATACAATTTATTCCTGTGATCAAAGCTGAATTTTCAGCATCATTACTCCAGTCTTCAGTGTCACATGATCCTTCAGAAATCATTTGAATATGATGAATTGATGCTCAAGAAACATTTCTGATTATTATTAATGTTGAAAACAGTTGTGTAATTTTTTTTTTTTCAGGATTCTTTGATAAATAGATAGTTCAAAAGAACATCATTTAAAGGGGGGGTGAAATGCTATTTCATGCATACTGAGTTTTTTACACTGTTAAAGAGTTGGATTCCCATGCTAAACATGGACAAAGTTTCAAAAATTAAATTGTACGTTTGAAGGAGTATTTCTGTGCAAAAATTGTCCTTCCGGTTTGCCACAAGTTTCGGAAAGTTTTTTTCGAGTATGGGTCTGTGTCACGTCAGATGGGGCGGAATTTCCTTATATGGGTCCTAAGGGCACTTCTCCGCGGGCGCGCGCGCACTCGTAGACCAGACAGAGAGAGAAGAGAGCGAAAGCAGTACCTCATCAAAGCGCTCTGCTCGGCTTTTGGGAGGTCAATGTCACCAAAGAAGTGGGTTTTTGGTTGCCAGGGCAAGACAACCCTGCACAGATTCCCAAAGAACCCGGCGTTAAGGGAGCAGTGGATGGAGTTTGTTTTTTCAGAGACTGTTTGTTTTTGTGCAAGACTGTTTGTTCCCTGTATTTCGACGATGATTGTTTTATAAACAAAGCCCAGATTGACGGATTTGCAGATCAAAATGCTTAAATGCTTAAAGGCACAATATGTAACTTTTTTGCTTTAAAAATAGCAAAAATCACTATATCTATGTTATATATATTTTTTTTGTTGTGTACTTACATTATCCCGACTGTTTCCAACAACTTTCAAACCAGGAGAAATTTGTAATTTAATTCGAGAAACGTCCCGTTTCTTCATTTCCGTTTTTTCGCCGCCAATGGCGTCATATCCGCGTTGTCCCTGGTTTCCGCTCGCGCTGCCATGGCAACCAGAGCTATGAACCAGAGCCGTCTGATAGTAACCAAAGCGACTGACGCGGACAACTTTGTAGTTCGCAATGTCTATTTGCACGCTGTTGCTGTTTCGTTCAAACATTATGGACCATGGCAAGCAGACTTTGGATAAAAAAAAAGGAGAACTAAAACTGACCTGTGAGTAGTAATTCTGCGTGTAGTTCGGTAGAATGAAATGTCCATATTCCTTTTATATCCGCGGGACTGGGTGCTAGAGTTTGGAGCTGATAGCTGTCCCTTAGCAATCCCGAACTGCTTCATATCACAGTCATGATAAAAGCATCGATGTATTCAGTCATCCATAAACATTATTAGATTGGTCGGCTTGACGTTGACGACAAGATCCATAATTCTTAGCAAATGTTGCGTCATCAATCTACGCCTTTGTTATTGTAAATAGGTTAGCGACCCCTAGTGGTGAAAAATGCCATACTGTACGTTTACATACTGTAAGGATTGAGCAGTCACAATGATAAAGGTTCGCGGTCGCAGGCGGTGAGTAAAACTGCTTCAAATGTCTCTGTGTGTTGTTAGCTCGGTTAGCACAGCTTTAGCACACCGCCCACACGGCCCGCCTCCAGACGCTCGTTTTTTTCCGGAACGACTCGGTACAGCCTATCTTTCTTTTATAAATATAATAAAACTAAAGACTTTTTGGAGATATGAAGGATGCAATACTACTCTATAGGTACTCAAGATTAACAGGAGATTGAGTGAAAATGAGCATTGGACCCCCCCCTTTAACTTTTTTTATTCATCAAACAATCCTGGAAAAAAAAATTGTACACAACTGTTTTCAACAATAATAATAATCAAAAATGTTTCTTGATCATCAAATCATCATATTAGAGTGATTTCTAAATGATCATGTGACACATCATGAGACTGGAGTAATGATGCTGAAAATTCAGCTCTAATCACAGGAATTTTTATTTTTTAATAAAATAAGTGCAGCATTTGTGAGCAGAAGTGACGACTTTATAAACATAAAACATCTTACCGATCCCAAAGCTTTGACTGTCAGTGTGTGTATGTGTGTGTGGTGGAGTAATGGACTGGATGCTAGCGCTTCACTGTGTGTTTACGTGATCTGATCCTTCACACAGCATTCAGGGAGCTCTGCAGCTGAAGCAGGACTTCGACTCGATCCGAGACCTCGTTCGTTCAGAAGAGTACCGTCTCTCGGAGGAGCTGCTCCAGAAGCTGCTGTCCCTGCGCGTGTTTCATCAGGTGGATAATGCGATCGTGTGCCTGCTTCAGCAACCACTGGCCAAACCCTACCTGCCCTCCCGCAGCTGGGAGCCCTTCAGACACTGCTGTGAGTTCACTCACACAATCATCTCTCAACACAGAATTAAACGGGTGGTTGATTATGATTTCACTTTTGTAACTTTAGTTAGTGTGTAATGTTGCTATTTGAGCATACACAACATCTGCTAAGTTACAACACTCAAAGTTCAAAGCAAAGGGAGATATTTTATACAGAAATCGCTTTTTAAGGACTACAACAAACGGCTGGTAGAGACTACACAAGTTCCTCCCGAGTTAGTGACATCAAAAATTTACATAAACCCACCCCCGGGAACACGATTCATAGCTTATCATGACAGAATATGCTAATCAATGACTAGAAGATAGTTAACTCCACATCAGCTTCATAAATTCATCAGCTAACCATTCAGAATTGTCCTGTTGCTTCTACATGTTGTCACTTCTTCTTGAGTCTCTCCATCGTTGTCCGACTCTGGTTGGAACATAAAAGGCTGAAAGTTTTTGAAATTTTCAGTGTTTGTCTGTGTGAGGTAATCAGAGCTGCTAACACACGCACACACAAGCTCTTGAAGCTCCGCCTTCTGTGCCGGGAGCAGCAGCTCATTTTCCATTAAAGGGACAGACACAAAACAGTGCGTTTTTTGCTCACCCTCAAAAAGTGACAACTTTAACATGCTATATAAAAATATCTGTGGGGTATTTTGAGCTAAAACTTCACACACACATCAGAGACTTATTTTACATCTTGTGAAAAGGGCATTATACCACCCCTTTAACATTCATCATTCACTCACCCTCCTGTCATTCCTAACCATCATCTTTGAAACCAAATCAGTCTATTTTTAATGAAACTTGAGCAGTCTCTCCTTTGAAAGTCCAGGGGTCTCATTTATAAAACCGTGTGAACGCCAGAACCTGCACAAAATTCCCTTTATAATCCCAGTCAGTGGAAGATTGTGGCATGTGCGTCTCCACCCAGAAATAGCCATATATGAAGCTTACAATGCCTCGTTTTACTATGCATATCCTCATCTGCATATCATTTGCATATGCATATTCATCCACATGATACCACGTTTAACAGTACAAGACGTTAGGAAAATAAGATACGGATGTGCATCACATTACATTGATAAAAATAATTTGGTATTCTATCCTTGCCTTGTTTTTGAATAAATAAATCAAATAGTATAATAAAATACATTTCAAAAAAAGTTTTTCTCAATCTTTTCCAATGGCCAAATAGTATTTTTAATTGCTTTAAATTTTTAATGGAAACAGATAGGCCTTATTGTGCATTATTGATCATTATTTGCACAAAAATATTTTCTCAGACCATTAATTCTGCTATTATTATGCGCTAAGCAAACATTAAAACACAGCATGCCACAGAAAAGGAGTGTTCAAAAGCACTACAAATATTTATTTATTAGATTGTTTTATATTAAAAATATATATTATTGACAGAATTGTAATTTTTGGGTGAACTAACCCTTTAACCCCGTGTGCCGTGTCCCTCAGGCCCGAGCAGCGCTCAGGTGATGGATCAGGCGGCGGGAGGTCTCCATAATCTGGAGAGCATGGATGTGCAGGCGGCGTGGCACCAGGCCCTGACCCGAGCCGAGAGCTCGCTGACCCCAGACCTGCTGAACCCCCCGCCCGAGTCCTGCGAGCCCTACCTGGCCTCGGCGCAGCAGGAGTGGCTGGACCTGCGGATACACACCGGCTCCCGCTGGAGGCTCCCGGGCCTGCAGTGCTTCACCAGATCTGAGCCCTAGACAGAGACACTGAGCGTGAGGGGGTCCTGCACTGAGAGCGTAAGGGGGTCATGGACTGAGGGCGTGAGGGGGTCCTGGACTGAGGGCGTGAGGGGGTCCTGGACTGAGGGCGTGAGGGGGTCCTGGACTGAGGGCGTGAGGGGGTCCTGGACTGAGGGCGTGAGGGGGTCCTGGACTGAGGGCGTGAGGGGGTCATGGACTGAGGGCGTGAGGGGGTCCTGGACTGAGGGCGTGAGGGGGTCATGGACTGAGGGCGTGAGGGGGTCATGGACTGAGAGCGTGAGGGGGTCATGGACTGAGGGCGTGAGGGGGTCCTGGACTGAGGGCGTGAGGGGGTCCTGGACTGAGGGCGTGAGGGGGTCCTGGACTGAGAGCGTGAGGGGGTCCTGGACTGAGGGCGTGAGGGGGTCCTGGACTGAGGGCGTGAGGGGGTCCTGGACTGAGGGCGTGAGGGGGTCCTGGACTGAGGGCGTGAGGGGGTCCTGGACTGAGGGCGTGAGGGGGTCCTGGACTGAGGCCGTGAGGGGGTCATGGACTGAGAGCGTGAGGGGGTCATGGACTGAGGGCGTGAGGGGGTCCTGGACTGAGGGCGTGAGGGGGTCATGGACTGAGGGCGTGAGGGGGTCATGGACTGAGAGCGTGAGGGGGTCCTGGACTGAGAGCGTGAGGGGGTCCTGGACTGAGGCCGTGAGGGGGTCCTGGACTGAGGGCGTGAGGGGGTCCTGGACTGAGGGCGTGAGGGGGTCCTGGACTGAGGGCGTGAGGGGGTCCTGGACTGAGGCCGTGAGGGGGTCCTGGACTGAGGCCGTGAGGGGGTCCTGGACTGAGGACGTGAGGGGGTCATGGACTGAGAGCGTGAGGGGGTCCTGGACTGAGGACGTGAGGGGGTCATGGACTGAGAGCGTGAGGGGGTCCTGGACTGAGGCCGTGAGGGGGTCCTGGACTGAGGACGTGAGGGGGTCATGGACTGAGGGCGTGAGGGGGTCCTGGACTGAGAGCGTGAGGGGGTCCTGGACTGAGGCCGTGAGGGGGTCATGGACTGAGAGCGTGAGGGGGTCCTGGACTGAGGCCGTGAGGGGGTCATGGACTGAGGGCGTGAGGGGGTCCTGGACTGAGGGCGTGAGGGGGTCCTGGACTGAGGCCGTGAGGGGGTCATGGACTGAGGGCGTGAGGGGGTCCTGGACTGAGGCCGTGAGGGGGTCATGGACTGAGGGCGTGAGGGGGTCCTGGACTGAGAGCGTGAGGGGGTCCTGGACTGAGGGCGTGAGGGGGTCCTGGACTGAGGGCGTGAGGGGGTCCTGGACTGAGAGCGTGAGAGGGGTCCTGGACTGAGGGCGTGAGGGGGTCCTGGACTGAGGGCGTGAGGGGGTCCTGGACTGAGGGCGTGAGGGGGTCCTGGACTGAGGCCGTGAGGGGGTCATGGACTGAGGGCGTGAGGGGGTCATGGACTGAGGGCGTGAGGGGGTCCTGGACTGAGGGCGTGAGGGGGTCATGGACTGAGGGCGTGAGGGGGTCATGGACTGAGGCCGTGAGGGGGTCCTGGACTGAGAGCGTGAGGGGGTCCTGGACTGAGGGCGTGAGGGGGTCCTGGACTGAGGGCGTGAGGGGGTCCTGGACTGAGGGCGTGAGGGGGTCCTGGACTGAGGCCGTGAGGGGGTCATGGACTGAGGGCGTGAGGGGGTCATGGACTGAGGGCGTGAGGGGGTCCTGGACTGAGGGCGTGAGGGGGTCATGGACTGAGGGCGTGAGGGGGTCATGGACTGAGGCCGTGAGGGGGTCCTGGACTGAGAGCGTGAGGGGGTCCTGGACTGAGGCCGTGAGGGGGTCCTGGACTGAGGGCGTGAGGGGGTCCTGGACTGAGAGCGTGAGGGGGTCCTGGACTGAGGCCGTGAGGGGGTCATGGACTGAGGGCGTGAGGGGGTCCTGGACTGAGAGCGTGAGGGGGTCCTGGACTGAGGGCGTGAGGGGGTCCTGGACTGAGGGCGTGAGGGGGTTCCGGACTGAGGGCGTGAGGGGGTTCCGGACTGAGGGCGTGAGGGGGTCCCGCACTGAGCTCACACGTGGAGCGCTCGTCTTTACTGTGGAAAACTCAGAGAAACAATGTTACTGTTCATGCCTTTCTGAATAAAACATATTTCACATATATTCATTTTTATTTTATTTTATATTTAGTCCATTGCCAAAGTACCGAAATGCTGTTTTTTGTTGTTTTTTTACACATTTTAAAATGCAGTGCAGCTGCACAGCATACACAGATGAACAGCGAGAACGGTCATTGGCTGTGCTGTGGGAACCTATGGCAGCACTTTGCGGAAGAGCCCGCCAGAATGGGCGTGGCCTATGGCTATAATTGAGCCCATTGTCCGCCTGGGACTTCAGGTTAAGTCGACTGACGCGATCCCTTGATCAAAGCACAAGCACGGCGAGTTACGTAATACTCGTTCCCTCATCTCAAGGAACCGAGGTTACGTTAGTAACCGAGATGTTCCCTTTCAAGAGGTCTCTCTTATTGCATAAGTAGCTTACGCTATGGGAACCCCCTTCAAAACGCTGTGCGTGCTTAACTTCGCTCTAATATTAGCCCGAGGCAAGATGCCTGAGGCTGTAAGGAGTAAAGTATGAACCCAATAAGCCAGTCAGTGACAGGCTTCATAAGGGAAAAAACAAGGAGTGGGCCTAATGATCAATATATTTGTTACAATTTTGAATTTAGCTGGATCAGTGTGCACTGACCGCCACAGTGCTCTTATCAGAGAACTCAGAGTCATGGATAGATGATAGCCTTGTAATGATTGCTTTGGCATCAACATAGATGGACACTTGCAAGGTTTTTTTAAAACAATGAAAGAAAATAATAATCAACATAAATTCACGTAAGTGTTACATTGTAGATATAAATGAAAAACTCAACATGAAGTATTTGCTTCCTTATACAAGTTATAACGATCGCTATTCAAACTTCAAAGGATTGACGGCATATAATACAGAGTGCAATTCACGTGCGGTAAATCGGCCGCTTTAATATAGATGAATAAACTTAGAAACACTATCTACAACAAATACTCTTGCACTATAACATTAATATTGAAATAACACTGGACTTACTTGTCCGTTACTCGTACAATGTCCTTATAATGCAAGCAATCCCGCGAACTTTCCAGTCAGAACGGCTGATGCAACTCTGTGGCGCTACGCTTATTCTCAGTCTACTAAATCAGCGTAGGCTCCATAATAATCTCCGTTATTATGCTAAACATGGAGAATTCAGAACATTATTATTATAAAACAAGGAGTGGGCCTTCTATCAATATATCACATGCCCAACAAGACAATATAAGATGCTGGATCTCTGTTATGGGACTATAAAGGGGGCATATAAGTCTGTACCATTGTCAGCACTGGGATCTGCTGACCACAATTGTGTGTAGCTCCTTCCTATAGACCCTTATTTAAGAGAGAAAAACCTCAGATGTGAGAAGTCAAAATGTGGTCCGAAGACTCCATCGCCCGTCTGCAAGGGTGCTTCGATTGTACGGACTGGGAGGTGTTTAAAGACTCTTGCATATTGACAAACTGACTGATGTTTTATGTTCATATATAACTTTTTGTGAGGATATGATTGTGCCTACACGTAAATTTAAGGTTTTCCCAAATACTAAACCATGGATGTCAAAATCAGTCAAAACTCGTTTGCAGAACAAGAAGCTAGCCTACAAGCAGGGGGAAGGCTTAGAGAGGACAATACCGAGGAAGGAGGTTAGAATGGAGATCCTAAAAGCTAAGCAAGCTACAAAGTTAAGTTAGAAAATAATTTGGCAGACAATGATTTAGGCTCAGCTTGGTCTGGTATGAAGAAAATTGTGGGATTACAGCATAATGTGAATAAGAGCACTGTGTGTATTGATGGTTTTAGATCAAATGATGACCTTTCAAATGCTCTTAACAGGTTTTATTCAAGATTTGAAAGTTTTGATTTTAAAGATGATGTAGAAGAATTACGATGACTGTGCAAGGATGATTCCCACATAGTCTTAGAACAGGCAGTAGTGGAGAAAATTTTTCTCTCCACTAAAGTGAATGAGAGTCCTGGTCCAGACTACATATGTGGGAGAATATTAAAGCACTGTGCAAAGCAATTAACTCCAATATTTTCTGATATTTTTAATTGGTCACTATTGGTGAATAGTGATAATTGGTCACTATTTGAGAAATTGGTGAAGTCTGAGATATTGAGTAAGACTGGACAAGCCCTCGATCCTATGCATTTTGCATATAGAGCGAATAGAAGTGTTGAGGATGCTTCACTTATGTTGTTAAACTTACTGACTAAGCATCTGGAGGGGAAAAATACTCATGCAAGACTGTTGTTCATTGATTTCTCTTCTGCTTTTAATATTATACAACCCCACATCCTAGCCAGAAGATTGCTAGAGTATTACAAGTTGAACCACAATTTAGTGGGATGGTTACTGGACTTTTTAACTAACAGAATGCAGAGGGTAAAAGTGAATGGTAGCTTTTCAGATGTATTATGTTTATCCACTGGATCCCCTCAAGGCTGTGTTCTTTCACCATTACTATACATTTTGTACACCAATATGTGTCAAAGCTTACATGAAAACAGGATATTTATTAAGTTTGCTGATGACACAGTGATAGTGAGCCTGCTACAGGGGGAAGAGTCTGGTCACAGTCCAGTTGTGGATGATTTTGTGACCTGGTGCGATGATTCTTATCTAAAGTTAAATATTACCAAAACGAAAGACAAGACCTTTGAAAGACAACAAAGTACAGGTTGTGGATCGTGTGGAGAGTTATAAATATCTTGGCACAGTCATAGATTCAAAACTGTCATTTGAGTTGAATTGGTCTGTAAAAAGGGTCATCAACGTTTGAGTTGCCTTAGGAAACTTGCTAAATTTAGCATTGACAGACACATGCTGACTTTGTTTTATTTTGCTTTTATTGAATCATTTATGTCATTTTCAATTGTGGTGTGGTATGGAAGCCTGTCAGTGAAGAATAAGAACTCCTTAAACCAAATTGTTAAATGGGCAAGTAGGATAATAGGAGTAAATCAATGGAATTTAGGAAATATTTATACAAATCAGCTGTACCGGAAAGCAAGTGCTGTCTTAAATGATCGGTTGCATCCATTAAGAAATGATTTTCAGTTACTTCCCTCTGGTTGCCGGTTTGTGGCTTCGAGATGGAAGACTAGACAGTACAGGAATACTTTTGTTCCAGCGGCAATTGAAATTTTAACTAATATGAGTAAGAGAGATGTTTTAGTATTTGATAGTTAATTTGGACAGAGGATATGTATGTGTCATGGTGCAGCCTGTCATGATGTTTTTATAAACCTGTAAATCTGTATGTGAAATGTTTTTATGTTTCTTATGTCTTCTATGTTTCTTTTTTGGATGACCGAATTCTTCTTTTATCTGCAAAACAATTTTACCTGCGGGTATGAAATAAAGATACCTTACCTTACCTTACCTTAATGAGGGCAAAACCCTAATAATGACATACAGTGGGGAAAACAAGTATTTGATACACTGCCGATTTTGCAGGTTTTCCCACTGACAAAGCATGTAAAAGTCTGTAATTTTTATCATAGGTACTGTGAGAGACGGAATCTAAAACAACAATCCTGAAAATCACATTGTATGATTTTTAAGTAATTAATTTGCATTTTATTGCATGACATAAGTATTTGATACATCAGAAAAGCAGAACTTAATATTTGGTACAGAAACCTTTGTTTGCAATGACAGAGATCATATGTTTCCTGTAGTTCTTGTCCAGGATTGCACACACTGCAGGGATTCTGGCCCACTCCTCCATACAGACCTTCTCCAGATCCTTCAAGTTTCGGGGCTGTCGCTGGGCAATACGGACTTTCAGCTCCCTCCAGAGATCTTCTATTGGGTTCAAGTCTGGAGACTGGCTAGGCCACTCCAGGACCTTGTGATGCTTCTTATGGAGCCACTCCTTAGTTGCACTGGCTGTGTGTTCCCGTCCTCCAAATATGGCGAGTGGAGTTTAGACCAAAAAGCTCTATTTTTGTGCCATCAGACCACATGACCTTCTCCCATTCCTCCTCTGGATCATCCAGATGGTCATTGGCAAACTTCAGACGGGCCTGGACATGCGCTGGCTTGAGCAGGGGGACCTTGCGTGCGCTGCAGGATTTTAATCCATTACGGCGTAGTGTGTTACTAATGGTTTTCTTTGAGACTGTGGTCCCGGCTCTCTTAGGTCATTGACCAGGTCCTGCCGTGTAGTTCTGGGGTGATCCCTCACCCTCCTCATGATCATTGATGCCCCACGAGGTGAGATCTGGCATGGTGCCCCAGACCGAGGGAGATTGACCGTCATCTTGAACTTCTTCCATTTTCTAATAATTGCACCAACAGTTGTTACCTTCTCACCAAGCTGCTTGCCTATTGTCCTATAGCCCATCCCAGCCTTGTGCAGGTCTACAGTTTTATCCCTGATGTCCTTACACAGCTCTCTGGTCTTGGCCATTGTGGAGAGGTTGGAGTCTGTTTGATTGAGTGTGTGGACAGGTGTCTTTTATACAGGTAACGAGTTCAAACAGGTGCAGTTAATACAGGTAATGAGTGGAGAACAGGAGGGCTTCTTAAAGAAAAACTAACAGGTCTGTGAGAGCCGGAATTCTTACTGGTTGGTAGGTGATCAAATACTTATGTCATGCAATAAAATGCAAATTAATTATTTAAAAATCATACAATGTGATTTTCTGGATTTTTGTTTTAGATTCAGTCTCTCACAGTTGAAGAGTACCTATGATAAAATGACTTGTTTTTAGGTACCAGATTTCGATACCTAAGGGGTTAACTCGTCAACGTCAGTGCTCAAACAAATACATATGAACTGACAACAACATATGAACACACAAACTGTCCACGCACATTCTCATATGAGACGCGAGCGCACACACACACAAACTCGCGCACATACTCAATGAGACGCGAGCACACACACTCACAATACCCTAAAGATGTGGAAAAGTCGATCAAAAGTGTGGCTACATTTCTCCAGGCTTGATGCCAACAGCGCGCGATGCAGTATTCGTGGTAAAATAATTGCTGCAAAGACCGGTACCACGACAGATATGATGAAGACCTTGACAGTGCATGGAGTAAACATAAGAGCAGAAAGTTGCTCCGTCTTTGACTGGTAAATGAAGAGATACTTTGTTGATCACTCTGACAGTGTTTATATTGCAATAATGATGACCTACTGAATGTACACTGCAGTTCAAAAATGTGTTGGTCAGAATTTTTTTTCAGTAAGGATGCATTAAAGTGATCAAAAATGACCTTAAAACATGTGTAATGTTACAAAAGATTTCTGTTTCAAATAAATGCTGTTCTTTTGAATTTTTTATTCATCAAAGAATCATGAAAAAATGTATCATGTAGTTTCCAAAAACTTTTTCATGTTTCTGATGGATCATGTGACACTGAAGTAATGATTTTGAAAATTCAGCTTTGACAACACAGGAATAAACTACATTTTGAAATATATTCAAATAAGATTTTAAATTGTAATACTATTCCACAATATTACAAGTTTTGCTGTATTTTTTGATCAAACAAATTCAGCTTTGGTGAGCATGAGCTCTTTATAAAAAAAATATTTTGTTCCTTATGTATATGTATAAAGAATATTTTGTTCCTTTGTGCTTTTTTTTGTTCCTTTGTGCACTAACTAAGGAACATGAGTCAAACTGAAAAAAATAAAACCAAAGTTTTCTGAGGTAATGTGTTATGTAATCTTGTTAAAATGGATTTCATAAAATTGGTATCGAAAAAAGTATCGTTCAGGAACCGGTATCGAAATCAAGGTATCGGTATTGGTATTGAATTTTTTTGAACGATACCCAGCCCTAGTGGGTACGGAAAGTATTCAGACCCCCTTAAATTTTTCACTCTTTGTTATATTGCAGCCATTTGCTATAATCATTTAAGTTCAATTTTTTTCCTCATTATTGTACACACAGCACCCCATATTGACAGAAAAACACAGAATTGTTGACATTTTTGCACATTCATTAAAACAGAAAAACTGAAATATCACATGGTCTTAAGTATTCAGACCCTTTTCTCAGTATTTAGTAGAAGCACCCTTTTGACCTAATACAGCCATGAGTCTTTTTGGGAAAGATGCAACAAGTTTCAAGTGTCAACAAATCACACCTGGATTTGGGTATCCTCTGCCATTCCTCCTTGCAGATCCTCTCCAGTTCTGTCAGGTTGGATGGTAAACGTTGGTGGACAGCCATTTTCAGGTCTCTCCAGAGATGCTCAATTGGGTTTAAGTCAGGGCTCTAGCTGGGCCATTCAAGAACAGTCACGGAGTTGTTGTGAAGCCCCTCCTTCGTTATTTTAGCTGTGTGCTTAGGGTCATTGTCTTGTTGGAAGGTGAACCTTCGGCCCAGTCTGAGGTCCAGAGCACTCTGGAGAAGGTTTTCGTCCAGGATATCCCTGTACTTGGCCGCATTAATCTTTCCCTCGATTGCAAACAGTCGTCCTGTCCCTGCAGTTGAAAAACACCCCCACAGCATGATGCTGCCACCACCATGCTTCACTGTTGAGACTGTATTGGACAGGTGATGAGCAATGCCTGGTTTTCTCCACACATACCGCTTAGAATTAAGCCCAAAAAGTTCTATCTTTGTCTCATCAGACCAGAGAATCTTATTTATCACCGTCCTTCAGGTGTGCTTTCATGTGTCTTGCACTGAGGAGAGGCTTCCGTCGGGCCACTCTGCCATAAAGCCCCGACTGGTGGATGGCTGCTGTGATGGTTGACTTATTACAACTTTCTCCCATCTCCCGACTGCATCTCTGGAGCTCAGCCACAGTGATCTTTTGGGTTCTTCTTTACCTCTCTCACCAAGGCTCTTCTCCCCCGATAGCTTAGTTTGGCCGGACGGCCAGCTCTAGGAAGGGTTCTGGTCGTCCCAAATGTCCCAAATGTTAAGCCTCACCAGTGCGTCGGCGCACTGAAGCGTTTTTTTATTTACCGTATTTTCCGCACTATAAGGCGCACCGGATTATAAGGCGCACCTTCAATGAATGGCCTATTTTTGAACTTTTTTCATATATAGGGCGCACCGGATTATAAGGCGCATAGAATAGAAGATACTGCAGTCAAACGTTTGACTGGGTTTGCGTTATGCAGTGGTCACCAACCTTTTCAAGCCTAAGATCACATCCAAAGTCCAAATGTAAACCAAGATCTACCACTTGCAAAAAAATATGAAAAAACAAGTTGCTGAGCTGTAAAACCTTGTTTATACTCGACGCGTCCGCATGAGCGCGAAGGTAATAAAAAAAACTAATATCCGTCTGCTCGGGCAGATTCGGCTCAAAGTCATGCATCTCCGGATGCGGAGGCGTGCGCGTGGCAAAAATGACGTCATTGTAACAGCGCGCGCACCTCCGCATCCGAAGATGCATGACTTTGAGCATTATCTGCCCGAGCAGACGGATATTAGTAGTATATCTCTTCACACCGGCACCCAGTTTGCGCGTCTAAATCAGTTGTATGGTCTGGTGTTCAGTCTAAAACAAAACAGTTGCGTCAAGTATAAATGCCTCGTCTGTATGGGGAGTTGCGCGCGCAGTCAGCGGAGGCTCGCGCTCCGTTGCCAGGCGAAAGTATAAACAAGGTTTAGGTCAACGGTTGTTTTATCCATATATAAGGCGCTCCGGATTATAAGGCGCACTGTCGTTTTTTGAAAAAATTAAAGGCTTTTAAGTGCGCCTTATAGTGCGGAAAATACGGTAGTTCAAAGTTACTATCAGATTTAATGTTATACCTTGACAAACTATACATCATTAAAAAGATATGACACAAGTTTCAGTATTTGACCACTATTGTATTCTGAGAAACTTATAGTGACAGTTATGTCTTAATTTGTGTCAGGAGTTATGAAATGAAAAAATGAGTCGATACCTTTAATATGAATTATGCGCGTCAGCCTCTCCCATTCATAAAAAAACTCTGTGCTGTCGTCATGACAGCGATTCACAAAACAACGTCCCTCAGGGCTTTTAGCTCAAAAATGTGCAGACTTGGAGAAATATTGATATATTCTCATAGATTCACATCATTTTTCTATAGACAGGAATAATATTTATTGAATTTATACCTAAATGCGTCGATGTAATCATTATGAGCGCTTCTTACTGAGATGTGCTGTGTTTTCAATTCATACCAATAGCCTGAGGGCGCTATATGCACAATAATAGTCCATATATGGAACATGAAGAAGAGCCATGATCATGTGACATTCCAGGACGTCACTGATACACACAAAGCTACAGAGATCGCGCTGTAATATGCAGATAAAGACGTTTTGAAGACAATAAACATGATTGCAATGATATTTGATTTGCCTGTGTTCTTCAAGCCATGCCAGGTATTTTCATAATAATAGATTATATTTATAATGTAATGCTAATCGATATAGACTTTATCATCGTGCAGAAAACTATAAATATGTTTTCTGTATGATTTTTTTTTTTATCTGAAGCCAAATTAGATCACAGAAGAAAATTTAAAACACTCGACTTGCGTTATAAAGTAAGTTTGGAGCACAAACATGGTTTTAATCTCATAAATGTTCGTGTATTGATGGTGTGCTAAGCTAACATGCTAGCTAGCCCAGGTGCACCTGCCACCAGGGGTTATTCTTTTATGATTTTTTTTCTAAATAAGAATGCTTACTGATATGTTTTAGTGCATTTGATACAGTTTCAAATGTGAAGTGAGAACTTTGATAAAAGAAATTAGGGATTGAAACCCTATGAATAGCCTGTGAATAGCCAGTCATTAGTAACTATAATGCAGACAAAAGAAATGTATATTTAGAGCCATAACCAGGCTGGAGAGGTGTGAATGTGTGCAGGGGGAGACTGAGACTGAATGGGGCTCGTTTACACCACAAAACAATAGAGACAATATACTGAATGGATGGTTAGAAGATGACTAAACATCAGTAGCATTTTTAGAGTCTAATCAAAATAAAGTAATTTGACATGGTCTTGAAAAACATTTAACTAAATACAGAGTTTTAGACTTATCATTTTCAGATTTTAAATATAACATGGTCACACATGTGGCTTTAGCAGCAGTGCATTTCTAGATTGCTACAGTGCCAACTTCAATTTTATTTTCATGAATATGTTTCATAAAAATACATTTCTAATAACTTTACAAAACTTTGAAGCTATTTCAAAAAGAAAATGTATTATGACAATAATTCTACAATTTATAATAAACTACCAGGTGTCAGCTTTCAAATGAGATCATACTTGTGTTTTTAGTGCAAAGGGTTCATGAACTGTATCTGTTTCAGTTTGGGTATGTCATTTCTGGGGATTTTTCAAAAGTGGGGTTGCAGCTTAAAAGGTTAAGGATTATGTAGGCCACTGTGCTCTTAGGAACCTTAAGTGCAGCAGATTTTTTTTTGTAACCTTGGCCAGATCTGTGTCTTGCCACAATTCTGTCTCTGAGCTCTTCAGGCAGTTCCTTTGACCTCATGATTCTCATTTGCTGTGACATGCACTGTGAGCTGTAAGGTCTTATATAGACAGGTGTGTGGCTTTCCTAATCAAGTCCAATCAGTATAATCAATTGTGCTTACACATTTCATATTGAACGTACCCTTGAATGCGTACCCTTGGACTTGTAGGTTATAAAACCTGATAAATGTGGACAGTGAGGCCCAGCCGGACGCCGCACAGATATCTTCAATGGGTATTCCACTTGACCAAGCCCAAGACGAGGCCATGCCTCTCATGGAATGAGCTCTGATACCTAAGGGGCAATGAAGGCCCTTAGATTCATAAGCCAGCGCTATAGCATCAACTATCCAGCGCGAAAATCTCTGCTTTGAGACGGCGAGCCCCTTGGTGCGGCCGCCAAAGCACACAAAAAGCTGTTCTGACTGTCTGAATGAGGCAGACCGCTCTAGATAAAACTCTGAGAGCCCTGACGGGACAGAGTAAACTCGCGTCTCTTTCGTCTTTTGGTGAGGAAAGAGCTGCTAAGGAAATAACCTGTGCTCTGAATGGAGTCGAGAGCACTTTAGGAATATAACCATGCCTTAGCTTAAGGACGGCTCTGGAGTCGTTAGGCCCAAACTCAAGGCAGGACGCGCTTGATGACAGCGCGTGTAATTCGCCCACTCTTTTATCTGAAGCGAGCGCCAGGAAAAGAACTGTTTTGAGCGAGAAGTGCTTCAGGTCTGCACACTGAAGCGGTTCAAACGAGGCACCCTTCAATGCTTCTAGGACCATGGAGAGGTCCCAGATTGGCACAGAGGGAGGTCGCGGAGAATTTAGCCTCCTTGCCCCTTTAAGGAAGCGGACGACGAGGTCGCTTCTTCCTAGTGATTGTCTGGCCACATATACTTTGAGCGTGGAGGGGGTGCGACCCACGTTCATGAGCTCTTGTAAAATGACGAGTATACTTGGTACCTTGCAAGAGTAGGGGTCCAGGCTCCGTGCAGCGCAGCAGCCAGAGAACACCCTCCATATCTGAGCGTAGCGGTGCCTAGTTGAGGGCGCTCTTGCATCAGTGATGGTTTTCAGCACTCTGTCCGGGAGACACCCGGGTACCCGTTGAGGGGCCATATATGAATGCCCCACAAATCTGGATGGGGATGCCAGATTTTCCCGTTCGCCTGTGTGAGGAGATCTCTCCTCAGCAGCATTGGCCATGGGGCTGTTTTCACCAGTTGTGTCAACTGGGAGAACCATAACTGGGTATTAGTAGCACTGCACACTTGCTTTCCCTGATCCGTTCAATAACCTGTGGTAGCATCGTGACCGGAGTAAATGCATATAGAGGGCGGCTCGGCCATTTGTGGGCAAGTGCGTCCCTGTTCTTTGAGAAAAACATTCGGCAATGAGCGTTGTCTTCTGAGGCCAAGAGGTCGACCTCTGCCTCGCCAAAGATGCTCCATATTAGTTGAACCGTTAGAGGGTGGAGAGACCATTCCCCTGGGGGAACGTTGTCTCTGGACAGCATATCCGCACCCTCGTTCAGAATGCCTGGCACATGCGCTGCTTTCAGCGAGCGCAGGTTGTGCTGAGTACATAGAATGAGACTCCTGGCCATGGCGTGCAGGTTGTTCGACCTGAGGCTGCCCTGGCGATTTACATAAGACACCACTGCCATGTTGTCCGTTCGGACCAGGATGTGGTAGCCTTTCAAATATGGGAGAAAGGCTTTCAGTGATAGAGCAACCACTCTCATCTCTAGACAGTTTATGTGTAGGCGCTTCTCCGGGCTTGACCAAAGGCTAGGTTGGAGGTGTCTGACGAGATTACTTTCCTCAAAACCACACCCACACTCACGCCAGACGGTACCAGTCGATAGCTTTCCAGGGAGCCAGGGCTTTGACGCAGCCGTGACTCGCTCTGATTAGTAAGTGGCCAGATCGCCATGCGTGAGCTGGGACACGGGATTTTAGCCAGTGCTGGAGAGGACGCATGTGCAGTAGTCCGAGCTGGAGTACTGCTGATGCTGAGGCCATGAGACCCAACATCCTCTGAGATCTTTTGAGGGGAGCGCGGGCGCCTGCTCTGAAGATGCCGCTAGGCGTCGAATGGAGAGCCCGCGCTCTGATGAGAGGGGCGCCTTCATTTGTATAGAGTCTATCACTATACCTAGAAAATAAATATTCTGGCTGGGAGATAGTGTGCTCTTGGAAATGTTGATCCTGAGACCCAGGCATTCTAGATGGCTGAGGAGCCAGGATCTGTGAGTTATCAACTGTGCTTCTGATTGAGCTATAACCAGCCAATCGTCAAGGTAGTTTAGTACTCGCACTCCCCGCTGTCTCAGGGGGGTATGTGCTGCATCCATACACTTCGTAATGTACGAGGTGTCAGTGATAGGCCGAACGGTAGTACTCTGTGCTGGTAAGCCTGACCCTCAAGGCGAATCTCAGAAACGGCCTGTGATGAGGCGATATTTGGATATGAAAAAAAAAGCATCTTTCAGATCCACTGAGGAAACCAATCCCCCAGGCGAATTTGCGCGGGGATTTGTTTGGTTGTCAACATTCTGAACGGGCACTTCATCAGTGCTTTGTTCAGGTGTCTGAGATCTTTGTAACGAGGAAGTAGCGGCTGTAAAAGCCTGTCTCGTTTTGTGAGGGGGGGACTGCTTCGACAGCTCCCTTTTCCAACAGTTTGAGCACCTCGGTGCAAAGAACATGTGCAACGTCCTTTCTCATTTTCGTTTCGACCACGGCTGAAAAGCGCGGGGGTCTGCAAGCAAACTGTAGCGAGTAGCCTCGTTTTATGTTCAACACCCATTCTGATATACCAGGGATAGCCTCCCAGGCCTTGGCCCGTATAGCTAGGGGTTGAATAAAAGCTGGAGACGGGCCGCTGTGAGATAGGGACCCGGTCTTCCGGCCGTCTTGAGCTTTTAATGACGTGTGAAAAGCACTCATGAGCGGGGGCGCGCACTTTCAGAGGGCACACCCGTTATCAAGTCTCCAGCGTGAGCTAGAGGGAAAACTGATGTAGGAACTGTTTTTATGTGTAGAGGCGTACTTTACAGTGGGCACACAATCTACGTTTATTGTCTCTCCCACGCTGGCTGGGGGGGGGGGGGTAATACAGTGTTGACAGTGTTTGTGTGTAGGGGTGCATGTTGTACAGCAGACACACGCGCTACTTTTATTAAACTTCCAGCGTGAGCTGGGGGAAAGTTTGAGACTGTGGAAACAGTGTTTGAGTGTAGGGGTGCATACATCACAGTAGGACGCTAAAATTTTTTGCGTTTTAAATTCTCGAGAAAAGGAGTTTTCCCATAGCGTAAGCTTACTTACACAATAGGAGAGACCTCTCGAAAGGGAACAGAGCGTTGCTATGTACGCAGGATTCTAGAGACGGAACGGACTATTTTCTTTAGCGAAAGCATTACAATCGTTTTTAAATCAATAAACTCCTTTTTAAATCTATATTTTGTATCAAATTGTTGATTTATTTGGTAGGTAGCCATGTAATAAGCGAGATAATGAAGAGCGAGGCGGTTGTTATAGTGAATACAACCCCTTCAGGCTGATTCAAGACCCATCAGCCTGGTTGGGGTTGTATTCGCTATAACAACCGCCTCGCTCTACATTATCCCTAACTTATTACATGGCTTGGTTGAATTCTAATGTAGAGTGAGGCGGTTGTTATAGTGAATACAACCCCTTCAGGCTGATGGGTCTTGAATCAGCCTGGTTGGGGTTGTATTCGCTATAACAACCGCCTCGCTCTACATTATCCCTTACTTATTACATGGCTTGGTTGAACTCTAATGTAGAATGCGTCTGTTATTTCTTGATAACAGACCACTGCTAAGTATAACACACCGTTGCCATGAAAAACGGAGCGTTGCTATGGACTCCTATGGATGGGAATACAACCCCTTCAGGCTGATTCGGTTGTATTCGCTATAACAACCGCCTCGCTCTACATTGTCCCTTACTTACATATTGTAAACATGAATTTACACACAATTACACAATTTATTGAACATACTTTCATTGTTGAATGACTTGTTTAATGGTTACTTAAGTATTGAATTTATAATATTAATAATTACTTTGGGATTTTAGATTTACAATACAATATTTTTTCTTTATCAACTATTACATGCACAGATAAAAATTTTAGTACATATAAACAAACCTCACAGCAACACAAACACAATTATTACACAATAATTTATCCAACTGACTCTAATATGCAGACGCAGAAAACAGGAAAAAACAGTGAGTATTCGCTTTATAGGTGTAACGTAGGAGGCAAGATGTAGAGAACCCAAGTGCAACTTTAATACCAACGTGATCAAACATAAAACAAATGCATGAAAACTCGAAACAAGAACAAACAGCAGTTACCCAAAACAATACTAAACAAAGACACAGGGCAAACATGAGGGCTTAAATAGACAAGACTAATGACCCAACAAGGGACACCTGTGAACAATGAACAAATAACATCATGACACATCAGACAAGGGAACACACGGCAGGATCACATGACTTCGAACATGGGATCACATGACAGACATGAAACATGACAAAAGACGTGAAACATGACCAAGACAAGACCAAATCTTGACAATAGGCCAAACCTGAGAAAACTGCACCATCTTGTAAAAAAAAAAAAAAAAAAAAAAAAAAAAAAAAATATATATATATATATATATATATATATATATATATATATATATATATATATATATTTAAAAGAAAAGGCCAACAGAACAAAAGTCTGTTAACAAAGACTGCATCATTTTATAGTTAAATGGCCCTGGGATAAAAAGAAATTGGGAAAAGTTTTGTCCTTGAGGTGTAAATAGTTTGTGTACGTGAAAGGAAATAAGAAAATTCTAATAAAAATACACATTTGTGCCAAAATTGATGCAGTTGACATTAACACAGGAATTTTTTATTTTAATTTTTTTTTACTGAAAGAGACAAACATGTCCTTAAGGAAACGCAAGGGTTAATTTGGTTCTAAACTTTACATTGAAGTGTGATTTATCAATGAGACCCTTTGATTACAGTGTTATTATTGAAGCATAATTTGCAAAACTGTATTAAAGGTTGTCTAAGCGATGTCAGGCCAAAACATTTTTTGTCACATACAGCAAACATCTCCTCACTATCCGCTAGCTGCCTGTCCCCTGAACACACTGTAAAAAAACGCGGTCTCTGTAGACACCACAGGCTCCACAAACGGCAACAAAAACAAACTGTGCTCACCCGCACCCCGAAACATAACAAACAGAGCTCCAGCCAATAACCGACAAGAAGTGTTGAAGGGTGGGGTTTGCGCGTTTGCGGGGTTAGTGCGCGTGCACATGAGGTGGGTGTGTGGAGGAGAGAGATGAAGAGGGAGGAAGTTTGAATTATGGCCGACACACGACCAAATGGACGACGTTCCGATGAACAGAACAACTTGCAAGAGGGACAAGGATAAGGAACGCGCGAAGTCCCGAATTTACATCGGAAAAACCTTTGAAATGTGGCGAGACCTCCGCCGGCAGAAGGGATTAGCTAGCAGCTACTATCCGACATTCAGTTGCTCTGTTTTTGCAGAACAGGTAAATCCACTTTTCTTTCTAAACTGACGTTCATGTTCGCCAAACCAACACAAGGATGTAATTAGCTAGATTTATGCAGTCAGCGTTAACTTTGGTGAATACAACATGTATGTTTCTAGCAGCGATCAATCTCTATTGTAAATAATCAAGCAAATTCACAGTAGGGCGACAATTTGTGTAAGTTAAGGGTTGTTTTCACCCACGGTTTGTCGTGAATTTGAATGTTCATTTATAGGCTATTGACAACTTTGACTAAATTGGTTTACAACGCCGCCGTTGTTTATGCTCACTGGGAAACGCGAAGCTAAACGTTATCTTGCTATCTTTGCGTCCTTGTATGGGAGCTATTTATAACCTCAGGTGGCAAAACGTAATAATTAGATAATTTTTCTCTTTTTCTGCATTCTGTTCTGCAATATATAAAAGCATTTATCTAACTTGGCGACATTACACATTGAATGAAGTATCAGTAAAACTTAACTTTGTAGTGACTATTTTGACTTTCCTTTATGCCGGAAGGGAGGGGAGGAGGGAGGAGACGGGATGAGGAGGAGGGAGGGTCTAGCCAGCCTCCGTTTTGTTTGACAATAATTCGAATGTCAACAAGAAGAAACGTCTCCCGGGATCGCTTAGACAACCTTTAATCTAGAAGCAGAATCAGATTTAACTGTGATTTTCTGCTGTAATAAACAGTTTAACTGGTAAGATCTTCAGAGGAGAAGTTGTGCAGCCATTACGTAAGAATGGAAAGACAGTCTCTGTGAAGGATGTCCTGAATCTGCACAGACAGTCTTTAGTTACAGGATCAGAGAATGACACTGTTCCTCTGTCATAGTCCAGCTGAACTCTCACACGCTGAAGCTTCTGTTTAACAGTGAAGACAGTGGCGGGTTGCTCTGGGGAATGTGAGATGTATTTGCTGTTTATGTACCACACACCCCAGACATTAGACTTCAAGAAATCCGCTCCCTTCCTTTGGTTTGATGCTGTTGTTATTCCAAGAACCCAGCTTGTATTGTCTGTCTCCAACCTCCACATCCCAGCAGTGTGTTCCTGAGTTAAAGCCCTCAGATCCCAGGACACATGGAAACCTGTCAAACCTCTCTGGATTATCAGGAAGTGTTTTATCTCCATCACTGAACGACACACCGGTCAGATCAGCAGAGAGTGTGAGACGAGGATGTGCTGTGTTTGGATCCAGAGTCAACGGAGCTGCAAAGAGAATAACATCAGATTACAGGATGAAATATGATGTATTAGATGTAAAACATTTTCCTTTTGTTGAAAGAGATCATAAATCATGCTATCATAACAATGGTCTCTGAGTTACTGCCAGAATGGATTGAGGCTTCAGGTTTAATATCAGTATTCAATAAACACTATTGTATCCTAATACATAAACATAAACCATGAGGACTTTTCATTATGAGTTCGCTGAATGATCTAATGATTTTCTGAAATACAGTTCAGATTCACTTGGTAATTCAAGTGATTATTAAGTATTTTTCTTTCAAATGTTGATGTTGTGTGTGTTTATATGTGAACTATCTTCTGCACTGGTGTCAAATCTGCTGAGACTCACTGTGTTGGACAGTTTCCAGCATCTTCTTCCAGACTCTGAACGGCAGGTTACCCAGATAACGCGACACATGAATCAAAGCTCCAGAACTCATCCGTGGATCAGGCTGTGAGATCTGGACTCTGAGGAACATTCAGGAGTCAGAACTGCAGTGAATTTGAGTTCAGATCCACTGAGAGAAGAGATACGAGCAGCTCACTTACCTTTCCATTGAGGCCTTAAAGTTCTGGAAAATATAGAGTTTTAAACATTTTAATATCTTATCAAACACTCTCATTGTCAGTGAGTCTCTCTATACAAGTTGTTTTCTGCACAAAGAATGAAGCCAGATTGATTTGTCACCTTTAGAAACGAGACGTCATTGTCTTTCATCATCTCCTCCATGTCTCTGATTGTGTGTGAAAGAGCTGAGATGTGTGTGTTCATCTCCTCCAGCTTCTCCTTCATCCTCTGCTTCTTCTGCTCCTCTTCCTCTCTCAGTGCAGTGATTGTAGCTTCTTCTTCGTCTCTGAGAAACTGATGAAGCTTCTCAAACTCTTCTTTAATCTGACGCTCTGTGTGCTCAGCTTGAGACTGAAATCAAATCACATTCACTTCAATCATCTCAATCAACACAGATCTCGGATACCCGACATATAACGGATCCAGAAGCAGAAGCTGCTCGTCATTTACAGAAATAATAATAATAGCTGGAATCCATTATATTTAATATATCAATTCATAACGGTATAAAGTGATCCTCCAGCTGTAATGAAAATGACTCTTGATTCTGTTTCCTCACATTGATGTGTTGAGCTGTTTCCTCAAACTCTCCTTTCTTATTTTCATTGTGTTGAAGATTCTGTTGTAAGGACTTCAGTGCTGTATTGAGCTCCTCCTAGAATTGAACAAAAATACATTAAACACCAGATTACAGTGAAGAGAAGAAAATACAGAGATATGATCATACAATACTGTGCAAAAGTATTTACCCCCACCCTGATTTCTTCAGTTTTGTGTAAATCTCTTACTAAATTGATTCGGAAATTAAAACTTACCATAACAAAGGCAATCTCAGTGAACACAAAGTACAGTTTGTAAATGACAATGTTATTTACTGAAGCAAAAAAAGTTATCCAATACTAACTGGGCCTGCGTGATAATGTATTTGGCCCCATAGTTACTAATTCCTCAAATCTCTGAAACTTGTAACAGTACAGTATAAAACGTTACTTGTGTTTTTTATTGTTTTCCTATGGCTATTGAATGAAAATGAGTATCTGGGTTTAACTTAATACCACTACAAGCCGCTAGGGGGCACTAGTGCAAGAGGGCTACCAAATATAAACCTGTAAAACCCATGAACAAGTCAGTTCAGTTTGGTAGAAGGAAACCTCATGGTTAACTTTTATGCTACCTGCTAGCTGTTGGAAGTCCTTTTCTGAGAACTCGTAGAGTTTATGCTCAAATAAAGGACTTTTTTCCATTATCAGTCATTATCATCATTGGACCAATACAACTCTTGTTGTGTTCTAGTGAACTATGTTTGGAGGATCCGCTATAGATCTCTGTGAAACGAGAGTTAGGGATCTGTGGGTTACCATACTGAAGCCATTGACTAACTTCACCTCTCCTTCATTTTGGATTATTGGAGTGTATCATTGCATCGCTCTCAAACAACCTTGTGGATTTAAACTCATCTCATCTCATCTCATCATCATCATCATCATCATCATCATCATCATCTCTGCTCATCTAAAGACTGGACATTGACGTTAAGTTTAATTTATTATTTTGTCACACCACCTCAGAGTTAAAGACTTTGCTTCAGTATATTTGTTTATTGTTGGAGGAATTATATAGTATGCACTTATGGAATAAAAAAGATAAAAAGGAATATTTGTTGAATGAAGTGGTTTAATTTTTCAGTACTGGTCAAATTTCTGTTGAACCTCCTCAGTGTAACACCTAAAGAAAAAAGGGGTTGTTGCAGAATGGCGCCCGAACAGGGACTCGCTTGAGCTTTTGTGGGATTCCTAGTATTTAAAAATAAATTTTGACGGTACTGAAAACCCTTCATAAACAAATATTCCTAACAATCATCTGCTATGGAAGAAAGAGAGCATATCTCTGATTATTCTGATGAAGCTTTCATTCATCGTAGGGATCCTGTGACAACTTTAATAGATACTTTTAGTGAATTGTACTTAGATTCAGAGGAAGAAAGGGAAGGTAGAGTTGAGTCACCAGACCATAGAGTTGAACAAGATGGAGAAACTGACAACTTACCCTTGCCTCCCCCACCTCATGATTTTCAAGAAGATAAGTTACAATTCGGCAGTGATGAAAATGTCCAACGAATGAGTAGTATTGAAGAGCACCTTGTGGATCTGGAACACAGAGTCAGTGACTTCGTTACCTCAGAGACATTGAGCACGAAACTGAGAGCATATGAAGACAGAATGAATTATCGTCTAAAAAGAGAGATAGATCGAGTTCACCAACAATGCTATGCCAAAATTGATGATTTAGCGAAGGGCATGGTGGATTGTTTGAAACGACGTGATAAACAGCTGGAGCAACAGTTCAAGGCTATTCATCCGGTCATGTCAACTCCTGTTCATTTCAGCACAGATGCATCTCACAGAAAATCTCAACGCAACCTCTAAGATTACCTCAATACCACAAGATACAACGAGGCAAGTAACACATCTTTCTTCAGCATCTCATCCGCCTTCTGTTAAAATGGATTTACCTACCTTTAGTAATCTGATTTCAGAAGACCCCATTGAATTTATAGATCGCTTTGAAGAGTATAATGAATTGAGACCCATGTCCCACGAAGAGGTGTTGGCAGCACTATCCGTGAGTCTTAAGGGAACCGCTAAAAGCTGGTGGAGAGCAGAGAAACAGTATATTAGAGATTGGGATTCATTCAAAGAAAAATTCCTGTTTTCATTTTTGAACGAAGACCACAAGGAAGTTGCTGCACAGAAATTGGCAAATTACCGACAGAGGGTCAACGAATCGGTGAGAGACTTTGCTTTCAACTATAGAGCGATGTCACTAAAAATTAACCCTTTGCTGCCTGAAGCTGAACTAGTGCAGGCAACGTTAAGAAACTGCAATCCGTGGTTGGCATCACTGTTGAGGGGAACGGTGAAAACTATTGATGAGCTGGTTCGTCTCGGTACCCAAATAGAAAGGGACTGGACTGAGAATAAAAGAAGGTGGAATCAAGAGAAAGGTGAGGAACAGAAGAAGAGTCTTGCTGGTGAGAAAAATCAGTCTAATCGCCTGATGCTGCTTGATCCTGCTGCTGGCTCTCAGTGTAATAATGTACTGCAGGCACCCTTGGTTTTAAATCACTCATTCTTCAATGCGGTCATTGATACGGGAAGCACTTTTTCTTTGATGCAACAGAAAGTATTGCAGAGACTAAAGAGAAAGGATGAGCTTTTGACCAGAAGCGATCAGACATTCATGCTTGCTAATGGCCAGAGTCAAAAAGCTCAAGGTAGAATACTCTGGGAATGTGAGATGTACGGATCAAAACATGAGGTCACATTCTATGTGATGAAAGATGAGGATTTGGCAGTACCTATCATCTTAGGTTTGAATTTCCTTAAAGAAGCCAAGGTCACCATTGATTTTAATGCCTTACGTATATCTCTGCCTGATACTAACTCTAGTCATCCCATGAGTTTTAATAAAACGCACGAGCACCCTGCTGTACGATTTTATGCTGCCCAAGGAGAAGTCGAGTTGATGTGCGATGAGAAGTCGAAGTTCATCGACCAAGTCATAGAAAACTCTCAGGCTGCAGTCAAGGTAAAGAATCAATTGAAAGCTCTTTTGTTGGAGTGGCCTTCAGTATGTACCACAAATATTGGACGTACAAGCCTGATCAAGCATGAGATTAAAACTATTGATGAACTTCCTATAAGAAAGAGACCATATAGAGTTTCGAGAATCAAAAATGATTTTATTGAAGAGCAAATTAAGGAGTTGCTTCAATTAAAAATCATCAAACCTTCTACATCTCCATGGGCCTCACCAGTGGTAGTCGTAGACAAAAAAGATAAGGGATCTAGGTTATGCATTGATTACCGAGGTCTGAATGCAAAGACACATCTTGATGCATACCCGATGCCTCAAATCACAGACATTCTGGATTCGCTCCAAGGAGCCGAAGTGTTTACCACGTTGGATTTAAAGAGTGGTTACTGGCAAGTCGAAATGGATCCTGCAAGTGTACAAAAGACGGCTTTCATTACAGCTTCAGGCCTATATGAATTTTTATGTCTTCCTTTTGGCCTCAAAAATGCTGCAGCGTCATTCCAACGGCTGATGGAACAGGTCTTGAGGGAGCATAAGAACAAATGTTGCATGGTCTATATCGACGACATCATTATATACTCACCAGACATTCAGTCTCACCTGCATCATCTCAAGCAAGTGTTCCAGAGTTTACACAACGCCGGGCTCACGCTTAACCTCAAGAAATGTAAGTTCATCTGTTCTTCACTGGACTACCTAGGACACACTATCACAGCAGATGGAGTTAAGATGAATGAAGACAAAGTGGATGCGATCAAGACATTTCCTACTCCTAAGAACTTAAAGGAGGTTCAGCGATTTCTGGGTCTAGCAGCTTGGTACCATCGCTTTATCCCTGATTTTTCTAGTAAAACAGCACCATTGCACGCACTGAAGAAGAAAGATGCGAAGTGGAATTGGACTGAAGAGTGCCAACGTTCATTTGAGCTGATTAAAGATGAACTTACTAAGGCACCTGTTTTAAACACACCTAACTTTGAATCTTCTTTTAGAGTACAGACTGACGCAAGCGATGTGGGTCTAGGAGCTGTGTTAACACAAGAGGTGGATGGCCAGGAGAAGGTAATTGCCTTCGCGTCACGTTTGCTCAGAGGTGCTGAGAAATCTTATTCAACATCAGAAAAAGAGTGTCTTGCAGTTGTATGGGCAGTAGAGAAGTGGCACCATTACCTAGAGGGTAGAGCGTTCGAAGTGATCACAGATCACGCTTCCCTAGTATGGCTATTCCAGCATCCAAAACCAACATCTAGACTGGAAAGATGGACTATAAGGCTGCAGGGGTATCATTTTGCTGTACGATACAGAAGAGGACAATGTAATGTAGTACCTGACGTATTGTCCAGAAGGTATGCAGTTGAGACACCAGCGGTGGTGTTATATACACCAGCTAAGGGCGGTTTTAATCCTGTCACGTGTGATCTGCCAGTGGATTTGTCACAAATTGCAGCAGAACAGAAACTAGACCCAGAGTGCCAAGAATTGATGGTTAAAGCAGAGAACCAGAAATCCACTGACTTGAAGAGAACGCACTATGTTTTCAAGAATGCAGTTTTATTTAGGAGTGTACCAGACTCCAAAGAAGGCCAGAGATTCCAAGTTGTCATTCCTGCAAAGTTGAAGGAAGCAATTTTAACATATGCACATGACAATCCCCTAAGTGGACATTTGGGTAAATTTAAGACACTGATGAGACTTTTAGAGTTTGCCTATTGGCCCTCAATTCGCACAGATGTATGGCAACACTGTAGGAATTGTCAGAAATGTCAGCAATACAAGCCGACTAACTTAAAACCAGCGGGGAGCCTTCAAAGTGTACCTCTAGTCGAGCCCGGCTATATGCTGGGAATGGACATCATGGGACCATTTCCCAGAAGCACCCGACAGAACGAATATCTGCTGGTTATAGTGGACTACTTCTCAAAATGGGTAGAAGTATTTCCCATGAGGGCTGCCAAGTCTGCTACCATTGTGCGAGTCTTAAGAGAGGAAATCTTCACGAGATGGGGAACACCAGCTTTTATTGTGTCTGACAGAGGTACGCAATTCACCTCCAACATTCTTGACCAAGTATGTAAACAATGGCATGTAACCCAAAAACTCACAACAGCATATCATCCTCAGTCCAACCTCACAGAAAGAGTCAACCGGAACCTAAAAACGATGATTGCCACATATGTTGAGCAAAACCACCGTACCTGGGATCATTGGATTTATGAGTTCAGATTTGCTCTAAATACTGCATGGCACGAAAGCACAGATTATTCTCCTGCAGAGATAGCTTTAGGCAGACAGTTGAAAGGTCCTCTGCAGCGAGCTTTACAGATTCCTCCAGACCCTGATCAACTATCGTACAGTACTCTTGAACGCCAAAAAAATTTGTATGAATCAGTAAGAGAGAATGTTGAGAAGGCTCAAGCTAGACAAAGAAGGTATTATGACTTAAGAAGAAGGACTCAGAATTTCGATGAGGGAGATTTAGTATGGGTAAAAACTCATCCCCTTTCTCGAGCAGATGATGCCTTTATGGCAAAAATTTCTCCTAAATGGAAGGGCCCAGCAAGAGTGGAAAAAAAGCTAGGACCTGTTAATTACAAGGTGGCTATGTTGTCTGATCCGACTCAGATAGATACTTACCATACCCAGAATTTAAAAATTTTCCATGGGAAAATTTAAGGTCACGGAGAGGGGTATGTAACAGTATAAAACGTTACTTGTGTTTTTTATTGTTTTCCTATGGCTATTGAATGAAAATGAGTATCTGGGTTTAACTTAATACCACTACAAGCCGCTAGGGGGCACTAGTGCAAGAGGGCTACCAAATATAAACCTGTAAAACCCATGAACAAGTCAGTTCAGTTTGGTAGAAGGAAACGTACTCGGTTACTAACGTAACCTCGGTTCTCTCTAGAAGAGGGAACGAGTACTGCGTTTTATCAAAACGCTACGGGGAAAAGTCTCTTTTCACGAAACACTGAAGCAAAAAATTATCCTTTAATTTTCATATATGTAAAACGCGTTGCGGCAGCAGCAGACAGCTATGGCGAGACGGCTTGCTCGCTCATTGGCTGCTCTGCGGCAACTGCTTAAGCCTATCGAGCGAGGCCTGGGATGACATCAGGCCAATGAGGGCGCTTCGCGCCCTCCTCGCCACTTCCCGCCGAAACGGGCGTGGCTTACCTCTATAAAAGGAGCTCGAGAAGGCTGACTCACTTGATTTTGATCGCCGAAGCGAACCAGAGTGAACCGTACGCACGGCAGAGAACGCAGTACTCGTTCCCTCTTCTAGAGAGAACCGAGGTTACGTTAGTAACCGAGTACGTTCTCTTACGAGAGTCCTCTCGTACTGCGTTTTATCAAAACGCTACGGGAACCCCTTGCAAAACGCCGTGCGTGCTGGGATAAAAAACACTGATCACCGAAAGCTTTTTCAGGCATACAGTGCATAATCACCAGATTGACTCACACAGAGTCAGGGAATAAGGGTGAGAGCCTTAATTCCCTAAACTTTAGCGTCGTAGAATAAACATGTCCACAGACGCAAGTATAATCATCACATAGACAGGGTAGGGAACCTGAACTAATGCGGAAAATGTGGGTCTTACACAGTTCTGCCCAAGATAGTCGGTAGCGCATAGCGCATGAGTTTCAGCGGTCTGACTAGACGGCCGAACAGATTACACCGACAAAAGCTTAGCCTGCAAGGCGGGAACCTCTAGGTTATAAAACCTGATAAATGTAGACGGCGAGGCCCAGCCTGCCGCCGTACATATATCCTGTAGGGAAATCCCGCTGGACCAAGCCCACGAAGAAGCAATGCTTCTCGTAGAGTGCGCTCTGACTCCCAACGGGCATGGAATGCCCTTGGCAGTATAAGCCAGCGCTATGGCGTCAACTATCCATCTGGATAGACTTTGTTTCGAAACAGCCATTCCTTTGGAACGTCCGCTGAACGAGACAAAGAGCTGCTCTGTCTGTCTGAAGACAGCAGAGCGGGACATATAAGCTCTTAAAGCCCTAACAGGGCAAAGAAAACTCGAGTCCCCTTCCTCACTCGATGCCGGCAGGGCAGCCAGGGATATGACCTGAGCCCGAAAAGGCGTGTTGAGGGATTTCGGCACATAGCCATGCTTAGGTTTGAGTATGACTTTAGAGTCATTAGGACCAAACTCCAAGCACGCCGGGCTCACAGAGAGCGCGTGCAGGTCGCCTATGCGCTTCACTGAAGCGAGAGCCATCAAAAACACTGTTTTGAAAGACAAATGTTTGAGGCTAATAGACTGGATAGGCTCGAAAGGGGAACCTTTCATGGCCGCTAGGACCGTAGAAAGGTCCCACAAAGGAACTGAAGGAGGTCTGGGCGGATTCAGTCTCCTAGCTCCCCTGAGGAAGCGGATGACTAAATCATTCCTTCCCAGCGACTGACCCAGCGTTGAACCAAAGAACGCTGAAATAGCCGCCACATACACTTTGAGCGTGGAAGGGGATCTGCCCTTATCCAGCAGCTCTTGTAGGAAGGAGAGAACCTCCGTTACCTCACATTCGAGGGGTGAAATGCTCCGAGCTGTACACCAGCCGGAGAAAACCGACCACTTCGAAGCATAAAGCCGCCGTGTCGACGGTGCTCTAGCCTGAGTGATGTTGTTCACGACTCCCTCTGTGAGACCAACGGGTATCCGTTGAGCACCCACACATGAAGGGACCACAGTTCCGGGTGTGGGTGCCAAATCGAGCCCCCGGCCTGCGAGAGGAGATCTCTCCTCAACGGCAGTGGCCATGGAGCGATATCTGCCAACTGCATCAGAACTGGGAACCATATCTGGTTCTCCCAGAACGGAGCTACAAGCAGGACTGGGCATTTCGTTTCCCTGACCCGTTCAAGCACCTGTGGCAGGAGGGAGACGGGGGGAAAAGCGTATAACGGGCAGCGCGGCCACCTCCGGGACAGCACGCTGTCGGTCTTTGAAAAGAACGCGGGGCAGTGCGCGTTTTCGCGGGACGCGAAAAGGTCCATCTCCGCTCTGCCGAATCTCTCCCACAACAGCCGGACTGTTTGTGGGTGTAGAGACCATTCGCCCGGGGGAACATTGTTCCTGGACAGTCTGTCTGGGCCCACATTCTGAAGCCCAGGTACATGCACTGCTCTCAGCGAGCGTAAGTTGTGCTGAGCCCATAATAGGAGGCGTTTCGCCAGCCTGTACAGGGATATGGATTTCAGACCGCCCTGGCGATTTATGTAGGACACCACAGCCATGTTGTCCGAACGGACTATGACGTGTTCGTCCTTGATGTGGGGACAAAAACGCGTCATCGCGTTGTGCACTGCCAGCATTTCTAGGCAGTTTATGTGTAGGAGCTTTTCTCGTTCCGACCACAGGCCGAAGAACGGTCTGCCCTCGAGCAGAGCTCCCCATCCCGAGGTGGATGCGTCTGTCGACACCATCCTCACTCTCGAGGAAGTCCCCAGGCTTACACCTGATTGGTACCAGTCGTCCGCCGTCCAAGGCGCCAGGGCTGAAACACAGCTCTGATCGACCTTGAGGCGTAATCGACCGGTCGCCCACGCTCTGCGCGGTACCCGCGTTTTCAACCAGAACTGCAGCGGGCGCATGCGGAGCAAGCCCAGCCGGAGAACTGACGATGCTGAAGCCATGAGACCCAGCATCTTTTGAAACTTCCTGAGCGGGGTGACAGCGCCGCGGCGGAAAGACCTCGCCGCGCGCTGAATGATCAACACGCGCTGTGGTGACAGCCGCGCTGTCATAGACTGTGAGTCCAGAACTACGCCCAGAAACAAAATCGTTTGACTGGGGTTCAATGAACTCTTTGTCCAGTTGACTGTGATACCAAGATTCTCGAGGTGATCGAGTAAAATGGTTCTGTGCTCCACGAGCTGTGATCGTGATTGAGCTAGGATCAACCAGTCGTCCAAATAGTTCAGCACTCGCATGCCTCTGAGTCTGAGAGGAGCGAGCGCTGCGTCCATGCATTTCGTAAATGTACGGGGTGCTAGGGACAAGCCGAATGGCAGGACTGTATACTGGTATGTCTGACCCTCGAAGGCGAATCTCAAGTATCGCCTGTGGTGTGATGCTATTTGTATTTGAAAATACGCGTCCTTCAGATCTATTGACATGAACCAGTCTTCTCGGCGAACATGCGCGAGAATTTTGCTGGTTGTGAGCATTTTGAAACTGCGTTTCACCAATACTCTGTTCAACCGTCTTAGATCCAGTATGGGTCTGATACCGCCGTCCTTTTTGGGGACTAGAAAGTATCTGCTGTACAGTCCCCCTTCGCTTAGAGCTGGGGGAACGCGCTCTATCGCCCCTTTGCTTATCAGTTTTGATATTTCGGCTCGAAGTAGGTGGGCTACTTCCAACGAGACCGTAGTTTCGACGCGCGCTATGAAGCGGGGAGGGCTCCGACAAAACTGTAGCGAGAAGCCTCTCTTTATAATGCCTAGCACCCAGTCCGAAACCCCTGGGAGCGCTGCCCATGCTTCTGCATGGCTGGCTAGGGGCTGGATATGGAGCGCGCTCTGATCGCCGTGCGACAGAGGCGCTTCGGGGGATACAAACATAGGCGTTATGCCTGTGGCATTTGAGGCGGGGCGCGCGCTTAATACAGCGGGCGAGACGCTCGTCCTTGACCTTACTACAGTGCTTAGCTGAGTGAGGGAGGACTGAGAAAGTCTCATAGGACCCATGTGAGCGAGTAGATGTGGGCTGGGAGCGGGCACATTTACTGCTTTCGGCGCGGCGTCTGCCTGAGCAGAGCGCGCGCTCACAGTTCTCGTTTTTACAGAGAGCCTGTGATGTGTTAGACATAGTGTTCGTGGGCACTGGGAAGTGGGCACTCTCACTATGCTGGAAGCGCAACCGACCTGAGTCGATTTTATGTGCGCGGGCCCTACGTGTAGGGCTGTGCTTATGTGTAGTGATGGGCACTGAGGAGTGGGCATCGAGACTACATTTATAGCACCATCGGCCGTGGCCGGGACACCAGAAAATACACTCTTTTTGAGATTTATCTGGGTAGCCGTGAGAACGGCTTTTGTGTGCAGGCAAGCGGGCGGCAGTGCAGGCTTGCTCTCTGCAGAAAACACTGGAACAGTCGCAAACCTTGGGACTGAAACAGCGGGGCGCTTGGGTGGGAGGCCGGCCGCAACGGGACTCACACACCTGCGCTTTCCCAGGCTTGCTAGGACTTCTTCGGCACTTCCGGTTTTACCACAACCCTCGATCGCGGCCCGCGCGAAGAGGGGCGCTGGACCGAGAGCGGGGCCTCGAGCTGCGCTGTTGTGGCTGTTGCGAAGAGGCGGCCGAAGGCGGGGGCTGAGGCTGAGAGCTCCGCGGAGTCCGTTTGTCACGAACCGCTGCAGAACCGGAGCGCTTCGGCAGGAAGTGCTTGAAGGCTTGAGACGCTTTCTGGGCCTCGGTAAATCTCTCGACGAACTCGGAGAGAGAAGAACCAAAAAGGCCGGTGGAAGACAGCGGGGCATCGAGAAACGCAGTGCGCTCGGAATCGGCCATCTCCGTGAGCGTCAGCCATAAGTGCCTCTCAGCGACAGTGGCGGAAGCCATACACCGTCCCATGGCTTGTGCGGCGGCTTTAGTAGCTCGGAGCGTGAGATCTGAAGCGCTCCTTAAATCCGCGATGCAGATAGCGTCAGGTCCCATCTCGTCCAGCTTACGGAGGAGATCACCCTGGTAAATCTGCAGCGTAGCCATGGTGTGTAGCGATGACGCGGCCTGCCCAGCGGCGGAGAAGATTCGCGCGAGCAGCGTCGACGTCATGCGGCAGGCTTTGGAAGGCAACACCGGTTTAGTCCGCCGTCCAGCAGAGGGCGGGCAAAGGTGGGTCGCTATCGCCTGTTCCACCGGCGGAAGAGAGAGGTAGCCTCGGTCACTGGCATTATCCAGAGAGGAAAATGCGGGTGACACAGATGAGCGCGTCCGCGCAGAGTAGGGCGCGTTCCAAGCCTTCGCAACTTCTTCATGTAACTCAGGAAGAAAAGGAGCGGGCTTAGATTCCGGAGAAGTGCGCTCACCAGGGAGGAAGCTAACATCCAGCCGGGTTCGAGAGGGGGGCTCCGGTGCAGACCACTCGAGGCCGAGGCTCGCCGCGGCCAGCGCGAGTACCCGCATGAGCTCCGTCTCTATGTTGGCTCTCGTTGAGGGCTTGCGGGCAGGAGGCGCGAGATCCTCAAAGCTCGCCCAATCCTCGCTGCCTGAAGCTAGCAGAGAGCAGGAATCCTTCTCCCCCGACGCGGCCTCTGAACCGACTTCCTCTGATGAAGCGGCGGCAGACTGCGGGCGCTGGGCATCAGGAAGTGATTCGAGAGAGGCCGGTGAAGCTGGCGGGCGAACCGGCGAGCTTGGTCGGGCTGGAGCGGGTTCCGGGACCCGCTGCGAGCGGCGCTTCTTACGGCGCGGCATCGAGGAGGGCGCGAAGCGCCCTCATTGGCCTGATGTCATCCCAGGCCTCGCTCGATAGGCTTAAGCAGTTGCCGCAGAGCAGCCAATGAGCGAGCAAGCCGTCTCGCCATAGCTGTCTGCTGCTGCCGCAACGCGTTTTACATATATGAAAATTAAAGGATAATTTTTTGCTTCAGTGTTTCGTGAAAAGAGACTTTTCCCCGTAGCGTTTTGATAAAACGCAGTACGAGAGGACTCTCGTAAGAGAACCTCATGGTTAACTTTTATGCTACCTGCTAGCTGTTGGAAGTCCTTTTCTGAGAACTCGTAGAGTTTATGCTCAAATAAAGGACTTTTTTCCATTATCAGTCATTATCATCATTGGACCAATACAACTCTTGTTGTGTTCTAGTGAACTATGTTTGGAGGATCCGCTATAGATCTCTGTGAAACGAGAGTTAGGGATCTGTGAGTTACCATACTGTAGCCATTGACTAACTTCACCTCACCTTCATTTTGGATTATTGGAGTGTATCATTGCATCGCTCTCAAATAACCTTGTGGATTTAAACTCATCTCATCTCATCATCATCATCATCATCATCTCTGCTCATCTAAAGACTGGACATTGACGTTAAGTTTCATTTATTATTTTGTCACACCACCTCAGAGTTAAAGACTTTGCTTCAGTATATTTGTTTATTGTTGGAGGAATTATATAGTATGCACTTATGGAATAAAAAAGATAAAAAGGAATATTTGTTGAATGAAGTGGTTTAATTTTTCAGTACTGGTCAAATTTCTGTTGAACCTCCTCAGTGTAACACCTAAAGAAAAAAGGGGTTGTTGCAAACTGTATTTATAATGTTGTTCAGCTGGACTAAACACAGCCAGTCCTGATCACTGCAGCCCTGTTCAATCAAATAAACACTTAAATAGGACTTTTTCAACAGCATGAAGTTGGTTAAAAGGTCTTAAACAGTAACACACTATTGACAAAGGTGAAAGAAACTCCAGGAATAATGATGAAGACGGTGATTGAAATACATCCATCTGTGATGGATTACAAATCTATTTAAAAGGCTCTTGGACTCAAAGAACCACAGCGAGAGCCATTATATCCAAATGGAGAAAACTCGGCACAGTAGCAAACCTTCCCAGAAGTGGCTCAAAGTCACCAAAGGGCCAAGAACAACATCGTAGGAACTGAATTTTCTAATTTTCTATCAGAAAATGCTGAAGCACAATATCCCATCTTTAGTCTGCAAACTGAAGCTCAAGCAACAAGACAATGATTCAAAGAATAGTGAGTAAATCCACCTCTGAATGGCTCAAAAAAGCACAATTACAGTTTTGGAGTGGCCTTGTCAAAGGCCTGACTTGAAATCAATTGAGATGATGTGGCAGGACCTTAAACAGTGAGTTCATGCTTGAAAACCCTCCAATGAGGCTGAACTAAAGTTGTCCGCTCAATTGTTTTTTTTTTTTTTTTTTGTGCAAAATAATAATATCTATGAAAAAGGCTCCACTATTTAGTAGGAGACACAAAAACATAAGAAATCAGGATGGGCAAATACTTTTACAGCACAGTAAATGTCATATAAAGTTGAGTAAAATGACATTGAAATAGTAATGCATGCATGTGATGATATCTGTTAATGACTAATTATTGTTCTTTACATGTGAAACAAGAAACATTTGTCTTACCTTATATAATGAAACCACTTTACTAATGGGTCTGAATTTATGATTGTCATGTTTTTGTGAATTAATACACTCTATACACACAGGCTGTTTGTCCTCCAGACAGAAGAGTTTGAGTTTCTCACTGTGTAAACTGCAGATCTCCTCAGATCCTGATGAACGTTTCTCATTTCTCTCCTTCAGGAACGACTCACACAAGTTTTTTAATGCCAGATTGAATGGAGGATCATCTTTTGAGGATCTTCTCCTGCAGACAGGACACTCCTGAGTCAATGGCGCCACCAGGGGGTGGCCAGGGGTGGCCGTGGCCACCCTTGGCCGACTCCTGGCCACCCCACTGGCCACCCCGCTGGCCAGTATAAATTTTAGTAGCATCAGTTATGCATTTCATCCCTAATGCACAGCCAGGCAGGCCGCTCTAGACCTTCGATCACACACAGTAGCCAGTACTCCCCCGGGACCCCCGCCCATAGACTGTAAAAAAATAGCCCCCGCCCCTCCGTCAATGCCGCTGTTGCGCGCTCAGACAGCAACAGCTCAGCGCGTGCCCGTCAGTCAACAATTTCAAAAGAAGTTAAGAAGACGAAGAAGACTACCGCGTCAGTTTGGGTGACAAAGTCATCTGAAGTCATTCCATAGCTTAATGTGAGGGACTGAAGTCTATTTACATCATTTAAGTTTATGGAAACTCGTTTTCCCTCCTCTGTGGCGGTCAATCATTCTCCATTCAGTATTCAAACAGCGCGCGCGCCTCTGCCGGTTGGATGCACGGTAAAACTCTCTCCATTATGATATATTCACATTATAATGCATTATCTGTAGATAAAAGGTTGTGGATTTGCATAAAATGACTTTATTTTGTTGGGGTTTGTTGCTGTTTTTAAACGACTTACTACCGTGTGCTTGTTAGATCACACACATCACAAGGACTATGAATCGGCATCAAACGCACAATAACTGGAATTTAAAACTGTGAAACAAATGATCAATAAACTGTTGGATAGATAGACACTAGGATTTGTGTGCTCGACATTTCTTTGCTTTGTGCCGTGAACTTTTAAATGCTTACTTGTTCAGCGCAGCGCTGCACACTGTGACTCCATGTTGCTTTGAGCACATCATTCTGCACCCGCGATGCGCATACACGCTTTGTGCGCTCTGTTTTGAAGCATTTCATATTATCATGGTTTTGCGCACTGAAAGATTATTAAAAGCCTATATTTTATATACCTAGCCTGCTCAATACATTTAAAATAAGCATCATTTAATTGTATATTATTTCTTTGTAGTGTAGGCTATATAAATATATACACTTCTGAATTCTTGACATTAATATATAAATATAATATATTTGTATCTGCTTTTCCCCAGTAACTGTTTTGTTTGCAATAAATGTACACCTTATGCCAAATATAATTGCAAAATAAAACAGAATTGTTGTGTTGTGCCACCCCAAGATTTTAAGTGGCCCCATCTGGCCACCCCTATGAAAAATTTCTGGAGGCGCCACTGTCCTGAGTTTCCTTAGTTTTCCAGAACTGTTGTAGACACTCTTTACAAATACTGTGACTACAGGACAGAAAAACAGGAACATTGAAGATTTCACAGCAAACAGGACAAATATAATCTTCTTCAACAGCTGAAGCCATTTTCACTGTTTGAGTCTCGCAAACTAAACTCTACTTTCACTTTTTGAACAACGGTTTACAAAAATGAATCAAGATGAGAATCAAAGATCTGCTGTCTGTTCAGAAATGAACATCACAAAAATCCTTCTGTAAAGTTTTTCTCTTTCTCCATTGATTGCTTATTCTTTATTGCTTTTGTTGAGACAAAGTCGGTGTGACAGAAAGGAGAAATGCTCCGGAGAAAAAGTCAAGTCTCTTCCTGGTTAGTGTTGTAAGAGGGAGGAGTTTATGATCACCTTTGGGTGTACAAACAGATCAAACAGGAACATCGGGATTTCATCAGGTAAAATGTATTCAAAATGGACCTGCATTGAAATGTTAAAATATAATGCTGTTAAACTTTGAATAAAACAAACACACACACAAAAAAAAAAAAAAAAAATTAAAATACAAAACTATTAATTATAAACAATCTCAAAATGCTTATACATGTTTCATTTATTGCTCTTTATTTGTCAGAGAGTTTCTCCAGGGTCTGTCATGATCAAATCAAATCAAATTTTCTTTATGTAGCACATAAAAACAACAGTAGCTGGCCATTGTGCTTTACAACAGAATACAAATCTAAAAAACTAAAAAAGAGTGCAAAGGGAGTTTACATCAAAAACACCAATCATAAAATTCAACATTAATTTTCTGTCATGCTCAAATCTTTGTCAATGTAATGGGCAGGAATAAAGACCTGAGCGACTTTGACAAGGGCCAGATTGTTATGGCAAGGTGACTGGGTCAGAGTATCTCTGAAACTCAAGGCTTTTGTGTCGCTGCCGGTCAGCAGTGGTGAGGATTCACCAACAGTGTCCGAGGAGGGACGAACACACACCGGCGACAAGGTGTTGGACACCCAAGACTCATCAATGGACGAGGGCAATGAAGGCTATCCCGTCTGGTCCGAGCCAACAGAAGCTCTAGTGTAGCATAAGTCACACACAACTTTAATGATGTTATGGGAAGAAGAAGAAGTTTTATTTATATAGCGCATTTCCAGTGCTCAAGGTCGCTTTACATGGGAGGAATGTGTCACAACACACAGTGCACCACATTCTGCTGTGTATGGGGCCAAAGACCAATCAGAGTGCCTATGATGAGCCCTGTACACCTTCAACGATATCTGAGACAATATATTGTTCTTACAAATAATGCACACTAAGGGGCCGATCACACCTGACGCGTTTTTCAGGTTCGAGAACGCGAGGTGCACAGCACTTTACATTACACAGAACGAGCAGTGCGCTGCGTTTTTTATGTTGCTAGGCAACCAATGAAGCAGCTGTGCTGTCAGTCAGGTAAACGTCAAATCAGCCATTTATTACCTTTATTTACTTTCTGTTAACATTGTGGTAGTTACGGTTCGTGAAGTCGTTAAGCTCCTGGTAACCCGCGAGAGCACCACAAGTTTATCCTCTATCATCGCACTTTCCTGGCGTTCAAGCAACTGTAGCTTTCATCACTTAAACGGAAGGCCCGCCTTTCACTTCATTCGATTGGACAGTGGAAAAAAACACGATGACGTCAGGCACTTTTTCCGCTTGGAGTTGCTTTTTTTTTCAACTTCAAAAACGCGAGGCGCAGCGGGCGGTAAAACGCGAGGCGCAGCAGGCGCATAAACAGCGTGCAGAACGCTCGCTGCCATAGGAAACCAATTGAAAATAGGCGCCTCTCACTGCAAAAAGCGCGTCAGGTGTGATCGGCCCCTAAATGCATGATATACATGATATATTATAAGGATCATGACAGCAAATGTTTTTTTTGTTAGCTGTAATAAATTGTCATTTGGTCTGTTTATTATTATGCTATGAAATGTGTCACATTCACCGTCTGTCATCGTCTTGTCTTCACTACACTTCCGTCTTGTCTTCACTACACTTCCCAGAATCTTCTGTAATCATCACCTGCACCTGCTCCTCATCACCTGTGATCATCCTCATCATCATCATCACCGTCACCTGTTGTCCTAGTCATTATCTGTGTATTTAAGTTCCCCTCTCACTCCTTGTCTTGGTTGGTTATTGTTTGTGCACCAGTACACTGTTTCTTGTTTGTTTTGAGTTACCTTCATTTAATAAACCTTTGTTATTTTTGTACTTCGCTTGTCTTCTTCCTCAACCCGGACCTTACAGAATAACCGACCACATCATGAGCTGGGAGCTCGCTGGACAGATCGCGGCTTTGGCTCGGGATAGCCGCGATCTGTTGCATCACGGCATTCCAGCTGAGCCTGCACTTCACGCCAGTCCAGCCGAGCCTGCATTTCACGCCAGTCCAGCCGCGCTTGCACTTCACGCCAGTCCAGCCGAGCCTGCATTTCACGCCAGTCCAGCCAAGCCTGCACTTCACGCCAGTCCAGCCGCGCCTGCACTTCACGCCAGTCCAGCCGAGCCTGCACTTCACGCCAGTCCAGCCGAGCCTGCACTTCACGCCAGTCCAGCCGAGCCTGCACTTCACGCCAGTCCAGCCGAGCCTGCACTTCACGCCAGTCCAGCCGAGCATGATACAGTTGTTGGCCCAGAGAGGCCAGATCCAGTTCCGAGTCCAGCCGAGCCCGCACTTCACGCCAGATCTGCCTAAGCTAAGGCAGTTCGCGTCATGCCCACCGAGACTGAGACAGTTGTTGGCCCAGAGAGGCCAGATTCAGTCCCGAGTCCAGTCCCGAGTCTTCGAGCAAGAGCCAGAGCCAGTCTTCGAGCAAGAGCCAGAGCCCTCTTCGCCACTGGTCCTGCCCAGCTCAGAACCCTCTTCGCCGCTGGTCCTGCCCAGCTCAGAACCCTCTTCGCCGCTGGTCCTGCCCAGCTCAGAGTCGCCTTCGCCCCCGTCTCATCCAGTCTTGAACCAGAGCCTGATAATTTCCCCAATACATTTTTTTTTGGTGGGGGGGGTGGGGCTATAAGTCCTCTGGGGGGACCGTGGAGGCCTCACCGACACGGTTCCCAATGCCGTCCTGGCCACCTGAAGGGTCTTCTCCGCCATGGCCGCCCGAAGGGTCTTCTCCGCCATGGCCGCCCGAAGGGTCCTCACCGCCATGGTCACCTGAAGGGTCTTCTCCGCCATGGGCACCTGAAGGGTCTTCTCCGCCATGGCCGCCCGAAGGGTCCTCACCGCCATGGTCACCTGAAGGGTCTTCTTCGCCATGGCCGCCCGAAGGGTCCTCACCGCCATGATCACCTGAAGGGTCTTGATCGCCATGGCCGCCCGAAGGGTCCTCACCGTCATGGTCACCTGAAGGGTCTTGATCGCCATGGCCGCCCGAAGGGTCCTCACCGCCATGGTCACCTGAAGGGTCTTCTTCACCATGGCCGCCCGAAGGGTCCTCACCGCCATGATCACCTTAAGGGTCTTCTTCGCCATGGCCGCCCGAAGGGTCCTCACCGCCATGATCACCTGAAGGGTCTTCTTCGCCATGGCCGCCCGAAGGGTCCTCACCGCCATGATCACCTTAAGGGTCTTGATCGCCATGGCCGCCCGAAGGGTCCTCACCGCCATGGTCACCTGAAGGGTCTTTCTCGCCATGGCCGCCCGAAGGGTCCTCACCGCCATGATCACCTTAAGGGTCTTGATCGCCATGGCCGCCCGAAGGGTCCTCACCGCCATGATCACCTTAAGGGTCTTTCTCGCCATGGCCGCCCGAAGGGTCCTCACTGCCATGGTCACCTGAAGGGTCTTTCTCGCCATGGCCGCCCGAAGGGTCCTCACCGCCATGGTCACCTGAAGGGTCTTTCTCGCCATGGCCGCCCGAAGGGTCCTCACCGCCATGGTCACCTGAAGGGTCTTTCTCGCCATGGCCGCCCGAAGGGTCCTCACTGCCATGGTCACCTGAAGGGTCTTGACCGCCATGGCCGTCCGAAGGGTCCTCACTGCCATGGTCACCTGAAGGGTCTTTCTCGCCATGGCCGCCCGAAGGGTCCTCACCGCCATGGTCACCTGAAGGGTCTTTCTCGCCATGGCCGCCCGAAGGGTCCTCACTGCCATGGTCACCTGAAGGGTCTTGACCGCCATGGCCGTCCGAAGGGCCTGCTTCGCCATGGCCACCTCCTCGTCCTGCACCACCGTGGCGGCGATACCATCCTGGAGTCTCCTGTCTGTCATCTCTCTGTTCACCCTTCGGTCACAGACTCCAGGATGCCCACCCCCCCTCCCGTGTTCTGCCTTCCGCGGCGCGGGTCGCGCCTAGCGGGAGGGGGGAGTAATGTCACATTCACCGTCTGTCATCGTCTTGTCTTCACTACACTTCCCAGAATCCTCTGTAATCATCACCTGCACCTGCTCCTCATCACCTGTGATGATCCTCATCCTCATCATCACCGTCACCTGTTGTCCTAGTCATTATCTGTGTATTTAAGTTCCCCTCTCACTCCTTGTCTTGGTTGGTTATTGTTTGTGCACCAGCACACTGTTTCTTGTTTGTTTTGAGTTATCTCCATTTAATAAACCTTTGTTATTATTGTACTTCGCTTGGCTTGTCTTCCTCAACCCGGACCTTACAAAATGTAAACAAAAAAGTGTATGGTTTATTTGAGGAATTGGAGTCTGTTAACTACTGAACTTTTTTTGCCTTATTTATTGCCTTTTCCCCATCACATTAATAATCATAAATTAGGTGTAATTCGAAAACTGAAAACTGTTTTGAAAATTGACATTGTGTAACACTAAACTTAAACTTGTATATTTATTTTTACGCTGCTTTTTGTAGGTCGTTTTTTTTTAACATCTTGGGAAAATGTTATGGGCTTTCTCATCAAAATATGACTTTCTGTCACAGAACAGGACTGATTTATGTCCACCGTATAGACACCAGGACTCACAGCATGTTCATCACACAACAAGTGAAATTATAGATCAATATTCCTATAACATATTAGATATTATTATGAAAATATTGCCAATTATCACTCCCATTATTACACTTTTTTTTCCATTACATGTTTCCCCAAGAATGCTAATTAAATAGTGTATAGATATGTTGAATTGAATGGGACTACACATTTATAGCCATTTTACCCAAATATTGTATGAAGTAAAATGGTGTATCATTTCATTCTATTATATCTTTTATTACATAGTTGAGAATTCTTCTCCTTTTCTCTGGGTTTTTATTTATTTATTTGTCTATTAAAAATAAAAAAGTTATTCTTCAGTATGTCAGACTTTGCTGAATCACCTCTGCCGTATGTAGGCTACTAAAGTTTTTCTTTTTCTTCTTTAATAATCAAATTTATTAAAATAATCGGGACAATCCTACTGGATAATAAGCTCGATAGCCTAACGTTAATCGTTTCATTGGCTGTTTTTTGGTTTATGCTGGTTTAGCTGGTTTTAGTTGGTTTTAGACTTCACTTTCTCCATTGAATCCAATGGGGTCGCTGTGTCCATTTCTTTTACTGATTACTTAAAAATGATACAATGTGATTTTCTGGATTTTTGTTTTAGATTCCATCTCTCACAGTTGTAGAGTAGCTATGATAAAAATTACAGACTTCTACATGCTTTGTTAGAGGGAAAACCTGCAAAATCGGCAGTGTATCAAAAACTAGTTCTCCCCACTTTATGTTCATATGTATATTATCATATAACTCTAGCTCTGAAACATATGAATGTACTAAGGCAGCAGCTGTTTATATATTCATGTATAATGATTGACAGCAGGGATGGATTACTGACCGGGCCTATGGACCAATACCCAGGGGCCCTCGCCTACCAGAAGCCCGGGGGGGCCCTGGGGCTTTAAGGCCACGCAATCCAGTTTGGTTCAGAAAACCCATTAACAATGAAATGTTTATTAATGCTGTAATATATGTGTCCCATAGCCTACACAAGGCCTCTTAAACAAGGCACTTGGACTATGAGGGCTCCCTGGAACTTACTCTTGGGCCCTATGTGAATATGAAGGCACGGTTCCAAGGTGGGAATATTTTGTTTCACGGAGACATGGCTGGATGACTCCATTACGGATGCTGAAATCGAATTGGATAACTATTTGGTAATTAGGAGAGATCGAAACCGCAAAGGTGGAGGGGTGTGTATATATGTAAGAGCGGACATTGGTTTTAATCATAGAATGGACTTAAATAGTGAGAAGGTTGAAGCGGTTTGGTTAGATATTTTGCTACCGAAGAGTAAGCCCATACTAATTTGCGCATGTTATAGACCGCCTGATCAAACACAGTTTTATGAACTTTTAGAGGATGTTTGCTCAAATTGCATGGACCTGGTTAAATCTGAAGTTATCATGTTGGGGGATTTTAACACTGATGTTCAGAAAAGTGATGTTTCAAGGTATAAAGCATTGATGAATTTCTGTCGCTCCAATAGTTTACATCAGCTGATTAATGAACCTACACGTGTGTGCTCTACCACCCAAACCACGATTGATCTTGTCCTAGTGTCAGACAAATCTAGGATAATAGAAAGCGGGGTTATAAAATATAGGTTGAGTGACCATTCTATTATTTTCTGTACTAGAAAGATCAAGAAAGCAGTGCTCAACTGTCACACTTCTATAAAAACCCGTTCACTGAAAAAGTATAGCAAAGAAGCACTGAATGGCTATTTAAATAAAATGAACTGGTCTAAAGTTTTGCAATGTAGTGACGTGGACGGAGCATGGTGCCTATTTAAAAGTATGTTTTTAGAAGTTGTGGATAAAATAGCCCCATATAAAGAAATTAGAATAAGGCAGAGAACAGAACCCTGGGTGAATGATGACGTCCTTGAGGCAATTAGGGTAAGAAATAGGAAGTATGGGAAATTCAGAGAAAACAGGGATGAGCAGAGTTGGGCTGATTATAAAAAGGCAAGAAATGAAGTTAATAGATTAGTGGGCAATACTAAAAAGGCATATTTCACTGAAAAAATTGCTGAATATAGAAACGACTCAGGAAAGTTATGGAAATCCCTTAAGCAACTTGGCTACAGTAAAAGGCTAAAAACAAAAAATAGTAATATCACTCTAGACCTTGGCAACACCATTACATCAGAGAAGGAGATGGTGGCAGATAGCTTTAATAAGCATTTCTCATCAGTTGCCAGGAAGCTTGTGGAAAAGTTACCTGGTCAGACTGGTCAATATGGTGAAAGTCATGTGCAGGACTTTTACTCTCAGTTAGGTGTCCGGGCGGGGAGTTTCTTTTTTGAAAAGGTGAGGGAGACACTTGTTCTTGAGAAGCTGAAGAGGCTTGATGGCTCTAAAGCCACAGGATTAGATTCTATTCCATCTAAATTCGTGAGGGATGCCGCTGAGATTATTGCTCCGAGCATTACTCATATTATAAACAGGTCGATAGAACAAGGATGCTTCCCCAATGACCTCAAGATTGCCAGAGTGATACCATTATATAAGAAAGGGAGTAAACTAGACCCTGGTAATTATAGACCCGTCTCAATACTTGGTTGTCTGTCAAAGATAATTGAAAGGATTATTTTTGAACAGATTGATAATTACTTAAAATCACAAAACCTACTTTATGAGTTTCAGTCTGGCTTTCGGAAATCACATTCTACGGATTCCTGTTTATTGTTTTTAACGGACTATATAAAAAAGGAGGTAGATAATGGAAACTTCTGTGGCATGGTCATGTTAGACTTACAAAAAGCTTTTGATACAGTCGACCATGGTGTTTTAATGTATAAATTGAAAGCCATGGGTTTTAGTGAATTAGCACTGAAATGGGTGGGCTCCTATCTGGAGAATAGAACGCAAGTAGTGGACATTGGGGGGGAAATGTCTCAACCAAAAGGCATGGACTGTGGGGTACCTCAAGGGAGCGTTTTGGGTCCACTTTTCTTTTTACTGTATATAAATGATCTAAAGTCTGCTTGTTCATGCAGTCTTTTTTTATATGCAGATGATTCTGCGATGGTTATTTCTCACAAGGATAAAAATATGATTGAAAACAAACTTAGCTCAGCACTTCTAAATATTAGCATGTGGATGGCTGATAACAGATTATCACTTAACTTAGGGAAAACTGAATATTGTTTGGAACAAAGATAAAGTTAAAGAAAGCCTCCAGTTTTAAGGTCTTAGCTGGAGATATTGTAATTACTGCCAAGGAATCAATCAGTTATCTTGGATGTATGTTAGATTGCAATTTATCTGGAGTAGATCAGGCCCGTAAGGTAATTACTAAAGTAAATCAGAGAGTCCGTTTTTTGGCCAGAATATCAAAGTTTTTGGATGAAAAAACAAAGCTAATTCTGGCAGGAGCTTTAATTCAGCCATTTTTTGATTACGCATGTGGATCATGGTACAATGGTGTCACAGGGAACCTGAAACATAGGCTTCAGACGTCTCAAAATAAATTAATAAGGCTAATTTTAGACCTTCCCATAAGAACTCATCTGGAATCTTCCCACTTTGAAAGAGTGGGATGGTTGGAAGTTGAGGATCGCGTGTCTCAGATGCAGCTGGGTATGGTACATAAAATTGTTAATGGAGATGTTCCCAAATATTTTAGAAATTATTTTAAAAGAGTAAGTGAAGTTCATAGTTACTCCACTAGGGGTAGCTCAACAGATTTTGTACCCCCCAGATTTAATACTAATCTGGGCAAACAGTCTTTTCTTTACGCTGGAACTATCCTTTGGAACCGGTTACCTGGTACACTAAAGACAGAAGCATAGGCAGTTTTAAACAGGGTTTGAAAGTATGGCTTAGATGCCAATCATAGTTTTTATTATATCATAGTCTATTTTTATTGTATATTTTTCTGTATAATATGAATGAATTTGTTTAATGTATGAAAAATGATTGATGTGTGAATTGCTGTAACTTGTCCTTTCCCCTTGCCCTTATAGGGACCACAATGGAAATAAGTCTTTGGGCTTTATTGTGTTATCCCTGGCTATTTATGTATTTTAATGTAATGTAATTTATGTACTTCTTCGTCTTCTTCTTCTTCTTCTTCTTCCTCCTTTTGGTTCATTGATTTTTTATTTTTTTATTCAGCGCCACACGAATGTGGTCAAATGATGATATGTTAAAAACTTTAGCTGAACTGAAAAAAAAAATCAATATAAAAATGCTGAAAATGTTTTAAAATCACTACATATGTCACGGTTTTATCATCTGTGGTGTTTTTTTTAAATCATCGTTTTTTTTACTTTGTTGTTACAAAAGGTTTATCTTAAGTTATTTTTTTTTAAAAAAAGGATAATAGTTTAATTATTTTGATGTGGTCCTTTACTTTCCAATACGGTTTTTTGAAGAAGAAAAGCACATCAAATACATAAAATTATATAGCCTAAATAAATTTAGGCCTACACATCTCAGTTTTCTGTATAAACCTTAAGTAAATGCAAAAATAAAACAAATACTATTTTGATTGGTAATGACGGTCAAACGCCATTTCATTACACACGACACCGTCATTATTAAAAGGAGCACTAGAGGGCGGTTAACTTTAAAACGTAAGTATAGGTCGTAATAAGCTGCTTGCACATACGACCTTGATGGTCGTTTTTTGTAGGAGGACAGTCTCTACTTTTGATACAGAGTACTGTTTTCATATTTTATTTTATATTTAAGTGGTCAAATAAAATCAATCAATCAATCAAGGCCCTGTGGAGTTACAAATTTAAGAATCTGTATAAGATCTGCTGATCTTAACATGAAAAACTAAGGTAGAACACATTAAATTTAGCATTTAAGGTTATGATGATGATATCAGCTGTTAAACAAAGTTTGCAGCAGGAGATTCCTGCCAGTCCTGTTCTCTCTAATGTAAGGGTGTATTCACACCTGACTTGTTTGGTTCGATTGAATCGAACTCAAGTTCGTTTTCCCCCTTGGTGCGGATCTTTTGGGCAGGTGTGAATACAGCAATCGCACTCGGGTGCGGACCAAACAACCGAACCGAGACCCAGCGGAAGAGGTGGTCTCAGTACGGTTCCAAACGAACTCTGGTACGGTTCGTTTAAGGTGTGAACATGAACCGACCCAATTGCAAAAAGCACTCCGCCTTTTTTGACAGGGTCAGATTTTTACTATGTAATTTGGGGTGATGAAATGCCTATAGGCTAGATTAATCTGTGATCCATCCGGACCAGCTGCCACACGGTTCGGCACATGTGATTCGCGGATTAACTACTACATTTAACCATCATAGAGTGAAAGTTTATCATTTGGACGTGTTCAAACAATTTTAAAAGCAAAAGAGGTGAAAATCGGGACTCGCGCGTTACCCGAAGTGAGTGAGAGAGAGAGAGAGAGAGAGAGAGAGAGAGAGAGAGAGAGAGAGAGAGAGAGAGAGAGAGAGAGAGACGCGTTTCAGACAGCGCTCGAACATCCAATTGATTCCTATTTTGATTTCCATGGCCTAGAATGGACACACATGCACACAAAATTATGTAAAAAACTCGTCTAACCGTCTCGGCAAGTATTTTCTCGGTAATATGTCATAGTTGATGTTTGTAATTTTTTCCGGTCCATGCATTCGGTCTTAAAGTGACAGCAGACACCCAATATTCCTACTGTTGTCCGTGTCATTTTTAATATTAATAAAATAACAAAATACAACTTTTAGAAAGATAAAACTATATTTAATTTCTTCAGTGAACAAATAGTGTTATTTTACATTTAGGCTTAATAATTTCTGTAGCCTACCTGAATACTACTGTTAGACTTTGTAACTTTGTTATTTAGCCTAGTATTTATCTCTGCTTGTAATTTGTGTATTTGTTCTTTTTTTTTTACTGATTGTTCACTTGTTTTTAATAATGTTTGAACTTTATCAGTTAAGAGCGTGCTCTCTCCACCAGAACCGTCTTGCAGCACATCTTCGTCTTCGCAAAATCCTAATTACAACATCCTATAGATGACATTGTATCATATGATGTTCATTAGTTTCTTCATATTGCGTTTGTAGAGAATAACACCAAATCAGTAAAAGCATTACGAAATATCTCCATACTGAGCCTGTTTTTGCACTTCCTGCTTTTCCCTGCTTGAGAATTCCTGTCCAATGAATAGATGACCTTAGCACACTGTGGTTTTGTTTACAAAAAAAAAATAAAATCAACATTGTATTTGGTCCGGACCAAAGCAAGTGAACTATCGGACTTTCCTGGTGTGAATACACCCTAAGTTAAATGAGTCAGATTACTGAGACTCTCACCCTCTGTCTTTAATATATCTTGGAGCCCCTGTGCCAGTCTGTGAGTAGTTATGCTGATTGGATTAGGATCAGTAACACTCTCTCTAGGGCGGGTTCCTAAACCTGTATACTTCATTTGCATGCTTTGTTTAAGGTTGTCACCCAGGTGCTTTGTCTCCATTTCTTAAGCACTGCCCTCTTAATTTATATAAACTACAATGTACAGTACACTGCCTTAGTAAGACTTGATGACTGCAGCTACGACAGCTCGTGTTCTCAATGAAGTATCCTGCTGAAGATACAACCAAGTCTCCTGGTGGTCTTCGCTTCTGAGTTACAGCCCCAAAACGTCTTACAGAACTGTTGTCCCATCCTGTTTAAAATGATATTTATTAGAGCCACTCTTTGAGCTTATTTTTGTGTGTGAAAGGTATTGGAAAAATAACTATTTATTATTACAGCATAACTGGCCATTTTCCCTAAATTGAAGTGAGACTAAATTTTTAAACATTGCCTAATTTTTTATTTGCCTCATTTGCTATTTTTTTGTAGCCTAATTATAAATGATCCAACAAAATGGGCCTAGAGAGAGCTATTATTTAACTGTAAAAAGTAAAAGCGTACACCCTTCACTCTACAGTTGTTTGAACGACTGTAAAAGATGCACCTTCAAATAAAAAAGGCAATTAAGCAGAGTGTATATTGGAAATTACAGCTTTTTTTACAGGTCAAACTAAATTTTAGTAGCCACAGCACTCGAAACGACTGGTCCAATCAGATTGTAATACCTATCACAACTAGACTAGTGAAGTCAAAGCAATCTAGAGGATTTTGTGAGACTATGAGGGGTGGACCTCAGTTCGTCTAGATCCGGGGGCAAGATATTTTCTACATTTTAATGCATTAATCTGAACTTTAAGAGTTCAGAAATATGTTCAGTAGGCAGCCTATGAATATAAATCAAACTTGCATCACAAGTGTAGGCTATTGTTATTCTCAAACCATTTGCTGACTATCAGGTTTGGATAAATATCAGGTGCCGGATCCAGGCCGTATCCAGATCTGATGAAGGCCCTTCGCCTGGACCCGATGACAACGCAGTGCTGAAGTGCCAACTAGTCTCTCCCTATGGAGGATCCCTTTACCACTCTACAGATAAAGCGTCGTCGGGAAAACTCAATTTGCGTATCTACCCCGAATTGATAAAATAAAATAAAATTCTGAATCAAAACTATAAGGAAACACCAGTAATTTGTTTAGGCTTGGTTTGTAGGGAATTACAAACCTGTGTACATATATTCAAACGCACATAACTATAGAACCAATTCTTAATGCGCATGTGAACGCCATCAGCGTTTCTCACAGGTTCGGTTTAAAGTCTGTGTAGAGAGAATGGTGTCTTCTTGGCGGCCCCTAATTTAATAACAAATGATCGTTGCGACGGAAGCCAATCAATCAAAACTAACCTTAGCTGTAAAATAACTTTATTAAAGAACCGCTATAAAGCCAAAACAATCTCTGTTACCTCAAATTATACGTTTATCTTTGAAACAATCTACATTGTTAAAAGCGCTATATAAATGAAGATGACTTGACTCAGTAAATATGTGGGCTATTAAATATATTTGGTTATTTTGTGCATCTCTTCTAAATAACCAACAACTCATGAACATGAATATCTTGCTCTGTTTAATCTATTTTGGGTGATTGACAATTATGTGTTCACTGAATTGTTGAGATCACTGTGGATGCAGAGCCTAATAAGCTTTTACCATTTCATACACTTTGGCTTCCTCCTTTTGTCACAGATTGTACCTTTGTTTGGGGATTAAATGGTCCAAACATGGACGCTCTGACAGTTGGAAACATATTTGTACCTTTTTTATAGTACATACCCTAAGGTCTAACTATGACCCATTGAGGGTACAACTTCACCATTTGTACCCTAAGTGTTCACAAATGTACCCCAACCGTACCCTTTTTTCTGACAATGCATCATTCCTTTTCTAGACTACATTTTTTTTTTTTTATAGACAACTTGTTTATATCAATGGTTAAGAAAGTTGACTACTCAGCTATAGTTGTATCCGATCATGCACCTGTGGTGCTGGAACTGCACTTCCCTTTGAATATCAGAGAACGACCAATCTGGGCATTTAATCCATTATTACTATCCAATGATAAGTTCTGTAACTTTGTCTCATCTAGTATAGATAATTTTCTGGAATACAATAAAACAGATATAGTGTCTTACTCATTGCTTTGGGAGACTTTAAAGGCTTACTTGAGGGGTCAAATAATTTATTATACATCGTATGCTAACAAAGAACGTAAGAAGGAACAGCAAACACTCTCACAATCCATATTAGAGTTAGACAGACGGTATTCAGAATCTCCCACAGCTGAATTACGTAAAAAAAAGAGTTGTCTTGCAGACAAAGTTAAATATTTTATCCACTTCTCACGCAGAACAATTAATAATGAGGACACGTGGTCTTTACTATGAATATGGAGACAAATCAAGTCAGCTCTTGGCTCATCAGCTGAAACGTCAAACTGCCTCCTGTCTTATTTCTCAGATAAAAGACTCAAATCAAACCTTAGTTAGCAACCCAAAAGAAATTAATACAATTTTCAAAAACTTTTATTCCTCATTATATACTTCTGAATTCCCTTCAGATACAACGGAAATGGAAAATTTCTTAAACAATTTGAATATTCCTACTTTGCAATCAGATAGGGCAGTAGATTTAGATTGTGACCTCGAGATTGAAGAAATTAGTAGGGCCGTTATGACAATGAAGAGTGGTCAGTCCCCAGGCCTTGATGGGTATCCCATCGATTTTTATAAAAAATTTAAGGAGAAACTTGCACCAATTCTTTTTGAGGATTTTAAAGAATCTTTGGAGACAGGCTCTCTGCCTCCAACTTTTTTGCAAGCATCTATTACACTCCTCCTTAAAAAGGATAAAGACTCTACCCAGTGTGAATCGTATCGTCCTATATCTCTTTTAAACACCGACATTCAAATTTTAGCTAAAGTATAGGCATTTCGTTTAGAACATGTCCTCCCCTCGATAATCTCAGACAATCAGACAGGATTTATTAAAGGTCACCAATCTTTCTCTAATATTTGTAGACTCGCTAACATAATGTATCTTTCTGATACTTCTCTGCACCCGGAGGTAGTTATCTCCTTGGACGCAGAGAAGGTGTTTGATCGAATTGAATGGCCATATTTGTTTTGCAGTCTTAAAAAAGTTTGGTTTCGGTAATATTTTTATGTCTTGGATCAAATTAATACAGTGCTATGCATAAGTTTAGACACCCATGCTAAAGTTGACTAAAAAGAGGAATAAAAAATCATCTTTATATTATTGGTCCTATTTACAAAAATCATTTATTCCCTCCCTCTACAACAGACTCATCATTTAGACAGTGGGTAACCTCTGGGTTAATATGCATTAAAGATTTATATACTGAAGGTTTATTTAACAGTTTTGAGAACCTCTGCAGACTGTTTGACCTCCCAAAAAGTCATTTTTTTAGATACCTTCAGATTCGTAATTTTGTTAAGAACAAATTTCCACCCTTCCCTGATTTTCCTCCTACCTCGCCCTTAGATAGTCTTACTCTCAATTTTAGTAATAAAGGATTGATTTCCATGTTATAGTCCCAGCTCATGTCTTTGAAAGAGTACAATCTGGATAAAATTAAATCCAAATGGGAAGATGAAGTCAGATAAAGTTATCTGAGGCTTTTTGGAGGGAGGCGCTTAAAAGGGTCATCATCATCCTCTGTTAGGTTAGGGCTCATACAATTTAAAGTGCTTCACAGGGTTCACTTGAGCAAGGAATGGTTAGCGAGAATATATCCCGGGTTAGATGCAGCCTGTGATAGATGCTCTTTCTCCCCAGCCAGTCTGACACATACATTTTGGTCTGGCTCCTCTCTAAATAATTACTGGGAATTGGTTTTTAAAGTTATCACTGAGGCCCTTGGGGTGACATTACGGCCTTGTTCCTCAATAGCTATTTTTGGATCTCCCAGTCACACTATAACAATTACCTTAACTGCAACCCAGAGGGACATCATTGCTTATACTTCTTTATTGGCCCGCAGAAGAATTTTGTTAAGTTGGAAATCCCCTCCCCCTCCTTCTGCAACAGTTTGGCTAGAAGATGTGATGTTCTTTTTAAAATTAGAAAAGATAAAATTTACATTAAAGGGATCTGTGGACAGATTTTATTTGAAATGGGAACCTATTTTGTCATACTTTGAAAATCTGAAAGAATTACCTAGTTAACCTATTTTCCATGTATCCCTCTCTTTACACCTTTTTGTGACGCTGTATCTGCTGTTTTGACCTCAGTGTAGTTTGTCTCACAGAATGGCAAAATTATTATTGTCACTATTATTTTTCTCTCTCTCTCTTTTATGTATGCATTTATACTGTAATAATGATACTTTTACCATCAGTACTTTTGTTTTCGTTGGTATGCATGGGTACATGCCTTGAGAAGGTGTAGTGACATAATGGTTATATTTTGCCTTTGTAACCAGACGCTATGTTATTCTGTTGTATTCTGAAGTGTGATTGATCAATGAAACCCTTTGATTACAGTGTTATTATTGAAGCATAATCTGCAAAACTGTATTAATCTAGAAGCAGAAACAGATTTAACTGTGATTTTCTGCTGTAATAAACAGTTTAACTGGTAAGATCCTCAGAGGAGAAGTTGTGCAGACATTAGATAAGAATGGAAAGACAGTCTCTGTGAAGGATGTCCTGAATGTGCACAGACAGTCTTTAGTTACAGGATCAGAGAATGACACTGTTCCTCTGTCATAGTCCAGCTGAACTCTCACACGCTGAAGCTTCTGTTTAACAGTGAAGTAAGTGCCGCCTTGCTCTGGGGATTGTGAGATGTATTTGCTGTTCCTGTACCACACACCCCAGACATTAGAGTCAAAGAAATCCTCTCCCTTCCTTTGGTGTGATGCTGTGGTTATTCCAAGACCCCAGCATGTATTGTCTCCAACCTCCACATCCCAGCAGTGTGTTCCTGAGTTAAAGCCCTCAGATCCCAGGACACATTTATACCTTTCAAACCTCTCTGGATTATCAGGAAGTGTTTTATCTCCATCACTGAACGACACACTGGTCAGATCAGCAGAGAGTGTGAGACGAGGAGCTGCTGTGTTTGGATCCAGAGTCAACGGAGCTGCAAAGAGAATAACATCAGATTACAGGATGAAATATGATGTATTAGAAATGTAAATGTAAAACATTTCTCTTTTGTAAGAATCATGCTTAACAATAACAATGGTCTCTGAGTTACTGTCAGAATGGATTGAGGCTTCAGGTTTAATATCAGTATTCAATAAACACTATTGTATCCTAATACATAAACATAAACCATGAGGACTTTTCATTATGAGTTCGCTGAATGATCTGATGATTTTCTGAAATACAGTTCAGATTCACTTGGTAATTCAAGTGATTATTAAATATATTTCTATCAAATGTTAATATTGTGTGTGTTTATATGTGAACTATCTTCTGCACTGGTGTCAAATCTGCTGAGACTCACTGTGTTGGACAGTTTCCAGCATCTTCTTCCAGACTCTGAACGGCAGGTTACCCAGATAACGCGACACATGAATCAAAGCTCCAGAACTCATCCGTGGATCAGGCTGTGAGATCTGGACTCTGAGGAACATTCAGGAGTCAGAACTGCAGTGAATTTGAGTTCAGATCCACTGAGAGAAGAGATACGAGCAGCTCACTTACCTTTCCATTGAGGCCTTAAAGTTCTGGAAAATATAGAGTTTTAAACATTTTAATATCTTATCAAACACTCTCATTGTCAGTGAGTCTCTCTATACAAGTTGTTTTCTGCACAAAGAATGAAGCCAGATTGATTTGTCACCTTTAGAAACGAGACGTCATTGTCTTTCATCATCTCCTCCATGTCTCTGATTGTGTGTGAAAGAGCTGAGATGTGTGTGTTCATCTCCTCCAGCTTCTCCTTCATCCTCTGCTTCTTCTGCTCCTCTTCCTCTCTCAGTGCAGTGATTGTAGCTTCTTCTTCGTCTCTGAGAAACTGATGAAGCTTCTCAAACTCTTCTTTAATCTGACGCTCTGTGTGCTCAGCTTGAGACTGAAATCAAATCACATTCACTTCAATCATCTCAATCAACACAGATCTCGGATACCCGACATATAACGGATCCAGAAGCAGAAGCTGCTCGTCATTTACAGAAATAATCAACTGGAATCCATTATATTAAATATATCAATTCATAACGGTATAAAGTGATCCTCCAGCTGTAATGAAAATGACTCTTGATTCTGTTTCCTCACATTGATGTGTTGAGCTGTTTTCTCAAACTCTCCTTTCTTCTTTTCATTGTGTTGAAGTTTCTGTTGTAAGGACTTCAGTGCTGTATTGAGCTCCTCCTAGAATTGAACAAAAATACATTAAACACCAGATTACAGTGAAGAGAAGAAAATACAGTGATATGATCATACAATTCTGTGCAAAAGTATTTACCCCCACCCTGATTTCTTCAGTTTTTGTGTAAATCTCATAATAAATTGATTCATAAATTAAAACTTACCATAAAACAAAGGCAACCTGAGTGAACACAAAGTACAGTTTGTAAATGACAATGTTATTTACTAGTGATGTGACGTTCAGCACCGAGGCTTCGAAGCTTGTATCAAGAAAACAAAACATCACACATTAGGCTTGTTTGAGATGCGCCTTGCCTCGCCTGAAATGTAGTCGAGAGTAGGCGGCTGCAGTGAGAGGAGGAGTGAAAAAAGCACAGGCAAGATGGACAGTTCTCTCTTCTCGCAGTGGATATGACACCTGTGAGATCAAAGGCGTATTGACAGGATGAAATTTAAGTTCTGCTGCTTTTATATGAAAATAAATATAATGAACAAGACACACAAAGTAGCTACTTATTTAATTCCATTCCAAATACATGTTTATCTTTTTTTTTTCTTTAATACAGACATGTTTTTTTTATTTATTTTTTTATAAAAATTACATTGCATAACCCATAGCGATCGCACTGTCATATTAGTGCAGGGCCATATGTAGCAAAATAAAGTGTTTGGAACATTTCATATAGATTTTTGCAATGTTTTTTGACTTCTTCAGACCCTATAGTTTGCAAAACTACCTGTTTCCGATTTTTTCCCAGGCTGCACAGGCCCAAAATCCAAGATGGCGGATATATCACCAAAAATTGCAAATAATCGCCTTTTTAAACATTTCAAATGGATATATGTTAGGTATATCATTATATACATACATTTTCTAATTAACTGATTGACTTGGGTAATAAATATGACCATGGGTAACATGAATTATCATGATTATCAACCAATGATGGGTGTAACCACCATTATGGTATTTATTGGCATACCCAGAAAAACGCATTGACTGATTAAAAGTTTCCTTCATATGACCTAATAATCATTTTAATTAAAATAATGTTCTGCGCTCACCACAATAATTCTGTTAACAATCAGATGACATGGAAAATTATTGGGGAGAATGGATTACATGAAGCCAATGGGAAAGATAGCCAGCCTTTGTTACTAGGAAACGATAAACAGAATGAAACTTTTGAGCTTTTGCAGGAAGAGGGAAATTATTTTTCCAGCCTGGGTAACTGGTGTTTTTTTACTTGCTAGGACCCCACTAAATACAAAACAACCTGTTTCCAATTTTTTTCTTCATTTTTAGTGCCAAAATTCAAGATGGCAGACAATATATGCAGAAAAATCACATATAAAATATATAATCTTTTCACTTCTATAAAGCTTTAAAATAGTAAACATTTTGATGAATGTATTCCTAATTAGGCAGACAAGTGAGACAGACTATTTTCAAAATATTTATTGGATCATTTGCCAAAAAATTGGGTAAAAAAAAATAAAAAAAATTGCATTTTGTTTCATTATTGAAGAGTTCAACAAAACAGTCATTGTCACTCAAGTATTTATCCTCATCACTCTCACTGTCACTGTCACTGTCTGACTTTTCAGTATTGGTGCATGTCTCCTCAGAGCCCTCACACCTGCAAAGTTGCGTGCATGGTAAGTTGTTGCTCTTGCAAGAACACCTTCTACTGCATTGGCTGGCAAGACAAGAGCACTTCACAAGCTCCACAACAGCCTCTGGTTCTGGTGGAAGTTTTGACAGGACAGGAGCCCATTGCCCATCATTAATTTGCCTCCATCCCAGTGATAGTGCGTCAAGAATCTTTGGAGCAGGCACTGTATCTTGTGCCCAAACATTTGCTTGCCAGTGTGCTCTCAGAATGTGCTCTGTAACTGCTCCTGAAGTGGGACATAGTTTTCCCACTCCCTGGTTGGGTTTTAGAGTTTTAAACATGTTCCACCGAAGGGCTTTAGCTGTTTCATAACCAGGTTTGAAGAGCTGACACATGAATTTATCACATCCAGCTAACACGTCTGGAGATGGATGAGGACCTACACCAAGCCTACAAAGTGCATTAATGGCATCATCGTCTGTCTCCATGAATGACTTGAAACAAGAAACCTTTCCTTTCCCACAGATATGGCCTGTGGTATCGCAATCTGTGAGTGCATGAAACCCTGGTAATGCTGCTGCGTACATGATCAGTAGAGTGTCCGCCTGTTCTTGTGAGCTCCTCATGCTCACCATGTTAACTTTTGAGGCCATAACACCGTTGTGTGTGTGAACTGTAATTGACAGTTTACATAGTTCAACAGCTTTATGAGCAAGGTAGAGAATGAGGTTAGCTTTTTTCTGCATGAGGAGCTCACAAGAAGAGGCGGACACTCTACTGATCATGTATGCAGTAGCAGTAAGTCATTTTGGCAAAACCCCACATATCTACACATGTGACACAGATGTCTTGGTGCTTGCCCTACGCAGGATACCAGACCTCAACAAAGACAGTCTCATTATCATGGGCACTGGAGATCGTCGACGAAAGATACAACTCCAACCTATTTACATGGCTCTTGGCCCAGAGCGTGCAGCAGCATTACCAGGGTTTCATGCACTCACAGATTGCGATACCACAGGCCATATCTGTGGGAAAGGAAAGGTTTGTTGTTTCAAGTCATTCATGGAGACAGATGATGATGTCATTAATGCACTTTGTAGGCTTGGTGTAGGTCCTCATCCATCTCCAGACGTGTTAGCTGGATGTGAGAAATTCATGTGTCAGCTCTTCAAACCTGGTTAAGAAACAGCTTGTGAAGTGCTCTTGTCTTGCCAGCCAATGCAGTAGAAGGTGTTCTTGCTAGAGCAACAACTTACCATGCACGCAACTTTGCAGGTGTGAGGGCTCTGTGTCATGATTCTGCCATCTAGTCCTTGTCATTCTTTAATTCTTGAGGCAGGATCATGACAGACCCATGTTTTTTGTACAAGCACATGGCCATTTGTTTGGGCCATGTGCTTGTGTTGTCTCGTTACCTTACCCCGCCCCCTTGTTCTCCTCATCAGTCATTATTGCTTTACCTGTGTAACCTGTTGTCTTCTTTAGTTTCTCCCTATTTAAGCCCCTTGTGTTTGCTGTCCTGTGCTGGCTCGTTTTGTATTATCATGTGAGTAGTCTTGTCGTGTGATCACTCTGTGAGGATTCATCTAATGATTGCTGTCTGTTAATTGTCTAAGTCTAGTTTTGTGATTAGTATTTTTCCCCAGTCTGTTATTTGCCCCCTTGTGGGTTTTGTTTTCCCTGTTTTTCTGTCTATAATAAACTGTGTTTTGAAGACTGTCTGCGCTTGGGTTCGTTCCTGAAAGTCATAACACTCTGAGGTATGGCAAGCCGTTTTAACTTTTATTCATTTCCAGGATATGAATCCTTGATATCCAGGGCTGGACTGGTAATCTGGCATTTTGAGCCGATACATCTCATACTTTTTTTTTTTTTTTTTTTTTTTTTTACAGCCCATAAAACTCGTACATTGGCGGCCCTTTTGTTTTGCTTAATTGACGGTGCCGGTGTAATGCAAGCAGACGCTGTAAAATGTGTCAAAATATATATTTTTTGTGCAGCAGCAGGACCTTCATCAGCTCTAGTGGCTGATGAGGAGGATCAGGAGAGAGAGATGAGAAAGTGTAGAGTCCGCGGTAAGCAGAACTACTTTCAAAACACTTTGGCTATGAGTGTAGGAACCCATAACCCAGTTACGCATTATTTCCACATCTGCATTGTTGACGATTACAGAAATTTACTAGAACTTTAATGAGACGCGTTTTTATCCATGTTTTCCGCCAAAATAAAAGCTTGATGCAGTTTCCATCAAAATAAAAGATCATGTGCTTATCTCTTTCAAGTATAGAAATTAGTACAAAACTAATTATGAAAGTTTTCTTTATTTTTCAGTGCATTTGTTTTGCCATATGTCTATTAGGCTACTGTCATGAGATTAATATTATAACTATTATGTAGTAGTGTAATATAGACAGACACTGTTACTAAGAGGTTTTATTTATTTTTTCTTTGTTTAATTTGCACTTAATATGGGTTGGAGCTTTTAATTTTGAACTCTCAAACTGCACCAGATTAATGAGTTTAACATTAAAATGCCAAACAAATTCTTAGGGGGGGGGGGCATGCCCCCGAACCCCCCTAGAGGGACAGAGGTCCAACCACCACAGTTTTACCAAGATCCTGTGGGAAACACTGGTATTGCTATGCCAATGCAGCTTATAGCTTGTTTTTTGGATGCATCACTGTGGAGTATAGTTCAATTGTATTAATAAATTACAATTTTGTATTTATTTCATCTGTTAACTCGTTCCTACTCACTTATTAGATGGCATTCATGGTTTTAATGAATAAGAGTTGAACAAAAACATATTCAAGGGCGTGCAAAGATGGGTGGTGTTTATGATCATATGTAGTGGGCCAGTCTGGGCCAAAATGCCAGGGCCGATTTTCTGTCCCAGTCCAGCCCTGTTGAAATCAACAATTCAATTTTCACTAGATAAAATGATAATTCTTGATATCAGGAATAATGTTTCTACTAGTAACAATGGCAATTTTTGATATCAGGAATTACATTTCAACTAGTAAAAATGTTCATTCTTCATATCAACAATTGAATTTCAACTAGTAAAAACTATAATTCTTGATATTAACAATTTATATCCTGGGAATGGCAATAGGCAAGCCATTTTGACTTTTAATCATTCGAGGATATTAATTCTTTATCAACAACTAAATTTTCACTAGTTAAAATGATAGTTATTGATATCAGGAATTACATTTTCACTAGTTAAAATGATAATTCTTGATATCAACTATTGAATTTCAACTAGTAAAAACTATGATTCTTGATATCTGTAATTGCATTTTCACTAGTGAAATGTCACCATAGGCTGCCATTCAAAATCAATTGTTGATATCAAGAATAGACATTTCAACTAGTGACAATTGAATTATTGATATCAGTAATTGCCATTTTTACTAGTAACAATGTAATTATTGATATCAAATTATATTTCTACTTGTAAGAAATCAATTTGAATGGCAGCCTATGGTGACATTTCACTAGTGAAAATATAATTACAGATAAACAATTAAATTGTTGATAACAATTAAATTTTTGATATCAAGAATTCAATTGTTGATATCAACAATTCATATCCTACATGTGTTTTAAATGTTAAAAGAGTGACAAAACTATTACAGATATTAAAAATTGATTCCTTACTAGTTAAAATTCTGAATATACATATCAGCTTTGTATTTCTTACTAGTAGAAATATAATTTGATATCATTAATTACATTGTTACTAGTAAAAATGCAAATTCCTGATATCAAGAATTACATGGTTACTAGTAAAAATGTCTATCCTTGATATCAACAATTAAATTGCTACTAAAATGTTTCATTTTTGATATCTGAAAATGTATTTCTGATATCAATATAATTTCAGATATCTAAAATGGCTTTCTTACTAGTAACAATCACATTCATGATATCAGAAATTAACATTGTTACTAGTAGCAATTCAAATGTTGATATCAAGAATAGACATTTCAACTAGTGACAACTGAATTCTTGATATCAAAAATACAGGTTTTTACTAGTAAGAATTGTATTTCTGATATGTGAAACTGGAATTTCAACAAGTAAGAAATCAATTCTTGATATCAACAATTGATTTTGAATGGCAGCCTATGGTGACATTTCACTAGTGAAAATACAATTACAGATACCAAGAAGTAGTTTTTTCTAGTTGAAATTCAATTGTTGATATCAAGAATTATCATTTTAACTAGTGGAAATGTAATACCTGATATCAAAAATTGCCATTTTTACTAGTAGAAATCTAATTTCTGATATCAATAACTATCGTTTTAACTAGTGAAAATTGAATTGTTGATATCAAGAACTCATATCCTGGAAATGAATAAAAGTTAAAACGGCTTGCCATACTGAGGAGACATGCACCAATATTGAAAAGTCAGACAGTGACAGTGAGAGTGATGAGGATAAATACTTGAGTGACAATGACTGACTGTTTTGTTGAACTCTTCAATAATGAAACAAAATGCAGATTTTTTTTTCTTTTTTTCAGATTTATTTCTTTTTTTCGTTTTTTCGTTTTTTTTTTTTTTTTGGCAAATGATCCAATAAATATTTTGAAAATAGTCTCTCACTTGTCAGCCTTATTAGGAATACATTCATCAAAAGGTTTACCATTTTAAAGCCTTCATAGAAGTGAAAAGATTATATATTTTATTTTCTGTGATTTTTCTGCATATATTGTCTGCCATCTTGAATTTTGGCACTAAAAATTAAGAAAAAAATTGGAAACAGGTCGTTTTGTATTCAGTGGGATCCTAGCAAGTAAAAAAACACCAGTTGCAAAAATCTATATGAACCGTTCCTAAAATAACACAATTCCCCACACTATATAGTTTGGGAATATTCACACATAATGTATACACATAAAACATGATATAAGAGTTTTAAAATCAAACATTTTAAAAGAGAACAATACATCACCGTTGTTTAAACCAATGAACATTAAGCTGTGTCGTCAGTAAGTCGTTTCCCTTCATGCTTTTGATCAGCGCAGTCAGTGGAGAGCAACTGCGCTGGACTGCAGAATCCGACACATGCGCCTTGCGCTCGCGAGAGTTTTTTGACATACGTCAGCATGACATCAGAGCAAGGCGGACCGCAATCGGACACATTTCTAACCGGCATGCATCTCGTGCTGATCACCGGTGATCGGTTCTGCGCAGATTTTGCTCATCTCAAACAAGCCTATTGAACAGAGAAAGTCTAATGAGGGGAGAAGTGCAACTCAATAAACTTCAGGTTGCAGTTCCACTCTGGCTCCACATGAGGGCGCTCACTGGACGAGTGCAGAATGAATGGAGGTCTATGGCGCTATACACACAACACAGCTGACACAGGTAAACACACAACACAGCTGACACAGGTAAACACACAACACAGCTGACACAGGTAAACACACAACACAGCGGACACAGGTAAACACACAACACAGCTGACACAGGTAAACACACAACACAGCTGACACAGGTAAACACACAACACAGCTGACACAGGTAAACACACAACACACCTGACACAGGTAAACACACAACACAGCTGACACAGGCAAACACACAACACAGCTGACACAGGTAAACACACAACACAGCGGACACAGGTAAACACACAACACAGCTGACACAGGTAAACACACAACACAGCTGACACAGGTAAACACACAACACACCTGACACAGGTAAACACACAACACACACAACACAGCTGACACAGGTAAACACACAACACAGCTGACACAGGTAAACACACAACACAGCTGACACAGGTAAACACACAACACACCTGACACAGGTAAACACACAACACAGCGGACACAGGTAAACACACAACTGGGCTCCAGACTGCGACCAAATGGTCGCATTTTGCGACCAAAATTTGAGAGTGTGCGACTGAATTTTACACCCAGTCGCACATGTGCGACCAGTAATTTATTTTTTTATTTTTTCACGTTAAACGTGGAAGGGGCGCGTCAATGAATCTGGAATGTGTGGCAGGCCAATGAGTGTGAGAAGAATAGGGAATGGCCACTGTAACTGGCTAATGTGTGGAGGGGGAGGGTCCTAGAGATAATCGAGCGCGCGTAAACGTCCGTGGAAAGGAGACGGAGACAAATATCAATGTCACGGACAGACACAATCGGATGATGATGATTCAGAGTCAGAGGTTTGTAAGGTGATAAAGGCCTGAACCCACTATTTTCGGGAAGACTGGCTACGAGAATTCAGCTGGTTGAGGTACTGTAAGGAGATGAACTCCATGAGCTGCGAATGTTGCAGTGGCTACCCCAGAACTGCGGGGAAAACGAAGTTTGCAGACAGTGCAGGCACTTCGCAGTTTAAACACTCAATCTCAGCCTCAAGCATAGAGTATGCCGTGACATGTTAATAAATAAAAACAAAATGAAAGTGGAAAAAACTGCGCTACTCAGCACTCATTCTGCTTCACAGACTGTTTAATAGTTCGAACCAATAATAGACAGCGCAGAGCTCCTCGCCAGTCGCGGGCCGATCGCGATCACGCGAAACAGTTACATCGTGGAGATCCAGTGAAGAAATCCATTGAGTTCGCGACAGAATTAATAACATTGCTGCGAGATCCAGTGAGAAACATTCAGATTTGACGCAGAATTCTCTGTTATAAACCATATAAGATCAAACAGCGCTGACGTGGAAACCAGGAGAAACATGTGCAATGAGCGAACAAGTTATTGAAGGCTTTAGGTCCACAGATTAGCAACAATCACCTTGGATTTACTGTAGTAACACTAACTGTAACTATGGTATACTGTGGTTATAACAGTAGCCTACACATATTTTTCCAGCACTTCAAAACTATATTATCATATTTAAATGTTATTTTTAATAATGTGTTGACCAAACATTTTTTGTTCATCCTTTAAAGACCTATTTATAAAACTAAAAGTTTCAAGAAGTAGGGAAACTCACACTTATTTAAAAAAAAAAAAAAGATAAAGATTAAATTACTATTGTAAACATAGCTGCAGAGGACGCTTACTGGCTATTTTCACTCCCTAATATATATTTTGTTACTCATTTTGCTTTTGAATTAATATTAAGACATTATGAATGATAATAATTAAAGTTAACTTTATCTATACACCTCAAATTAAGCTCAGTGCTTTGTCATCCCACAGTGCTACCAAATACTTTCTGTAGAACTTAGTGCCACTGCCCTCAAATGTTAGTCTGGAGCCCTGTGAACTTAAAATAAAACTGCACATTGTAATTTCTGTACGTTAAGGCTATTTATTATCAAAGCATTTGTCAGTAATACAGTTATTTTGGGGGAAAATGTGAATAATTGCATTGCAAGGTGATTTAAGGTGTGCCCCTAAATTTTCTGCTTGCGCTCCTAAAATTTTAAGTCAGGGGCTACAGCGCTCCTAATAAAAAAAGTTAGTCTGGAGCCCTGCACAACACAGCTGACACAGGTAAACACACAACACACCTGACACAGGTAAACACACAACACACCTGACACAGGTAAACACACAACACAGCGGACACAGGTAAACACACAACACAGCGGACACAGGTAAACACACAACACAGCTGACACAGGTAAACACACAACACAGCTGACACAGGTAAACACACAACACAGCTGACACAGGTAAACACACAACACAGCTGACACAGGTAAACACACAACACAGCTGACACAGGTAAACACACAACACAGCTGACACAGGTAAACACACAACACAGCTGACACAGGTAAACACACAACACAGCTGACACAGGCAAACACACAACACAGCTGACACAGGCAAACACACAACACAGCGGACACAGGTAAACACACAACACAGCTGACACAGGTAAACACACAACACAGCTGACACAGGTAAACACACAACACACCTGACACAGGTAAACACACAACACAGCTGACACAGGTAAACACACAACACAGCTGACACAGGTAAACACACAACACAGCTGACACAGGTAAACACACAACACAGCTGACACAGGTAAACACACAACACAGCTGACACAGGTAAACACACAACACAGCTGACACAGGTAAACACACAACACAGCTGACACAGGTAAACACACAACACAGCTGACACAGGTAAACACACAACACAGCTGACACAGGTAAACACACAACACAGCTGACACAGGTAAACACACAACACAGCGGACACAGGTAAACACACAACACAGCTGACACAGGTAAACACACAACACACCTGACACAGGTAAACACACAACACAGCTGACACAGGTAAACACACAACACAGCTGACACAGGTAAACACACAACACAGCTGACACAGGTAAACACACAACACAGCTGACACAGGTAAACACACAACACAGCTGACACAGGTAAACACACAACACAGCTGACACAGGCAAACACACAACACAGCTGACACAGGCAAACACACAACACAGCGGACACAGGTAAACACACAACACAGCTGACACAGGTAAACACACAACACAGCTGACACAGGTAAACACACAACACAGCTGACACAGGTAAACACACAACACAGCTGACACAGATAAACACACAACACAGCTGACACAGGTAAACACACAACACACCTGACACAGGTAAACACACAACACAGCTGACACAGATAAACACACAACACAGCTGACACAGGTAAACACACAACACACCTGACACAGGTAAACACACAACACAGCTGACACAGGAAACACACAACACACCTGACACAGGTAAACACACAACACAGCTGACACAGGTAAACACACAACACAGCGGACACAGGTAAACACACAACACAGCTGACACAGGTAAACACACAACACAGCGGACACAGGTAAACACACAACACAGCTGACACAGGTAAACACACAACACAGCTGACACAGGTTAACACACAACACACCTGACACAGGTAAACACACAACACAGCTGACACAGGTAAACACACAACATCCCTGACACAGGTAAACACACAACACAGCTGACACAGGTAAACACACAACACAGCTGACACAGGCAAACACACAACACAGCGGACACAGGTAAACACACAACACAGCTGACACAGGTAAACACACAACACAGCTGACACAGGTAAACACACAACACAGCGGACACAGGCAAACACACAACACAGCGGACACAGGTAAACACACAACACAGCTGACACAGGTAAACACACAACACAGCGGACACAGGTAAACACACAACACACCTGACACAGGTAAACACACAACACAGCTGACACAGGAAACACACAACACACCTGACACAGGTAAACACACAACACAGCTGACACAGGTAAACACACAACACAGCTGACACAGGTAAACACACAACACACCTGACACAGGTAAACACACAACACAGCTGACACAGGTAAACACACAACATACCTGACACAGGTAAATACTCGTGCTAGAAGAGTTTTTGTTTTGTTTTGTTTCTGGTCCCGCTGCGGATGACACGATGCCATCAATCGGTATCTCTGGTCGTAATCAGCCCTTCACTGACCAATCAGCGTTCATTAGCAGAATGCTAGCGTGTTATGGGCAACAGCAACTCAACCTGTAAGACAGTCCCTCCAGGATTTCACGATTTTTTTGTGTGATTTTTGCGATCAAAATGACTGATTTTGTGGTGGTAATTTCAAGAAATTTGTGAAAAAATTTGCGATTTTTATATTTTACAATTAGGACAAATTTTCTTTCGCCATGTTTCTGACAGACCGCTCACAGACATCACGCGTGCGCACGTCACGTCTGTGTCCACGTAAAATGCATTGAAACTTTAATTAAACTAGAGATATTTCAATTGGGTGATTATAATTTAATGTTTTGTGAGGTCTTTTTCATTTTTGTGATTATTTTGCGGTTAAATTAGGAATTATGCAGGATCGCAAAAAAATGCGACAATTTGTTGATTTTGCGTTGTATTCAGCGATCGCGGAATCGCGAAAAACTGGAGGGACTGGTAAAAAATCGAAAGGACATAAGTACTGGTTCATTCAACTTTCGACCTATAACCCATGTTGAACTTGCAAAACCTACAATCAAATCTGAGATTTCTCAACAGCAATCGGGTGAAAGAGAAAAATTTAGCCGTCTAGCTCCATAGACTCCCATTCAGTCTGCACTCATGGCGAGCGCCCCCAGTGGAACTCTGGTGGAACTACAACCAATAGGACTTAATAGGGCGTTGGAGTGAACAGGCTTTCCATAGACGGGCTATCGGAGCTTGATTCATTTTGCCATAACCACGTGATCTGTGACATCCGAGGCTTCATTTCCACACACAGTCACGTGACTGCTTCTTATTCAGATTCAAAAATACCGCGAACCCCTTGAACAGGTTTCGAGTGTCATGCCCTTCGGTAGTAGTAAATAAAAAAGAAATAGACTTAGCCCTCACACTGTTGAACAAGTTTCTTTAAATTGATTAAATTACCCACAAAATAAAATGTTAGCTCCCCAGTTCACAAGCACTTCACCATTCCACACAATTTTATTTTATTTTGATTATATATCCCTACATGAGCCTTGCCTATGAACTCGTAGGACTACTGAGGCTAAAGTTTATGTGAATAAGGCTGCATTTGTATATCAAAGCAGATTCATAAGAATTGTTTCTGTACAAGTGAATTAGTCCCATTTATTATTATTTTTTTTTTATAAATTAATTCATACAATTAATTGTTCATACATTGTATAAGAACTACATCAACACTAACAAGAATTATGAGGATTAATTGTATTGCTTTGTGGTTTACAGAGCACAAAGTGATTTATAAAAAAAAAAAAAAAAGTCTTCTGGGACAGAAAAGCAGCTTTTCCACCTTTTGACCACAAGATGTCGTTAGTGTGCAACGAGTTGAAAAGCTTTGAGTAATGAACCATTTTACAATACAGGCGAGGGGGAAAGCCCCGGTGCTTCATTTCACCATCACTATTATTTACTGAAGCAAAAAAGTTATCCAATACTAACTGGGCCTGCGTGATAATGTATTTGGCCCCATAGTTACTAATTCCTCAAATCTCTGAAACTGTATTTATAATGTTGTTCAGCTGGACTAAACACAGCCAGTCCTGATCACTGCAGCCCTGTTCAATCAAATAAACACTTAAATAGGACTTTTTCAACAGCATGAAGTTGGTTAAAAGGTCTTAAACAGTAACACACTATTGACAAAGGTGAAAGAAACTCCAGGAATAATGATGGAAGACAGTGATTGAAATACATCCGTCTGTGATGGATTACAAATCTATTTAAAAGGCTCTTGGACTCAAAGAACCACAGCGAGAGCCATTATATCCAAATGGAGAAAACTCGGCACAGTAGCAAACCTTCCCAGAAGTGGCTAAAAGTCACCAAAGGGCCAAGAACAACATCGTAGGAAATGAATGGGTCTGAATGTGTGATTGGTGTGTTTCTCTGAGTCTCTGCACACTAAACACACTGGCTGTTTGTCCTCCAGACAGAAGAGTTTGAGTTTCTCACTGTGTAAACTGCAGATCTCCTCAGATCCTGATGAATGTTTCTCATTTCTCTCCTTCAGGAACGACTCACACAAGTTTTTTAATGTGAGACTAACTGGAGGATCTTCTTTTGAGGATCTCCTCCTGCAGACAGGACACTCCTGAGTTTCCTTAGTTTTCCAGAACTGTTGTAGACACTCTTTACAAATACTGTGACTACAGGACAGAAAAACAGGAACCTTGAAGATTTCATAGCAAACAGGACAAATATAATCATCTTCAGCTGCTGAAGCCATTTTCACTGTTTGAGTCTCGCAAACTAAACTCTACTTTCACTTTCTGAATGACGGTTTTCACAAATGAATCACAATGAGAATCAAAGATCTGCTGTCAGAAATTAACATCACAAAAGTCCTTCTGTAAAGTTTTTCTTTTCGTTCTCCATTGATTGCTTATTCTTTATTGCTTTTGTTGAGATAAAGTCGGTGTGACAGAAAGACAATAACAAGTCAGTCTCTTCCTGGTTAGTGTTGTGAGAGGGAGGAGTTTATGATCACCTTTGGGTGTGAACAAACAGGAACGTAAGGATTTCTTCAGGTAAAATGTATTCAAAATGGACATGCATTGAAATGTGAAAAAAATATGCTGTAAAACTTTGAATAAAACACAAAAGAACAAATAAAATACAAAACTATTAATTATAAATGATCTCAAAATGCTTATACATGTTTTATTTACTGCTTCTTTGTGTTGTGAGAGGGAGGAGTTTATGATCACCGCAAAAAATGCTTTTCTTACTTAGTATTTTTGTCTGGTTTCCAGTCCAAATATCTAAAAATTCTTAAATCAAGATGCATTTACTAGATAGGCTAAGTAAAATATTATGTCTTGTTTTCTGGGGAAATAAATCAAATTAAGTAAGTTTTTTTTGCTTAAAATAAGCTAAATTATCTGTCCATGGGGTAAGAAAAATAATATTAATTCAAACAGAAACAAGATTATTTTTCTTACCCCATGAACAGATAATTTTGCTTGTTTTAAGCAAAATCTCACTTAATTTTGATTTACTCAGTAGCCTAGTTGAACTCAGTAGTTGGCCTTTGTGCTGTACAACAGAATAAATATCTAAAAAACTAAAAAAGAGTGCAAAGGAAGTTTACATCAAAAGCACCAATCATAAAATTCAACATTAATTTTCTGTCATGCTCAAATCTTTGTCAGTGTAATGGGCAGGAATAAAGATCTGAGTGACTTTGACAAGGGCCAGATTGTTATGGCAGGGTGACTGGGTCAGAGTATCTCTGAAACTCAAGGCTTGTGTGTCGCTGCCGGTCAGCAGTGGTGAGGATTCACCAACAGTGTCCGAGGAGGGACGAACACACACCGGCAAAAAGGTGTTGGACACCCAAGACTCATCGATGGACGAGGGCAATGAAGGCTATCCCGTCTGGTCCGAGCCAACAGAAGCTCTAGTGTGCCATAAGTCACACACAACTTTAATGATGTTATGGGAACAAGAAGAAGTTTTCCAGTGCTCAAGGTCGCTTTACATGGGAGGAATGTGTCACAACACACAGTGCATCACATTCTGCTGCGTATGGGGCCAAAGACCAATCAGAGTGCCTATGATGACCCCTGTCCTTCTACGATATCTGAGACAATATATTGTTACACCCCTACAAATAATGCATACTAAATGCATGATATACATGATGTATTATTAGGATAATGACAGGAAATGTTTTTTATTAGCTCTAATAAATTGTCATTTGATCTGTTTATTATTTTGCTATGAAATGTAAAAAAAAAAAAAAAAAAGTTTATGGTTTATTTGAGGAATTGGAGTCTGTTAACTACTGAACTTTTTTGCCTTATTTATTGCCTTTTCCCCTTTCACATTAATAATCATAAATTAGGTGTAATTCGAAAACTGAAAACTGTTTTGAAAATTGACATTGTATAACACTAAACTTAAACTTGTATATTTATCTTTACACTCCTTTTTGAAGCTCTTTTTATGAACATCTTGGGAAAATGTTATGGGCACTTTTTTTCCATTACATGTTTCCCCAAGAACACATCAATATGTAAATCAAATTATGTATAGATATGTTGAATTGAATGGGACTACACATTTATGGCAATTTTACCCAAATATTGTATGAAGTAAAATGGTGTATCAATTCATTCTATTAGGCCTATATCTTTTATTACATAGTTGAGAATCATCTTTATTCAAAGGTTGTTTAAAAAAATCCAGAAACATAAAAACTCCCAAAATAAAATAAACATAAGTTATATATATCAAGCATTTTAATGAGTTTCAGGAGCTTTATGAAGGGCAGTGTAATCTCACATGACCGGAAGATGGCGACAAAACATCATGAAAACACACAGTCAGCGGTGGAGCATTACAATAATCTCTGAACACAATATTTAACACACACACACACACACACACACACACACACACACACACACACACACACACACACTCTTGTTGACTCCTTTACCTGTTTATATTTGGTGTTCATTTATGAAAAAATGACAGGAATGATCGAGAACTTGGAGCAGAAATACCAATGTAAGTTTATACTGTTTATGCTAATTCACGTACGATCTATATCTAATTATTTTCTATTTGCCAATTATTTTTATGATATAATGGCTTAGTATATCAAATTATGAACAAATATAATTTTCCCGCCAAACATTTAGCAGTTTGTAGCATACATGCTACAACAGAGATGCTAGTTTGACATATAGCTATATTGTTTGCTTAAGCCTTAATACAGATCATAACATCTGGGAATAAATGTGGCAAATCAAACCTGATGAGAAGTGTCCTCACTTCATTATAGTCTTGCGTGAAAACGAATTAAAAGTCATTAATAGACATTAACAGATGTCATCATTTATTTACTCACCTTCATGTTGTTTCAAACCTGTATGAGTTTCTTTCTTCTGCTGAACACAAAAGAAGATATTTTAAAGAATATAGGTATTCAGACTTGACTTCCATAGTAGGACAAATCCTATGTTAGTCAATGGGGTCCATCAACTGTCGGTTTACAATATTCTTGTTCTTGTTCAGCAAAAGATTCATACAGGTTTGAAACAACTTGAGGGTGAGTAAATGATGACAGAAATGTCATTTTTGGGTGAACTGCCCTGATTAAAGTCAATGTGACGTCCCAACAATGGAAGACACGAGATCTCCGCGGCTTCATCTGGCTTTAGCTCCGTGAATGACTGACCCGTCCCACTAGTAATTAATTTAAATTGACCATTACGGCTGCGAGGGAGACTTGTGATGAATTTTCCCAATATCACCGGCTCCCCAGAAGGCCCGTCGCACACCTGGGAAATGTATGATAAAGCCTGATTGGCCGTGGAGGAGCTACCTTCCCAGCATGCACTGCGGCTGAGTTATGGCCGCGCGGGCCACCTCACTGTTTGCTGGCATGTAATTTGAATACAGATTAGTCGGCCCCGGTGTTCCAGTGCTCTGGCATTACCATTACAGGGGACAGTAATTTGAGTGATGAACACACGGGTTATCACAAGGTCATCACCTTCAGCGAGGTACGGGTGTGTGTGTGTGTGTGTGCCAGCCAAAACACTCCTGGAGCCACCAGCCAAGGCCTTCGATAGCATAATTAGTTCCTTTAATTAAGAGGTGAGCCAGCTGATTGAATAAATCCGCTGCTAATGGAGCATCCGATCCCCCGTCCCAATAGCATGCGTGTGCTTCTCTCCGGCCCTCGCGGGGAGTCGGGAAAACGTTTGCGGATTTCCTCTGAACTTGCAAACTCAATCCATCCTAACCTTTAAAATCTCGTCTGAAGACGTTTTTGATTTTTATGGCTTTTTAAGATTTCATTTTTAAAAAGAAGTGATAGTTGTATGATGATTTGACTGTATTGCTATTGTGCATCTGCTGATTTCGTTGCATTGTTCAGTCCTTTGCTCTACAGTGTAGTTACAAACGTAACAAACTCTAACAAATGTTGTTTCTTTGCAGAATGGACAGATTTTCAACAGATTAGTGAAGACAGGCTGTGAATGAAAGCTTCACTGTTAAGGTGAGTTAGAGAAATATGTGTAATTGTATGTGTGTCAGCTCCAGTTTTAATAATCATGATGTGATTTTAGTCGCTCTATAAACGTGTGTGTCTGTCCTCATCATTTTAAGTCTTAATATATTGGATAAAATATATAAAAATATGGTAACACTTCAGTTTAGGGTCCAGTTCTCACTATTACCATAACTAGTTGCTTATTATCATGCATATTACTAGAATATTGGCTGTTTATTAGTACTTATAAAGCAGATATGAATGCCTTATTCTGCATGACCATATTCGGCATGACTTAATCCTAAACTTAACAACTACCTTACTAACTATTAATAAGTAATTAGGAGTTTATTGAGGCAAAAGACATTGGACACTAAACTAAAGTGTGACCAAAAATAAGTTAAACTTACTTTTTAAGAAAATTATGTTTTTAATATTATCAATAAAATGTATAATTTGATATATATTAACGTAAATTGTAAGCACTGTATTAGTTGCCTTTAATCTCAGTTTAGTGAACACACGGGCGAATTTAAATCGTTTCACTCTGGTTTGTTGATGTTTCTTAAGATCAACTCTAAGTGAAAATTCTTCTCAAATATTGTCTTAAGAACTTTTTCTTTCTTCTTAAGAAGAAAATGGTTTTGGTGTTATTCTTGCTGATCGACTCAATTGCAACATCTTTTTGCAGATTACCATAATAATCATAATAACACTCTAATGCTTAATATTTGAACTGAGCTGATAAATTGATTAAACATCTGACCTTTGATGATCTTAGACAAGTCTGAGGTTATATGGATGTTTACAATGATTTTTAAAAACATTATTTTCAGGAATTCAAATTATTCTTGTGTTTTGTCATTAAAGCAATCTAGAAAAAAGATAAGACCATTCCTTTAGAAAATGTTTTGGGAATGCAAAATATTATTAACTTTATTCTTTAGATTGAAAATAAGAATAAAATAGCAGTTATGAAGACTTTTTTTATTTTTATACTTTTATGCATCTGGCATCTTTTTCAAATTTAAATATTTCAAACAAAACTTGTTCTTGGGAATATCGTCTTAAAGTCCCCCTGCAGTCAATCATTTCATCCCTTAAAATTAATCTTTGATAATCAAACTGACATATTTAAACATTTTCTCCCTTTGGAAATGTCTTCATGCCTTAAAATAGCCTGAATGTAACTTGACACTCTTGCTACACAGATTCATGAATATGCAAATGAGCCTGGAATTGGTCACATGTTTGCAGGAAACAGGGGCGTGTGTTTGAGACTGTCTTTGGTTCACTGCAGTTTTAAGGAGAAAATACTCAGCAATGCTGTCGACTTATGAATTTACACATGGTTTGTCTTAAAGCGTATTAAAAACACCACACAGACACATAAACAACATTAAAAGCTGGATTTTCACCACAGGGGAACTTTAATTGATAATCAATTTATAGTGTTGTTGTCCTTTACATGTCTGTCCTTCCTGTTCGACTTTTAAAAAAATTGCTTTAACTAACAAAAGCCAGTTTCTCAATGGCATCACCTTCCAGGAAGTGACATCATTTTGGAGGGAAAACAACCATGCAAACATCAGTCAGTGGAACTGATGAATTCTGTGATGATTTTGTCAAAACCTTCCATTCTGTTTATTTATTTATTTTTTTAAATCTAAATTAATTTCAGCCAGCTGTCAATCCCTTACTCAGTGAGCTATTGGCTAAATTTAATTTAACCTTCATATCTTTGTTGTGTGCCTGAGCTTGAATAAAGCATGTTTCTGCTATGGCCTTTTAATACAAACACTTCCTGAAACTGCATATTGGATTAATCCTGGGGTTCATAAGGCTCTGCAGAACAGGGATGACCCCGCACTGAAGCTCATACTGTAGCCGGAGCTCATGCCCTCGATTACGCGTCGAGTGCATATCTCGCCTCATCATTTCTGCATTTTATGGTGGTTAACACACCTCTTGACTCCTGTGATCTTTTAATCCCTGTGGGCTATTATTATTGCCATGAGCCTCCCCCACCCCCCACCCCTTATTCCATCATTGGCTTTATCTGTTTAAAGGCTACATGCACCTGTGCTTAATAGATATGCACGAATACGCCATTCTCAACATTTTTTTCTGGCTTCCCTTTGAGTGTTCTTATGCTTCGGTTCGGCTGAAGATTAAATATGTTGAAAGACGAAAGAACATTACAATATTTGAACAGCAGCCGCGCACGTGTGCTGGAATGGGACTTATCTTTTTGATATCCTTTCTAGCCTTCTCACCGGGAGATAACAGCATGTTATCTACTCCAAAATCCACCCGACATAATTAAACAGCAATGATCAACTGATAGTTATAAAAAAAATAAAAGTGTCCTCCTTCAGCAGTCCTTCAGTGCCTCTGAAGCGAGACTCGATCTCCTCGACACCTCACACAAAATCACACATCTTCAGGAAGGGTTTTCACCAAGTGCTTTTAAGATGGTGTGCCACACTAAACAGAAGTTCTGGGATAAAAGTTTATAGTTCAGATAAAAACACTGATGTCTACAGTAGCGATTAAAATAGTTAATCACCCATTGAAAGTAACTTGACGCTTCAAATAAAGATTGTATCAATTACATAATTACACCAGTAGGTGGCGACAAGTGACCGTTAACCCTCTGGTGCTCTTCGCGTCATCAAAAATGACCGATTTTGAAAAAATGACCAACCAATGAAATAAATTTACTATATTTTTGTTCGGTAATGTGTTTTTATCTAATACTTTGTATTTTTAGGGGATTTTATGGTACTAAATTATATTTACGTTGTATTTATAATCCATTTATTTTTTATTATTATTATGAGCATAGACCTGAAAATTTTATTTCCAACTTAAACTGTGGTAAATCTTGAATGCTTCAGAGCACAGACTTCAGTTTGATCTCTTTTTAAACACGACACTTGGCTGATTATTGCTGAAGTGAAAAACTTAAAGGGTAACTAAACCCCTGGTCAGAGCTTGACTCCACCCACTGGCAATATTTGAAAAATGCTGGAAAAGTAGGCAGAGCCCAGTGGAGAGGGGGCGTGCATCTGAGACGTATCTCTCTGCAGGCAAGGGCGTGGTTAGCTGGTACCCTCTGACGTCAGAGTGTACCACAACTTCCAATAGGAAAATTCAACTGCAGTAGCCACTGTTCAACCTGAAGAGGGCAGCACTCAGACTAGTGCTGGGCGGTTTGACCAAAAATCAACATCACGGTTTTTTTCTAAATTATACCGGTTTCACGGTTTTTACCGTTTTTTTTTTTTTTAAGCATGATGGGTGTTAACCACATTTTCTACTGAGTGAGAGAGGAAATACTGGAGTAACTTAGATTTACTTATAATGCCCTATTTTATTGTCATGAGTGAATATTATAGAAAAAATCCACACTAATATTAATAATACAGGTTTGCAAGGCTGTTTACAAAGAGGTGCCAGCAGGACGCGCTTTAGGAGCGGCAGAAACAGTGGTTTCCCCGGTAACGGCTGTACACAAAACAGCAACGCTCATAAACACTGCTTTATCAGGAAAGATAAAGAAAGATTCAATCGTAATAACAAAGAAACTTTTCTAAAGACCGTCAGTTCACTTCAGATACGTTAATACAGTATAAAAACACGCGCGCCGCGAGAAAAAAAGACACTCTCACCCCCACACGTCTCGTGCCCATTCTAGTCAATGCTTGTGTTTCAGATCGACGGAATAAAACCTTGTTGCAGCTGTAATGCGCCGCAGACGTGTGTTGTAAATGAGGGGTGAGACTGTCGCGCAGCGCCGCGTTCCGATTAAAGCGACATACACCGGTATTGCGGTATATTAAAAATTCATATCGTAACAAAAATAAACACCGGTATTCGGTATAAACCGGTAAACCGCCCAGCACTAACTCAGACGTTTTTACACCATATTTAGTCAAATTAAAATACTTTAAAAACAAATGTCAAAAGAATTACTTGAATCAATGAACAGCACTAATAAAGCCCCATTCTTACAGATCATTAACTAAAAAAAGTTGGTTTAGGGTTTAGTTACCCTTTAATAAATGTTACAGAATATTACGTTTATTGTTATGAAAAATGCACAAAGATACTATTTTAAATTTTTATATGAAATATATATTTTCAAAAACATGTTTTACTCTAAAACTGCAAGAAAATCAAAGCCATAAATCTAAACAAGCTCCAAATTTGAGCCTGATATCTCAAAAAATGAGCTTTGAGTGATATTTTGTTTGGCCGCAGTACCAAAACTTTCCACTAGATGAAATTCGTCTCCCATTAATTTCCAATGCGCTCATTTTTGCCCATGAACTGTATGAGTGTGACTAGTCTTTTCTGGACCATTTAATGTTTTTGAATCCTGTCCATTATTATTTATTTTTTTTGTGTTCACACAGCAAGTGCCAAAACCTTTACAGAGTTTCGTACCATTTCAATTATTCAAAAATTCAAAACAATTTTCACAAAAGAAACTTTTTGCTGCAGAAATTCTTTTTTTGCCTCAATTTGCTAATTTTCTTAAAGGTGTGTAAAAGTCTGTTCTGCAACACCAGTGACTCTCAAGCAGGGACATCTTAGCATGACATAAAATTATTCAAATTAATATATTATTTATCATACAATTAATAGTAATAAATATGAAATGATAAAAAAAAATAACTCTTTCCCTGCCATTGCTTGAAAAAAAAAAAAAATTACCAACCCCTGGCCCCCTGAATATTTTGTTGTATGAATATCTTAACATGCAATATATCAAAAGAAAGAACAGGCCCTCTGCTTTTATACAGAACAACCCGTTTTATTCTAGCTTCATGCATTCTTTTTTATCAACACTTGAATATGGGCAAGTTTCATAAAAAAAAAAATCAACATTTTGAGAAAAAAGCTGAGAAAATCTAGCCTGGTTAAAACCAGACCCTTCTCAGTTGAAACTGAGTGTAGGGTCTGGAGAAGCTATGTAGACAAATCATTTCCAAAGGGGCGTCACCAACCAACGTAGCTCAGCTTGATTGACAGGTGATCTGACCAATCATACTTCGCCATCCGCCATTTTGTCCGACAAAGCAGTCAGGAGAGTAGTAACAGGATTTGAACTTGAAAAACGGAGTGTACTGCCGCCTTTCCGTGGTTAAAACAACATTCCTTCTTATGTTTGTTCATGTTTATTTGAGGCTATGAATTAACTAGTAGGAAGAGATGATCGGTTCACAAGAACAGCTTTAACTGATGCTCTACAGCGATCTGTCACGGCACATTAAAGAGCAACAAAACTGTATTTATTGTTTAAATTTCTTTTAAAAAATTACCAAATTTGAAAGCTGAGACTTTGTTTAATATGTTTAATATCAAACGTAACCGAAAAGTAGCCTGCTCTGTCCTGGGTCGACATTTCATGCAGTAACATTAGGCAGTTTTGATTTATATGCTGTTTAATGTTAATAATCTCCTTATTTTACATATGCATATGCTTACATATGATATCGCCTGTTTCTGCTTCTTCTTCGCCTGTGTTTGATCCGGAGATTCAGTACTCTTTCAGAAGATGTGTAATAGCGCCCCCTACCGTATAACAGTGAAAACACGGAAAGCCAGACTGTTCCGTAAATTGCGAGGAAACAGTTAATTACTTAATAAAAATAGCTTAAATAAATGTAAAATATAAACTTATTTAAAATAAAAAAAATACATAAAACTAAGAAATCATATTTATTTTTTATCCCCAAAATAAATATTGTCTTTGTTTGTTTTTCCAGTTTCTGACTATAATAACCCCCCCCCCCCCAAACACACACACACACAAAAAACATTTTTTTGTCATAATTATAGCGGAAATATCTAACATACAATTATGTTAGCGAAACACGGCACAAAATAGATTCTGCAAAAAACAATGACTAATTCCAAACAGGTTTCCTGAACACTTCCTCCTTGTCTGTCACTGGTTAGTCAAACATATAGTCCCGCCTCAAAGTCACCCGAGTTGTGTTGGGCTGTGTTGTTGTGTCGAGGTCATATATGTTCTTTTTCATAGTCTTGATGTTGTTTCAGGCTCTACTAGAACAGGTTTTCCTGCTTGAATGTTGATTATTTTCCTCATATTCTCCATTGTTGCGGCTCCTCTCTTCCCAGTCTGTCAGTAACGCTCTGTTTAGCTCCTGTCTCTATGAAGCCCCTCCTTCTGAAAAGCACACTGTGCTCTGATTGGTCGGCTGGAGCAGTGTGTTGTGATTGGTCGAGAGCTTCGAGTGTGTTCGGGAAATGTCCCGTCCTTTACCATAACCGCCAGATTAACACACTACTGACTAACTCAACCAGGCCCCGCCCCTTTATTCTGCATATTAATTATTATAATGAGGAATATTGTGACGTGTTCGTTCCGGGAGAAACTCAAGACTATAATGGAGGCGTTTCAGGAGTTCAGAAACAGAAACACTGATATAGAGAAGAACTCAGAGCTTGTTCATGCTCAAACAGCAACATCACACACTAAACACAGATGAACATGTGAAAACAGCAGAATATTTTTAACAGATGTGTTTTGGTCACGGCACATTTTAGTCTCGGAAAATTAAACCAGAATGCACAAATTGTCACACAGTAAAAAAAATATATATGTTGGGTTGGGTTACACATATTGGGTCACTATGTTGGGTTATTTTCCAAAAATGTTGGAAATGTTTAAATATGTCATTTTTAAGATCGTTGGGTAATTTTAATTTATAGTAATAACCTGGCTGTTGGGTTAAATACGTATGTTGTATGTTCACTTGTGTATTTTGAATGTATGTACACAATTATGTATATTAACATTAAATTCTAGCCTCCACAAAATTTAATTTGTAATTTAAAAATATATTTGTTGCGACATATTTATTGTTTTATACAAAAAAAAAACAATCTGTATTTGAAAACAAAGTGTATTTTATTAATTAAAATAATGGCATAAATAAAAATAAATAGTTAACTTAACTGCTGGGTTACTTCTAACCCAACTGGCTTTTAACCCAATGCATTCGGTTAAAATAACCCACAGTTGGGAAGGTGCTACACCACCCCATAGTTGGGTTATTCGTTGGGTTATTTTTTAACCCAACATTATTAAGTGAGCATGCATTTGCTTAAATATGAAATACTTTCCCTGAATCTACAACTGTAGTAATTAAAAACCTCTTCAATCCAACTGTACTCTCTATACATATCCGTTTTGTAATAGATCATTTGTACATAATTTGTACGAAGCCTCAAATGTTCATATAAGCGAGAAGCGTTTGGCACCACTGCAGGCAAATGGCCATCAGCAAGTGTTGAACCTAAAGATTGAGAGACGTTCATAAGAGTTATGCTCCTTTTCTCTGACTGTGTAAAATGCATATGTGATTTATTTAACAGCTCTCTTATTGTGTTGAAAATCTCATTTCAATCACACATGGCAGTGCATGATTTAAGAATGCATTGTTTAATGGGCTTGCCATTCCCAAATTTAAACTAATTCAATTAATCAGCAAAGCATTCAGTGTGCCTGATGTCTGAAACTCACTTAGGCAAACAAAGGCCTTTTAATATAAATTTTCCACAAGATTTCTTTATTGATTTGGTGCAAAATGATTTGTGTGATACATTCACGCCAATCAATAAAGGCCAAGTCAATAGTGTTTATAAAAAATCATAGCACCATAGATGAAGTGTCAAGCAGCTTCAGCTTAGCATTGACCCGCAGCGTATACTACATTGGAAAATACACTCATAAAAATCCACTTGGCACATCATTTCCCGAATGACCTGTTTGATGGGTCTGACCAATACATTGCATTTATTGGTTAACTGATAAAGCAAACTTTTTATACCTGTAATGATTATGGCAGTAAAGTTATAAAAACTTCAGATGCACAGTGGAAGTAGCAAAAGTTTGTGTTGTAAGAAGAGCAGTCCTGTGTTGTTTATTTGTTTTGGCAAAAGTGTTTCCTCTACGAGTTCCTATATGCATGTAGGTCAGGGGCCCAGGACCCACGACAAAGCCTCAGCAAACATACGAGAGAGGATGACTTAAAACTTTTCAAATTAATATATTATTAATATAATTAATATTGAAGTTCCTCTCTTGTCAATAATTGTATCCCTTAAAGGAGAACTCAAAAATCCACTGGTTGACGATCACACGTTGATCTGATTGGTTATAAGGTAGTTTGTGACGTCAGAAACACCAGCGATTTCAAAGCGTGTGTTTGAGACTGTCTTTGGTTCACTGCAGTTTTAAGGAGGAAATACTCAGCAATGCTGTCGACTTATGAATTTACACATGAGTTTGTATGAAAGCATATTAAAAACACCACATAGACACATAAACAACATTAAAAGCTGGATTTACACCACAGGGGAACTTTAAAAACATTACTCAAAATGATTAAAATTATTTTTAAACTGTTTTAGTCTATGAAAAAGATTCAAATGAAGCAGCTTCATCATAATTATGGCAGAAATATCTTACCTTAAAATTGGGCTTCAAAAATTGTGTTGGACCTTGAGGGCCTTTGAGTCAAAAGGTTAAAGGTCCTGTTCTTCGTGATCCCATGTTTCAAACTTTAGTTAGTGTGTAATGTTGTTGTTAGAGTATAAATAATATCTGTAAAATTATAAAGCTCAAAGTTCAATGCCAAGCGAGATATTTTATTTAACAGAAGTTGACTACAGTGAACGGCCCGTTTGGACTACATCCCTCTACTTCCTTCTTTAATGACGTGACGTCAGTAGAACAGTTTTTTGACTAACCTCCGCCCACAGGAATGATCCCTCAACTCTACCGAAATTCGTGTATGTACTTGCGCACTTCTAATAACTTACTGTGTTTACTCAGCTCTTACAGTGATTTTCTGAAGTAAAACTGACGCTTCATCTTTTGTGTGATGTACAATAAACTTTATTAAACTCATCAGTACATGTTTGATCATCATTCGGACAGCAGACTTGTAGGCTATTAATAAATAATGGATACATACAAGCAGATGACAAATACGTTATAATAACCGTAATTAAACTACTAAACCATACCTGTTTCATCTCTATACAGCACTCTGACTCTGTAGGCATTATTGTCCGACTCGAAATGAACACCGTTACTGAGAGTTTCTGATATTATCATCATTCCGTGAGATGAAAGTGTCCTGAGAGACTGAGCGCGAGCTCATGAAGCTCCGCCCCCTGTGTCGTCCAGCAGCAGCTCATTTGCATTTAAAGGGGACACACTGAAACAGCGCGTTTTTCTGAGCCCCAAAAAATGACAATTTAAACATGCTGTAAAAAATGATCTGTTGGGTATTTTGAGCTGAAACTTCACATACACACTCTGGGGACATCAGAGACTTATTTTACATCTTGTGAAAAGGGGCATAATACGTAAGGGATAATCGTAGAGGCAACCACCCTCCGCTTCGCGTCGGGTGGTTCTTCGCCTCTACGTCGTGCATTAAAATCCTTTAATGCATGGCTAGCCGTGGATTATCCCGCTTATACCTTGGTTATTTGCCAAGTTAAAAATAAGTTAAAGCTGTAACTGATGTTTACAGTGTAATTTTTTAACAGACGTGTAGAAATGACGGTTATTTCTTAAGTTTAGGCTCGTCAGTTCTTGCACTCCGTCCGCTTTAAATAAAGTAGAGCCATCGGATTGCTTTTATTTGAATGAATTCACATTTATTTAAATTCATTATTAAAAGAGAGAGAGACAGAGAACTGAAGGAGAAGGAACAGAGAGAGAGAGAGAGAGAGAGAGAGAGAGAGAGAGAGAGAGAGAGAGAGAGAGAGAGAGAGAGATGCGTGCGCGAGTTAACGTTACCTGTGTGTGTCGATCTCTTCTTTAAAGTCTAGCAGCTACAGTCCCCTCGTTGCTTAAGCATATAGCTAACTTAATGATTCTTTAATGGATTTATTACAATTATTTATGAATGACAGGCAACACTGACAGTGACAAGGCAATCTTTATTTGAACTAATCATGTCATTTATTTATTGTTAATTCTTTGTGCCGCTTTTTGTCATTCAACATCTTCTCCAAGTCTTCTATTTCATCTTGTGCCTGGGCCCATTTCTCAGAGTTGCCATATTCACCATACAAATTAAACGATATGCAAAAATCATCCATTTAGCCTACCTAAACGTTTTCATATGCGTCTCTCACTCTGCTTGCAAGTGTATCTGTGTTACTATGGTTACCAATGTAGCGGATTAATTTCGAACTGTAATCAAACTGACTGGAACTACCTGTGCATTAAACGGTTTTACTGCACACCTTCCAGCCAATCAGAATCGAGTATTTAAACAGCCCATGGTATAAGGGACCTTTAAGAACCACTGATGTAGGACTTTGGTGTTTGCAACATGTCCAAGAACGATAACTATAACAATAACTGTATTATTGTCTTTACCAGTGGACGATATCCTTCTGTTTATATTAAGCGCTGCAGTTTGGTCTTTAAAGCAGGATGGATTCTGATAAAAAAAAAAAGTGATTTGAATGTTTCTCTGCGCCGTTATCGTTAAAATCATCCCGATGTGTGACATTTGTTATGACATCCACTTCAAACATTACAATGCTCATGATAACTTTCCTTAACTTTACAATTAGTAAATCCACTTCACCAGCTAATCACTCTTCGACAGCGATGCCATAGAAATATGCAGAGCTACCGCAAAAACAGAAGTTCAGACACAAAAGGTCTGTATCTATATGGCGCATAAGGTCTGTATCTTTATCGTTATAGTTATCAATCTTGGTGTGAACAGGCATTTACAAAATTGTGTTACTCCCTAAAAAGTAATGCCTTTTTTATTGAAAGTAAGTGAGTGAGTGACATTACTTATACGTTAGTTTTTCTCATCTCAAGGTCAAGATCAAGGTCAAAGTCAAAATGTATTTATATAGCACCTTTTAACAACACGAATGTTGACCAAAGTGCTTCACAAGTAAATCAAAAGATACAAAAAAAATCAAACCAAACAATAAGAACAGAACAGGCTGGGCTGTGCTTGCTTGTTTGTACGTTTTTAATGAAAGAAAAACCCAAATAAGCCCCAGGCTGACAGTAAATCTGTACAGTAGAGAGCGCTCCTCAAACTAACCTCTCAGCTGCTCTAGATCACAGAAGAAGAAAGTTCAACGCTCTTACTTCAGCAGTAAAAACAAAAAAATTAAACGCAATGTGATGTTTAACTTAAGGCTGGAATACACTACACGACTTTTGCTCAGAGTCGGCAGTAGTTGCCGAATGTCTGTGTCGGTCTTCAGATTTTGTGCATTGGGAGTTGACAGAATTCACAGAAAGTCTTGTAGTGTATGATGGGCACAGACTCCATCCAGTCGGAAGACATCAGAACATGTTTGATATTCCGAGCCGATTTCAGAACACATATAGTTTGATGCATCGCTAATAAATACTGTACATAATACAATCACAATACACTGGCTAGACAATGGAAATCAATGGTGCAAAGTCACAAAGATAGAGAAAAAAAAAATGTAGATGACTTCCGAGATCGGGTAAAGACAAAAAAAGAAGGAAAAACATTGATCATGGATCACGAGCTTGGCGCTTGACGAGTGATCATGTTGAGAGATTAGGATATACCATGCATGAAATAAATGTGTTGGAAAACGCAGAATCTGCCGTTTGTTTAGTAAGTGTTAGCAGCAGTTTCAGTGTTCACACAGTGGGGTTAACGCTGCTCACTTCACTCCCAGCTCGAAAGATACGGAAATCCTTATACAAACGGAACAATATTGGGATCAAACTTTATCTCTTTAAAATATCTTAAATATTCTCACATTTCTCCTCAAAAGTTTTTTAAATTGTGTTCAGACAAAGTTAAAGATCTTAATATGGACTCAAACATTTCTCATCAAACACTTGCCAGATTACATGATCTGAGTTATGCTATCTGCATTAATTGCATATCTCTTTATACTGTATATGTCAACAATTACCTCATTTGCATCTGTTGTTATTTATTCTAATTAATTTTAGGATGCACATCTGAGACAACGTTCATAATTAAATAGAAAAGCAACTAAGAACTGCATGTCCAGATCTCTGGAGCTGTGAAAGAGAAACCTTTGAGCAAGTACATTTTTAATGGATTTTGCAGAATTTATTAGCACTTTGGTTTTGTAATGTGTACAGTTAGCCAATAATATCACCATTTACTGTTAATTTGCACCTTCAACATATTTATATAGTATATAAATACAGTCAAACTGTACAGTCAAACATCACAGTTTATTCTCTATAGTTTAGAAAATGGTGATAAAATGTGAGCAGAACTCAGAGTTATGAACTCAGTTGATATTTGACTGGTTTTGTCCGTCCTTCTGTTAGACTGTCTCACACATGAATTATGTTGAATATCTGTCAGCTGTTAAATTTAACTACTGTACACAATTAGATAATACCAGTTTAGCTCAACCAGTGACCAAGCAATGCTTCATTGTGTTCAGTCTGTGTGTAAAAGAGCATTAGTTATTAAAGAAAACACACTTCAGCAAAACATGATCAGCTCAAAGTGTCTGAATAATTTTTGGTCCCAAATTTTTATACATTTTTGGGTATCATGCATCACAGTTTACTTTATGTTGCTCTCCTCACTTACAGAAATGAAGTATAGTGTCCTGCACACACTAGTAAAAAAATACAAACAATTATATTTGATGTCTGAATAATTTTTGGTTTGTCTGTAAATGATTTGATCCTTGTATTCCATATAATGCAATAACTCCACCGAACGCTTGTTTGGGTGTGAGCGAGCAGGCCGAGCGCAGATGAACTGTGGACCGAGGATTGTGGGAGGCTGTTTCGGGGTCAGTCTGGCCAATTGCACTGGGCCTGCTTGGCTGGGTTTGGTAGGGTAAAGTAATGTCAGCGTGAGGACGATGATAAATTGTGTTTGTTTAAGCCATCATTACATTGTACTTTTCTTCATGGAGGTCAGTATTTAATAACAGTTGGAGTTGATTGAGGCGCGGGCGTCCCCACTGGTCAGCTGAGGTGACGGGCCATGACTGCAAACATGGAGATATTACAGAGCTGGGATGTTGTCGTAATCTCACACAATCTGCTGCCTGCTCTAGTGTGTAATGTCCTGCTGAAAACTTTCGCTCAGGGAGACCCATGAAGGTTGGGGGGGAAAGCGGGCAGAAATCTGGGGGCTAGTTGCTTTAAATTACAGCCGACCAGTGCACTAAGTGAATAACCTCTTCACATCAGCACTTTATAAACTCAGGATTATTCGGTTAAAGTCTTTTCTTCTCTATTGTGACGTATATCCGACTGAAACGCTTCAGGAACAAGAACAAATGTAGGGCGGGGCTTGATTGTGTCTGTGAGGAATTGATTGGATGATTGTGGTTTGCTATTGGTGGATCTCATGTGAGTGACAGGTTATAGCCCCGCCCTCGTCATCAGAGAAGAGAAGAGATGCCGCTGAAATTATTCTGATTCAAGATTACCAGAAACATGAATTTAACAAAAAACAATGATGTGCTCGAATAAATCATGCAAATCTGCAATAGACCTATTCCATTCCGGGCTCTTTAAAGCAGACTGGATTCTGATTGGCTGTCAAAGTTTTTATCGTTCATCAGTTGCAAAAAAAAAATTTGTTCCTCTGTGTCATTGTAAATAGGTTCACAAATAAATAATGTTGCAAATAAATGTGCAAATCATTGTTTATTTTTTTCTTTGTCATTATGAGGTATAGAGTGTAGATTGATTTGATTTTTTTTTTAAACATTTTAGCGTAACATTGTAGGGGTATGAATACTTTTGCAAGGCACTGTGGTTGTGATGTGGACTTCATTATTCTCACAGAATTAGAACAGTTATTAAAACTTTATAGTTATTGGGGACAAGTGACTGTTCATTCATTCAGTAGATTTGTTCAAAAATGCTGATTCAACCAGTAATGAAACAAGTGAAGAATTTATTATTGAGTCATTGAATCATTTCAAACTCCATTCAGAGTAATTAATTCAAACTATAGTCTCACATAGTCAGATCTATATATAGCCTAAATATACTTTATGATCAAACTATCATAACGGTGTGATTTTAATGAGCTCATCTGTCGACATGATGCCGCTGAATCTCAGCTCTGCTGCAAACATTTCCACATCACTGTGATCGGATGCTTTCTGAACTGCTGTTTTCTCACCGCTGTCAGTTTTGTTGTGTTTATTTTGTTATTGAGAGGAAAGTGTGCAGCACATATTTACATATTCATCTAAACGTCGCTCTCATTAGTGTGGATGGCGTCGGGTGTTTGTTAACAGTATATCACTGTACAGGTATTTACAACTTCTTTTTACATCTAAGCGAAGAACGTAAAAGACCTTCGCTGTGAGTATAATCAGGTATTGAATCACGTTCAGTCTCTTGCACGTTACGTGTGCACGAGCGCGAGCAATAAGCGTCTGCTGCAGTTCACTTAATGGCCACTGGTGTCGCTAATAACAAGGGTTTCTGAATTCTACATATAGCCCCTTTAACACTGATAAATCGTAACAATCAAAGTGTCAAGCAACTTGCATTGTTGCATTCACAGCCCTGCCTCTGCTCTGGTATGGGATGCCCACTCTTCATGATCCATTCAAGCCATTTTTATCTTGTTGAATGTCCTGTTTATCTCGAAAATACGTGACATTTCAGAACTAAAATGGTTTGTGAATGCCATTTCATGTCAATGTGAATCTCCATCTCCCTTGTCTGTCAAAACAGAAGTAGTGAGCAAAGCATGCTCAGTATATAAAGGCCAAGCTTCTTTCTCTGATACAGCACATGTTTAAGGGAATCATACCAGCTCTGGTTATGCTACATACTGTATGTTACACTGACAGTACCACCTACTTACCATTACCATTACTGTACTCACTTAACCCAACTATGGGGTGGTGTAGCACCTTCCCAACTGTGGGTTATTTTAACCCAGTGCATTGGGTTAAAAGCCAGTTGGGTTAAAAGTAACCCAACAGTTAGTTTAACAATTATTTGTATTTATGACATTAATTTAATAAATAACATAGAATTTGTTTTCACATACAGATTGTTTATATGTATAAAACAATAAATATGTCTCAAAAATATATATTTTTAAAGGGCACCTATTATGCCCCTTTTTACAAGATGTAATATTGGTCTTGGGTGTCCCCAGAATGCATTTGTGAAGTTTCAGCACAAAATACCCCACAGTTAATTTATTATAACCATTTGAAAATGTCATTTTTGGGGCCTGTTTTAAAAAGAGCTGTTTCGGTCTATACCACCTTAAATGTAAATGAGCTGCATATCCCCGCCCTGCTGCTGGACCCAGATGATGAAGAGAGCAGTGTTGCCAACTTAGCAATTTTGTTGCTAGATTTAGCAACTTTTCAGACTACCCTAGCAACTTTTTATTCAAAAAGCACCTAGCAACAAATTTTCTGGGAAAGCAATTTTTTAAATTTATTTGGCAACTTTTAGCAACTTTTGGAAAGTGATTCTAATCCAAACAACACACGTACAAGCTAGCTAAATAGACAGAGCGGTTCATTCATAATTCCTTAAGATCGCTGTGGAAATGTGGAAATCGCCATAGACAGTATAAGAAATCGCTGTGAAAACCGGAAAACAAAAGACAACGAGCGCAGGGGTGGGGCTACAGGCACAGAGGCTGCTGGCGGCAGTAGTAGCAGCACGCATTTCAAATTTTTGGCAAAATAATTTAAACACATTTCATGTTTCACTGGTTGATAAGAAAATAGCCTACGTTAAATGTAATTGTAAAGTGTTTAACTGTACAACATCAATGTTGTATTTAAAAATGAAAAAATCTGATAATGAAAAAGTGTTGTTTGTATTACTTTTACAAATACTGTAGCCTATGTATGTATGTATACATAATATATTTATTTATTTTTAATTTTTTTACAAACAAATCTAAATTAGCATTTCAAATAATATCTATGTATTACATAATGGCGTAGTGTTGCATTGCGATTACGTAATGACGTCATAGCACAATGACGTCACAACATCATTTAGCAACTTTTAGCAACAAATTGATCTGCCTTTAGCAACTTCCCCTGAAAATTAGTTGGCAACACTGGAAGAGAGTCTGGCACAGAATAAACACGAATGAGAATGGACTAAACGTCTCGGAATGGTTGTTTGATACATTTATGTACTTACAAAGTTTTAATCGAGTTTCCTTTGCAATTATGGATGTGCAACACACACACACACACACACACACATGAACTGTGATAACGTTCGCGCAATTTTTTGAAACTACACACGCACAAATACTGTGATAACGTTTGCTAAGTACAAACGATTTATTGATTTTTTTCTTAAGGGGAGGGAGATAGACGTTTATATAGTGTCTATGGAGATAGAGCAGACCTTAATTTATTTACATTTGTAATTGCTGCAAAAAAATGATAGCCTACGTGACATAAAACTGTCTGACGTTGTACCCTTTATCGGGCGAGGAACCATATTTGGTAACTTAATCGCGCATTCAAACTGAGTCTCCCCTGCCTGTTTGCGTTGTCATATGAGCGCATAGATTTCTCCTAGCCAATCAGCGAAGATCAGGCTACGTCACTGATAGTCACATGATGGCATCTGACCAATCAGAAGTTGCGCGGAACATTTCAAACTTCAGTGTCGTTCCGGATATTGGAAAGTGAGGTTATGCGCTACTACCTACTCCCGTATCAGCGCTAATAACTTCAAAACAAAAAATGGTGAATTGATGAAACTTACACATTCTATGGTTGAATAGTTGTGCAACATGTTGAGATAGGTGTTGTTTGCATAGATTTCTTAAAAGTATTGATATTTGTGGCATGAAAAATGGTGAGACCATATTTGATCATATGCCCTGTTCACGTAAGATTAGCAAATGTCCATATTTGGACATACGCCCTATGCGTATAGAAAAGCCATACTAGGGTATTTTTTCTACAAATAATGCATTATAACCACAGTCTATGATTATAACGTAGGACAATAGTATTTACTAGTGCATTGGATGTTATCACAGGTTTGAATAACATTATAAAGTGATTCAGTGGGAAACGTAACACATTTATAGACATTTTCAAGCCATAGCTATATTGAAATATGTGTGGTTTTGGTCAGTTTTATGACCTAAACCTTACCCTAACAGGTTTTAATACTTTATAATGATATTTTGCACGTCTTATTATATATTTGCCCTTTATGTGTAAGTTTTATGCCCTTGAAACAGTTTTTATCATAGTTAAATGCCATGTATTGGTGTTTTTTTTTTACTGTGAGACTTATTACTGCTAAAATAAGTGGTACCACCAGTACTTGACCATACCAAAGATCAGTAGTACAGATCTTTTATAAATGTATACATTTATTTATAACATTTATTGTGCATTTATAAAACATGAATCATATTAGATTTTCTTAGGAGCACAAACCATAAATGAATACCCTATATAATAACCCTAAAAATGTTCCTAATAATAATTTTAAATGTTCCTAATAATAATTTAATTAAAATGTTCCTAATAATAATTTAAAATGTTACTAAATAAATATTTTTATGTTTTTAACAAGTTTATGTGTTTTTATTATATTTTTATATATACAGTTTTTAAGGGAAAAACATTACCCTAGACTGGCGAGGAACCATATATGGTAACTTCATTGCCCTTGATTTCCAACCTAAAAAAATATATTTTTTTAAAATCTCACAAATGTTTAGAAGTCTTATAATATCCTCCAATAACACTCTATGGTTGACATTTAGAATTTCAAAGTATTTCAATGAGTGCCCTATAAAGGGTTAAAACATCCTATGACGACGACAATAAATAGCTTTAGACGCATTTGTTGTTGAACTGGCTGACATCGATTGAAATGACTATTTGCTCAAAAATCATAAAATACACTTACTTCTTCTGGAGGTGACGTTGGATTGCGAACTGTAGGCAACGATCCACACTTGAGGATTAACTTTGACCCTCGTTCACTAAACAGTCAGTCAGAACATGATTCTCGTATTTAGGAAGTTTAAGTGGCGCCTTTTCTTCATAAATAAAATCCATCCGCTGTGTTTTCAGTGGCTCTGATGTCAGTGAAGACTAGTATGTCCATTCTTACATCCCACAACAGAACACCTACACTTCTTAGGAGACATTGATTACACACCGGCTGTCGTTGAAACAATGGAGGATGCAGATCACCGAGGGCGGGGTCTATGCCAAAACCAGATGTCAATCAAATCACGTCGGTGGGGCTTAGCTCATTTCTACGTCACAGTGAGGGAAATCTAGAACAGGGTGTTCTGAGACAGTGCTTATGATTTATTGAGATTGTAAAAAAACTACTGGGTGGATTTTTATCATTCTAGGGTGATTTTGCTCACACACTGCCAACACACATTTATGTTCAAACACCATGTAAAAGTGAATTTTGCATAATAGGTGCCCTTTAAATTACAAACTAAATATTGGGGAGTCTAGAATTTAATGTAGATATACACAGTTGTGTACATAAATTCAAAACACACAAGTGTACATACAACATACATATTTAACCCAACAGCCGGGTTATTATTAGAAATTACCCCACAATTTTAAAAATTACCCAACAGTTTTGGAAAATAACCCAACATAGTGACCCAATATGTGTAACCCAACGGTTGGGTTAAAAAAAATAACCCAACATTTTTTACTGTGTCGCAATGCAAACACTAGTGAAGAGGTAACGGAGGGCTAATGGAGGCTTCTCCCCGGGAAACGGCTGTCAGCGGCCTGTCACCTGTTCACTATCCCATCACCATCTAAACAGTGTACTTCTGCTGGGGACATATTCTCCGCTCGAGTGGAGAGTGATGGAGATCTAACCCAGTCATCAACCCCCCTCCAATGATGTGACCTGCCAGATATCCTTTAGCTCCTCCACCACACAATGGTCATCCCACCAGATACACAATAAACAAGCAGATATCAGCCCGTGTTGAGGGGGTTTTAGGACAGGAAAGTGATTCTTTCGAGCTGTCAGATGAAATCATGTGTTTTTCTATGATGGCCAGACACTCAGCCAATGCACTTTCACTGACATTTATGAACACATGCCAATACTGGTAAAGCTGCTTTATAGGAAATACTATACATAATGTATTATGGATGCAATAAGATAAGAGAGGGAGTGCTATATTATAAATATAGTCACGAGGCAAATTCTTGATAAAACATTTTTTGTGATCAGAAACTGTTGAGTCAATCAGAGCAAAATTGTGCCACAGTGTTTTACTGTTCAGGAACACAATATCACTGACCACTGAACTGAGGCAGGAGAATGCCGACAGCTAAAGTTTCAGTCTTATTGCAGGTTTTTTAGTTTTTTTTTAATTACCTACCTATAATATTTCTACTTCGAGGTTCTCTTACTGTATTTGTTTCTATTGTGCACCGGAATTTATACAGTATGATATAAGAATGCAGAAGAAAACAGCCCTATAGTAAAGAATGATGTTTTGAGCTGGGCAGTGTTTCATTCTGACCACAACATATTGTCCTAAACGCCACTGGCTCATTCATATGGATTTTTCAGGAAAACTCCAGACATTTCCTTGGAGGTTCTTAAGAATGTTGCAAATCTTGAAAAATTTCGCAAAAATTGTCTTAGAAACATCTTATTTTTCTTTTCTTAAAGGTACACTACGTAAAGTTTGTTTGTTTACATCGATACAGTCGATACGTCATCAGTTCTTCTTCCCAGACTTGTTTTTGTCTAACCGTGATTCACTATGGTAAGCCTATATAAGTGTTTATATTTTAGTCCTGACGGGATTGTTTTCACAGGTAAATTGCGTACATGCGTCACTCGTCTGTGTGTGTCTCGTCATATCCGTAAATAGAGTAAAGTTGCTCCGGCTGCTTTGACGTGTGTGTGTGTGTGATTTGTGTGTGTCTGGTGTGGGAGTGTCAGGGGTTAGTTGAGTGTGAATAATCTCTCTGTCTTTAGTTATGAGGAATAATCATATTCATCCGCAGTCACACAGAGCCGAAGCACAACCAAAACAATGTTCTTCCGCAGAATGCATCCGGTTTTTGTTTTTTAACCTCTAGAGGGCCAAACGTTACAGTGTTTCTTTAAGATGAAAATAACATGCTTTGGTGTTTGGCTTTCTGGGATAAAACAGGCCTTGTATCACCTACAGATTATAACTCATGACAATCACGACTGGCTTGAAGGGAGTTCAACACTGGCTGACGCGGTTATTAATGCTCACTGTATTTTAAATAGTTATTATAGTTAAAGAGCCTGTCGCATGATGAGCGGTCTGTTGCATTCATGCTCGTCTTTCTTGAAATCTTTACAACGTTGAACACAAAATGGTTATTAATATGATTAGCCTTTTGCTTGACTATGTTATCAAACAGCTAATAATGTGTTGCTAATGTTACACAAAGCATGTCTCAGTCGCTGTTAATGATATGCTAAAGCCCGCCGGCACGTTGATCTGATTGGTTACATGGTAGATTGTGACGTCAGAAACACCAGCGATTTCAAACAGTGGTAATCGTTCTTTACAACGTGGGACATATTAAAGACACCACACAGACACATAAACAACATTAAGAGCAGCCCAAGGGCATGTAGTGCCACCAAGTCAGAATGAAATGGAAATTCACCTTATTTCGTAAACACAGGTATACGTTTCATTTTGTTAATTTTTTTGACCATTTCTTCTTTTATGATTTACATTTACATTTACATTCAGTCATTTAGCAGACGCTTTTGTCCAAAGCGACTTACAAATTAGGACTAAATTAAGCGAGTCATCGTGAAGAGGCAAAAAAACAATGCAAGAAGTGCTCAAAATATGAAGTTCAGTCATTGTTCAGAGTAGCATAAGCGAGGACATAAAGGAAAGGATATAAAGGAAAAGGAAAGTTTTTTATTTTTATTTTGATAATCCGTTACACTCATATGTACATCACAATACAGAAGAAAAGATCTGACTCTTCTTCCATTTCATCGTGACTTGATTTAAAGTCCCCCTGTGGTGAAAATCCAGCTTTTAATGTTGTTTATGTGTCTATGTGGTGTTTTTAATACGCTTTAAGACAAACCATGTGTAAGTTCATAAGTCGACAGCATTGCTGAGTGTTTTCTCCTTAAAACTGCAGTGAACCAAAGACAGTCTCAAACACACGCTTTGAAATCGCTGGTGTTTCTGACGTCACAAACTACCTTGTAACCAATCAGATCAACGTGTGATCGTCAACCAGTGGATCTCTGAGCTGAGTGAGTGAGTGGAGGCGGGGCTCATTTGCATATTCATAGAACCGCGCATACTAAATGAGGCAAGGGTGTCGAGTTACATTCAAGATATTTTAAGGCATTTTTTTTCAAGGAAAAAAGTTTAAATGTAATTTTGGTGATCAAAGATGAGTTTTAAAGGATTAAATTATTTACGACAGGGGGACTTTAAGTAATTTCGTCGCACATCTCCCTGTGTTAGTCTTGCTAAGTGTGAAACCAGAACGCTTGCTTTTGGTAAACTGCAAGTCTGTAATTCCTTTTGAGAAATCATAGCGATCCTAATAACATTACCTTTACATCTGTACCATAATCATTTTATCATCATTATGTTTATTTTAATGAATTAGTTGACAGTCAAGATGAGTCGATAGCGCAATAATGAAACATTTACGCTTTGTACTGTCTGCAGCGTATACCTGTGGAAGGCAAATGACAGCACAATCCCATGGTACAAATGGTTAGTATTTTAAATCATATTAACTCAATTATAGCTATATATTTTATGATTGCCAGGCTCACATTTATCACAAGTGCACTGAATGAGGTTATGTCAAACATCAGGCGCTGAAACTATGACACTTCATTAAACGGCGTCCATAGCGGGGTACTCAATCCCAATCCACCAGAGACTGCCCGATTTTATCAAAAGCCCTGGAAATTGAAGCCATCACTATAAGGTGTCTGGGAATTAAAGCAGTTCAGCCAGCCAGGGAGATAGAGCTTTTACAACACAGATCTGGGATTTTTTTGTTGAAGACATTATGCATTGAAGGAAAGGCATCCTATCGGGAAAGATATTACTGCATTTAGAAAAATCTTTTTTTGAGAAATGGCCGTCCCAGAAATGGTTAGGAGAGACAACGGTGTGATAGTGCTGTGACAAATGTGGCTGAACGTCCACAGAACAGACTGGGATTTGAAAACTTTTGATTTATATCGTCATTTGAAATATATCTCTGTTTGTTTGCCATGGATTTTGGCTATACATAGCTATTTTTTTATTTCTTTTTGTATTTCTAGTTATTTAAATCGACATGCACTATTACAAATAAAGGTTCTTTATTGGCATTGATGGTTCCATGAAGAACTTTTAACATCTATGGAATCTTTCCACTGGACAAAAGGTTCTTTATTCTGGAAAAAAGGTTCTAAAAATAGTTCGGTAACACTTTCTATGAAGTCCTTGCTTATAAATATGTATAAATGGGGCTATAATTCATTATAAGTAAGTATTACTATTCTGTAAATATGTTTATAAAGACTCATTAAGACCTATACTGCATTATAAGAACAGTTATAGTTACATTTATATTATTTATATAATTACTTATAAGTCATGCATGTGCTTTTTCAATACGTATGCTCATAATCCATTAAACACTGATTTAATTATACATAATTGAAAACAGATCCAGAGACATTTGTTTGCTGTACCAATTAGTTGTCAATTATGTCTTTAATGGCTAATATTTGCATTAGAGGTCATGAATGGTGATTTATGATTTGTTAAATCTATATCTCCTCAGCCATATGCATGCATGCTTATAGCAGTTTGGAATTAAATATTGTTGCAGTGTTTTGCTATTTTTTTTAACATTACAAAAGATAAACATTTTCAACTGTTTGTATTATTGACTTTTGTTATTTTATCTCAGGAATTATGTTTCATTAGTTGCATTTACAAGTAAAACTTGATGTATAGTGAGCACATCTTCATTATTTCTTAACATTTGCTTTAGGAAAATTGCATATGTTTTCACTTTACATAGACATTAATGATGCATTTATAGAGTTAACTGTAACTGTATTATCACTCACAATAAGTATTTATAAGAACACAACACAGCTATTAATAACAATATATTCACTTATTTGACCCAAAATCTGAATTACAAAAAAGTAATTTTAACTATAATATAATAACATCATTGCAGGTTGCATCTTTAATGCATTAATGGAACCATACGACTGACTAATTAATACTTATAAATCAGTGTATAATGGATAATGAGCATACGCATTGAAAAAGAAAATGCATGACTTATAAGTAATTATAAAAATAATATAAACATAACTATAACTGTTCTTGTAAAGCAGTATAGGTCTTGATGAGTCTTTATACATGTATTTAAAAAATAGTAATACCTATAAATAAGTATAAATGGAGCTATAATTCATTATTAGCATGGGCTTCATAGAAAGTGTTGGCAATAGTTCTTTAAATAACTGATCACTGGAAGGTTCTTTGGGGAACCGATGTTATTTCAGTGGCAAAAACCCCTTTATTTTTAAGAGCGTACCCTAAAAAAATGTGAAATGCTAACCAAACAATCTCCCTTATAATATAAAAAAGATTGGCAATAGCGAGTTTGGTTTAACAGATAAAGCGAGAATATCATTTATCATCAGGAGCTTGTGCTGCTCCCCTGATTTTGAAGAGCTCAGGTCAAAACAAATGACACGAATGGACAACGAGCCTTTTATTTACCTTTGCCCCGCGCCACAAAGGCCCATTTTAATGTGTGGCTTGTCTCGGCGGGGAAGGTTACACTGTACTCCATTGATTTAACTACCTCAGCCAAATGAATATAGCCGTAACCCAGGACATACATGTAAATTGAAATCAAGCAGCTGATGCATAAAACCACCATGCAGAACACAAACCGTCCCGTAGCCCCTCGCCCTCTCTCCGGAACAATGGCAAGGGAAATGTTTAAAATGGGAAGTATTATAGAGCTCATCCAAATGAAGGATGTCCAGAGATGCATATAGACGTCTGCAACAATTCACGTTTGAAAATACACATCAGAATATTTAGATTTATGGCTCATCACTAATTGCAGGCTTTTACTTATTATTTTATGGGGCGGAAAAATAATAACCTAATACGTTTTATCTGTCTGCCACTAAGGTCAGGGTTGAGGGTCTTGGTTGCAGTTTTGTGAATATAGATAGATCAAAATATAAAGTCAAGGCAATCATCTCTATTAATAGAAAACGTTGGGTTGGGTAAAAAATGTTGGGTTATTTTTTAACACAAGCATTGGGTTACAAATATTGGGTTATTTTCCCAAAAAATGTAAATCGTTGGGTAATTTCTAGTAATAACCCGGCTGTTGGGTTAAATACGTATGTTGTATGTTCAGTTATTTTGAACACTAAAAAATGCTGGGTTGTTTTAACCCATTTTTGGGTCAAATTTGGACAAACCCATACGTGTGGTCAAAAATGTAATTTAAAATTTAACCCAATGGCTGGGTTTGTCCATATTTGACCCAAATTTGGGTTGAAACAACCCAGCATTTTTTTAGAGTGTGTTGAGTCTAGAATATAATGTAAATATACAACATTGTGCACAATTATGTAGATTTACATTATATTCTAGACTCTCCAATATTTAGTTTGTAATTTAAAAATTTGTTGATACATATGTTTATTGTTTTATACAAATAAACAATCTGTATTTGAACACAGTGCATTTTATTGATTAAAATAATGTCATAGAGTAAAACAAATAGTTAACCGTTGGGTTACTTTTAACCCAACTAGCTTTTAACCCAATGCACTGGGTTAAAATAACCCACGGTTGGGAAGGTGCTACACCACCTCATAGTTGGGTTACTCGTTGGGTTATTTTTAACCCAACATTATTAAGTGAGTTACTATTGGAGTATTTGAACTACACTATTGAACTATACCCTGCTTATTTAACTTGAAGGAGGGACCTGAGCCGAGTCATATTCCTCACAAGTCAAAGTATACTAAATAGACTGCAATTGGCATTGTATTCCTCCAAAACAGTGAGACTTTATATTTTTTGTATATTCGAACATGCTTATAGAGAACACACTCGCATATGCTCTTCGTCGTAGCTTTTGAATCCCACGTTATTAGTGTCGTCTGTCGTTGTGTTTCAGTTCTGCAGGGCTGTATATATCTTGGAGTCGTTTCGTCCGGAGGTGGAGAGTTATCCCGAGGGAATTTAATTGTTCCATCTCCTTTGCCCCCGCCCATTTTAAACAGATTGCTAAAACTGTTAATTTGATCAATACCTAATTTTTTTCACCTGCCTCTTTTTTCTCTGTTAAGCAGTGATAAGCGATGGTAGGGTGGCAGGTGGAGTGAATTGTCAGATTTTTTTCCCGCTCTCTGCGGGCCCTTCTGCCATTTGGAGTGATGTAATTTATACCACAGTAGTGGCTCTGCAATTACCCTGTCTATTGCTGTCGACAGTATCTCACTATCTTTTAAATGGATCCAGCTTGACTCGTCCAGCCAGGCAAACAGTACAAATGATGCCATTCCTCATGCTGCAAGTCCTAAAGAGATAAGTTCCTTAAAGAGCGGCCCATTTATCAGTTGATACAAGCAGGATACTTACAAGCCCACTCTATTGTTTAGCTGTTTTGACAGTCAGCCTTTTTTTGTCGGGATGGTGGTGGTGTGAAGATCCCTTTTTTTCTTGTAATCATTCCATTGGGGGTGTCAATAATGGGGCTGATTTGTTTCTTAAGGCTTGAGTAGATGGGACGTCTCTTGTTTTCCAAGCCCGTATACAGATTTATATTTTAATTTCACTCCAATGCATGCAGAAATATCTTAACCTTTGGTCCGCTCTGATCACCAAGAAAATTCAGAGGTACTTCCTAAAATGACTATACTGGAGCTCTTCCAAATTAAGGCCAAACAATCTCAAGGTTCATTTATTCCTACATCACTTCTTGAATTGTGTTTAAAGATCACTAAAGCACTGTAATTTAAGCACTTAGACACACACACCACCATTTATGTCTCCCCATTAACTTGATTATTACACTAATTAATTAGCTGGAGGGAGGAATTTCACAACCAGTTAACAGTCAGATGGCTTTCCTTAAGTGAGAACAATCGTTTTAAAGTAGAGGCTGAAAACTAATCAACGCTGGAATAGAGGAACAACTTGTCCTTGAAGTATTGTGGGTTAGTTATAGAGGATTACATTCACAGAATGGGCTAGAAACATTAAAAGTAGAGTTGAAAAAGCCAGTCCCAACATCCAAACTCCATTGGGTAAATTTAGATGTGGTAATTACAAAAAAAATGTCAAAGTCCCCCTGTAGTCAATAATTGTATCCCTTAAAACTCATCTTTGATCACCAAAATGATATATTTAAGCGTTTTTTCCTTGAAAAAAATGTCTTCATGCCTTAAAACAGCTTGGATGTAACTTTACACCCTTTACATCTATGAATATGCAAATGAGCCCCGCCTCCACTTACACACTCAGCTCAGAGATCCACTGGTTGACGATCACACGTTGATCTGATTGGTTACAAGGTAGTTTGTGACGTCAGAAACACCAGCGATTTCAAAGCGTGTTTTTGAGACTGTCTTTGGTTCACTGCAGTTTTAAGGAGGAAATACTCAGCAATGGTGTCGACTAGGGTTTGGTACCGAGCTCCGTTTCGAATTACGTCGGTACTACCGAGTACCGATTCACATTAATTCAATCGGTGCCAAATTTCGGTACCTGAGAAAAGAGTATAAGACTGTTTAAATACAAATCCTGCATGTTCTGTGTGTCTCTGTGTGAATGAGTGGCGCAGACGCGCGGTTTCATTTACCACACACACACACACACACACACACACTGAAGCACGCATGATACTCGCTGTGTTTTTCAGCCTCTGCAGTCTCACTATATGAGAACATGAATGCATGAACTTCATGAGCCACTCTGAGAATCACTGAAGTTAATCAGCATTTTACAGTTTCATTAAGAAAAACTATTGTTATATCCTTAACAAACGGAAACTCAAAGGTCTTCACCACAACCCGTCAAAATAAAAGTTTGGTTTAACTTGATAATATATTACTGTTGTACAGTAGAATTTAGAATTGTTGTACAGTAGAGATTTATCTCAATTTAATAATGATACTAACACTAATAATAATAATAAATTATCAAAAAAAAATTTAAGGAATAATCACACATGTTGTAATTCTCAGTTGTGCCGCATGTTGTTTGACAAAAGAAAAGTTTAATTTCATATAAAAGATCAATTAAATTAATGTTTTATGTCTTCAATTGATTACTAGAAAATTCACAACACAAATTTGTGGAAAAAAAACAACATTTGATAGAAATGATTATTTATTTTTTTATTACTAAAATTGTTGTTTTTATTAATATTCAAGCATCACAGACAATGGCAGACAGCGACCATGGCAGCTCTGGTATAATGTCAATCACACTTCTACAAATGACTTAGTTTCTTTACAGTTATTGAGGTAAACATGCCTAAATGACCAAAAAAGGGTACCGACACTGAATTACAGGTACCGGTACCGGTTAAAATGTGAACGGTACCCAACCCTAGTGTTGACTTATGAATTTGCACATGGTTTGTCTTAAAGCATATGTTAAAAACGCATTGTGTTGAATACCCCAATGAAGGCTTTCATGCCGAAACATGCTGGTATATTTTTGACATTCAATTAACAAGTGTTGCTGGATTGCTTTATTTTAGCGGCCCAGTGTCCATGTCTGTTCCCCATGGTTACCTGGTTAAAGACACTTTCTGGATTTAAAATGATCAAGCTGTGTGCCAGCGGCTTTGACAGAAACGGGAACATAAATCTGCTTTCCTCCACCTATCTGACCTGCTTTGCTTTGTGAATGGGATTATGGGTAATAAATCAATTCCATGCTCTAAATTGACCTGATGTTCATCTCACACTCAAGGGTTGTCACAAAAGCACACACACACACGGCAGAGCTTTTTACTCCAGACTGAATTTGTGGGATTTAAAAGATTTTGAAAGCACTGGATTTATTAAAAGTAAGTCAGTGATTCGTTTTATGGCGGCTGGGAAAACTCTAGTCACACCTGATGTGGAAACTGCTTTTCTTCATGAATAGCTGACTGAATATTTCATTGAATGAATAATCATAGTCATTAATGAAAAAAGTGAAGCTGCAGAATAATGACCTTGTGAAAAGGAAAAAAGAGTCGTTTCAGGTTTGATAAAGCCTCACCGCTTGAGAGGAGTCAGATTGCACCTGTTTTATTATCTGTCCAAGGAAACAAATTTGTGTTTACAAGCTATGAGGCTGTTACAGTGAGCTCTTCTGAGGATTGTTGTCATGTTTGACGAGGTTTGAGAGGTTCATTGTGCCAAGAGTTTTATTTGAAGTAGTTGGCTCCAGGAAAATTGGGAGTAACTTCCCATGAGAAATCATCTTCTCAAAGCACTTTTTTTTTGGACTCCACACAGTTTGGCATCTTTAATTATGAGGTATTCAGTCTCTGTACTGAGAGTAAGAAGTCTGACTGTGTTGTCGCCTCTCGTTGGCCAAAAAGCTGCGCTTGAACATGCCAAAAGGACTAAAGGCGACTGTCAACTAGCATTCTGTGTTCTGTGCCTAATGTAAGTAAATATCTGTCTATATCAGCAATAGTCTATATTTGTCATTCAAAAGGCAATCCAAAACTAGGACTGTAGAGACCATAAGAAACTTGGAAAAACATTTAAAAATCTTACCGAGTGTAGTATCTCAAATAAGATCATGCATTACTAAAATGTTCTACAAAATATTTCCAAGTCCTCAGAGATTGTCAAAAAACATGTTGTATATTTGGCATGTGTGATATTAGTTGGGGCTGTGGCAGTTTATCAACAGGTTAAATGCCAAAAATATAGCTTATTACAATAAGATGTACAGTTGTTCAACAGATGCATTAAACAAGGCTTTGTTGAGTACGTCATGATGACGTGTGTCTCTGATGATCCGCTTGTTGATCGCTTGCAGTGTTTTTTCCCAGCGTGACCTGCCTCCTTTATCCGGCCTGCTCTCTTTATCCTTTCGCCCAACGATACGGCTGGAGTTACTCCGCCGAGATGGTTTGTATTCCACTTCAAATTAAACTGTGGCCGCGAGGCATTTAATCCACAGATTAGGATATTTCTCATTGATAGCCTTTGATTCAGCTTGTCCCTGTTGTCTCCCGTCCTTTCAGCGGGTTTTAAGATCTCTCTGAGCAAGAAAACTGAATTCTGTAGCCATCCGTCAACAGAGGGCTGGAATGGCCTCTCTCCATTATAGTTAATTGAGTTTGTCCCTCCATGTCATCGAATGGGCTTTCTTATCGGAGTCAACAGGGATGTGAGAGTAGACTACCTCTGCTCCAATCCCACACTCTTAATCTCACATGTCAGTCTCAGCGCTGGGCTACGACTGCGAGCGCTCCGCAATAAACGTCCCTCTTCCCACTTAATATTCGGGAAAAGTAATAACGTGTTGTTTATGCATGGCTGTGGGCATGACGTCAAACTGTGAGTGTGAATGAAATCTCCTACAGTGTGACATGCTACAGTGTATATATTCCATCGAGAAACTAATGGACAACATTTACATTTATTCATTTATTAGTAACTTTGGTAATGCTTTATGTCCTTGTTACATATGTTACATGGACTTAACATAGTAATAACAGTAAATTATGCATAATTACATGCAACTAACCCTCAACCAAACTCTAGTCCTACCCTAACCCTATAGTAAGTACATGTTGTTAATTAATATTACTCATTTCTTAAATGCATAATTACACTGTAACAATTTCACCTTAAAATAAAGTGTAACCGTAAGTTTTTGTGCAAAGTGATAATACAAGCAGAGAATATTTTACAAATGGTGAACAAAATATGGTTGGTTCTATCACATCTGTTACAGTAATCATTATGAGTGCTGTTTTTATGACCTCATATTACTTGAGAATATACAGTATGTAATATTTGTGCTTTTAAAAAAAAGAACAAAGGAGAAATTCTGAAAAATCTTGACGCATTTCTTTTCAATATAATGGCAGTTCATAGTGGCTGCTCAACTCTGAATAGGATGCCAATAGCAACATATATAAGAATAGTAAAAGTTCATTCAACTTGTGCGCTATATTTAGACTCATCTTATGTCATATAATGGTCATATGAATTGAATCTTTATTCGATTTGATATTCTTTGCTGATGTTGAAAATTGTGTACATTTAGACGTCATTGACTTCGTTTGCATGCACCCTTGTACTGCTGTTATAATGGGATTTTGGCAATATTGTCATTAAACTTTACTTCATGTAAACAAAATACTTTGATCAAACTAACGCTCATAATCGTAGTAACCATAATCGCATCAAACTGTGTGGAGTACTCCAAATTTAATCGCAATTATAGGCATGTAAAAACATCATTATCGCCGTGTATGAGGTACACGGATGACGTGTGGTGTTCACACAACTTCATGAATGAACTCAGTGACATTATTCTGAAGTTATATTATTTCTAGGGGTGTAACGATGCCCTCATGTCACGATTCGATACACATCACGATACTGAACTCATGATACGATATTATTGCGATACTCCAAGATATATGATAAAAGGCTAACAAAAATGCACTGTTGATTAAAATGCTAAATTTGGTGTTACATTGTGTGTTTAAATGAATAGTCTTGGACTTGGTGCTGAAACCCAAAGCACAGGACAATAGAGACACCAGAATAACAATATTCATGATTCTGAAGATGAAAATACTGAATTATTGTAGATGAATATGCTTGAACTCTTTCACTGACTAGATATATTTAATATAATGTCGGACACTTTTACTGGTAACATCAGACATCTGGCATTATCAGGACACACAAATATTCCCCCAGTGCATTATTATACATTATATTCAACATTATATACAGTAGTTTAATGTAGAACTGACACTAAAACTCTCGAAACTTGAATGTTTTCCTCACTCAGTAATTTTTATTTTGGGTGAACTATCCACAATACATATTTTTACATTTTTGTATTGCGATATATTGTTACACCCCTAATTATTTCTGAATGCAACGGCAGCGTAGGCAACCCCGGTTACAGCAGCATTACTATGTTTAACATGGTGCCGAATAATATCCAATACATCCATAGAGATGTGTTTTCCATTTGACATAAGTGGATTAAAAGAGTGGCCAGTAACATGTTAACACAATCTCAGCCTTAAGGTCCTTGCACACCGAGTCAGGAATTATTGCATGCTTTTTTTCGCATTCATGATTCGGTGGCTCTGAATTGTCAAAACACCATTCAAAATGCTTGCTACGGATGCGAAAAACGCAGAAAATCAAACCTGATTCGAATTTTTTTTTGACGGACAAAAGTTTCGGAGGCAGTGTGCAAGCGTGATTGACATAACGTAAGGTCGTATTTATTTTTTAACGCGTGAAAATTTCAGATGCGAATTTCGGACTCAGTGTGCAAGGGCCTTTAGATGTGTTGCCCCCGGACCGCTGGCTGAACGTCTGATGCACAAGGCACACCTGGAAGTAAAGATGCCGTGATGCCAAACCCCCTCATGGAAAAAGAAAGCCGTCATGTTTACAACTGTGACAATGAGTGTTTATCATGAGTATCTGAACGCTGGATTGATTTTCAAAAGTGTGAGAAGTTCACAGCATAGACTCTTTAAAATACATCCAAGAGTTTTACACACCGCTCAGTTATTGTAGGGACATCGACTTTACGTTTTCACACCCCTAAACATGACGCTGATCAAAATGAATTGTGATTGGTTGCTGTACATGTCAGTCAGACGGCCTCTGGGTGGCCCTTGGCCAATGTAAGTCCAGACCTTCTGCCGTCAGTCTAAATATCTGCCTACGCGAGACTAAGTCCCAAATTCTTGTCTGGAATTTTCGAACGTTAAAGAATAAATACGACCTCACGTTGCGTCAATCATGTTTACACACTGCCTCCGAAACTCATAAAACAATTTGGATGCGAATGCTTTTTTGGCATCTGTAGCAAGCATTTTGAGAGGTGTTTTGACAATTAAGAGCCACTGAATGACGAATACGAAAAAAACGCATACGAAAATTTCTGACTTGGTGTGCAAGGACCTTGAATGTGTGTGAGTTTTGTGTTGTGTGAAGAATGGCTTCATGGAGTTGGTTCTTGCATGTGCCGAAACCGAATGCAGTGCTACAGTGTGTGAGCTTCTTCATCAGTGAACAACACAACTCAGGCTCACTGTCAAAGCAAGTCTCTGTACCTGCATTTTTACAAAACTCCAAAAACTATGCATAAAATTCACTTCAGTTTCCGGCAGAACAGAATATTAAAGTAAAACACCAACAACTTATATTCCTTTTCACACAAATTGTGATTACTGGAGCAGATTATCGATTAATAAAAAGCTGTCATGACCTCAAAACATGTTTACCACATAGCAATATTCGTAACCTTGCTCAGTAGCTCACCAGGTGAGGTGAATCGCTCAGGTACGAGTCCCGTTAAACACAACTGACAATCAAAGAGCACAAAGACTAGAAACAAGCTAACAAGGCATGTTGCTTCAGCAAATGTGCTTTCATCTCACGTAACACCATCGGTTAGGTTTAGGGTCGGGTTTAGTGAAAGGGAATGGAAGTTTTTTTCCGGGAACGAACACGTCACAATATTCCTCATTTAAATAATTCACATGCAGAATAAAGGGGCGGGGCCTGGGTGAGTTAGTTAGTAGTGTGTTAAAGTGGCGGTTATGGTAAGAGGCGGGACATTTACCAAACACACTCGAAGCGCTCGACCAATCACAACACACTGCTCCAGCCGACCAATCAGAGCACAGTGTGCTTTTCAGAAGGAGGGGCTTCATAGAGACAGGAACTAAACTGGGTGCGTTTCCCGTAAAAATGACAATATGGGTCGTTAAAGGGTTACTTCAGGATTTAGCATTAAGCTTTGTATTAGTAGAAAACCTGTAGTATTTTCGAATTACCATGCTTTCCCCCCTCATATCCCCCTGAGAGGAGAGATTTATGTATTTTTTGTCTGGAAAAAATCCTCCGATGACGCAAAAATCGTCATTTTGCGTCATCGGAGGATTTTCTGTCCAGAGGCTAAAGACTACAGCCAGTAGATGGCGTTGTTCCGCATGTTTACAACCCGCCCATACAGGGTGGGATCTCACTCACAGAATGTACACAGTATCAGCCGTCTTTCTTTGGAAGCTAAGCTAGCATGCTCTTGTTCTGTGGAGAAAGCTGAATAATAGGAGAAAGCTGAGTAAGTAGGGGTTACCATCTTCCTTTTCCCGGACTTGTCCGGCGGGCGAGACTGTTAAAAATGTACGGGATTCAGCTTTTGCTTTCTGCGGTCCCCATTCATTGTTTACATGCACACCTCTCGTTTCAATCTAACTAAATTAATTCCGATCGGTGAATCTGAATGTAGTGTTTACATGAACGCTAAACAAGTGATCGGTTGATGTGCGTTTTACCCTTGCTAAGAAAATTCCCGCTCCTCCGTGAGAGATGCGAGACCCGGCGCGTCTCAGTAATGACGCCACCGGCCTCGCGCCGTTCTCCCGTGGCCGTCAGCCTCGTCCTGCTCGCCACAGTAAACATGATGAATGGCGACTGTAGAACGCAAAAGCCGAATCCCGGACATTTTGGGTCTCTAAATCCCTGGCAAACTCATCACTTACTTAGGCTAGCCTTGTTGTTTTCAACTGTGCTCTCTAACCGGTAGGCGTGGCCTCCTAAGGCAGCGAAGCAAGTGCATTCTGGGAGTTGTTGTCTTTCATCCACATAAGCCAAAAATACATTTTCTGGCTCTTCTCAGTCTAGAAAGCTCCAAATTAAAAAATTTCTCCACATTTCTTCTACTTAAATGACCTATTTTAAATACACATTCATCTTCCCAGAGGTGAAGTATCCCTTTAATGACGTCACGTGCTGGTGATGGAATAATAAATGCTAATTATCGCTAAATAATTGTAATTATCTGCTAAATATATAATGTGTTTAAAATTATTATAGTTAAATTACATAAACAGTTGCAGTATTTTTGTTGAGGACTTATCTGAGGTCTACTTCACTGTCGCTTTGCTCTATTCGATGTTTGATTCATCGCGGGTTCATATGTCACACTCCTCAAACACGGCACTGATTTCTATTTTGGGGTGAACTAGTCCTTTAAAAAATTGATTTAAAAAATGGTGGAGCTGTGGACCAGTTTCAGCAAATACGACACTTTCCCATTTTCATGCATGTAAATGTGAACAATCACGATGTTTGTCAGTGAGCCATTTATATTTCTCCTGTGTGTGTGTGTGTGTGTGTGTGTGTGTGTGTGTGTGTGTGTGTGTGTGTGTGTGCGTGTGTGTGTGTGTGAGATCTGGCTCGTCTCCAGTCCACCTCCAGCATTGGCGTCCACGATTTGCATGCCGTGTTTGTCTTTGCTAATCATGCCGTGCTCCTCCAACAAGACTTGCAACATCAGAACATGGCTGTTCATCTAATTAAGGTGCTAATTGAATTAAATGACTCTGGTAATGAGTAGACGAGCAGCATAAAAAGCAAAGAGTCAGAACAGGCTAATTAACAAAAGAGCCTGGCTTAATTATAACACTTAAAATACATGCAGCACTGCCCTCCCATATTGTTAATTGGTGCACAGGGAAATTTATGATAATTGGGGTAATGATGGCTGCGCGAGGGGCCGTTCCCAAGCCTGCAGGAGTAATTATAAAATACGACGAGTCTCGTGCGCTGCTGTTAATTACTGCTCAGAGGATTCCTTCAGTCTTCTGATGATATTTGATTTTGTCTCGTTTTTTTTTGTGGGGTTTTTCCCATTTGACACACAGTGGGGTCCAAACTACGGGAGCTCGTTTCTGCCATGGAATAAAGAAACTGTTCAAAATGTATTTATTTTAATCTCTCAATTCAGACTAGAACTTGCAATTGTGTGTTTAAATCTCACAATTCTAAGAAAAAAGTCATATGTAGTCAGAAGTTTATAATAATTTTCGCAATTGCAAGTTTGTATCTCACAATTCTGACGTTTATCTCACAAATTTCGTGATTAGTCAGAATTGTGAGATATAAACTCGGAATTGTGAGAAAAAAAGTAAAAGCAATAATTAAGAATTTTATTCAGTGACGGAAACAGTGATTTCCGGAGGGGATATCTGTTTTTAATGAACCAACAAATTTGATTAAACCATCAAAATATGAGGAAAATATTTAATGTTTAAATAAGAGGACATAATAATACAGTAATATTGATTAAGGTATTTATCTGACAAAATTATTTAGTAATAAAAGTTAAAGTAAAGATACATATTTAGTTGTACTATGCACAAGAAAAATGCATAGAAAAACATAAAGCTAACAGGAAAAAGGTTGCTTCTCTTGTGTTCATACTTTCTTTATATGACATTCTGGCCAGAATTGCGTCATCATCACAAACTCCGAGCACACAATATACATCTACACAATATATTACAATATACAAAACTACACAATATACATCACTCTCGGCCATTACTGTAATTTGTAATGCTTTTTTGTGTGTAAAATGAAATAACAACTGCAAAATAGAACCATTTCCACAGCAATGCTGTCGCTGTATGTAGGTTTGACATTTCGAAAGGTTTTCACTGACTAAACGGCAGTGTTTTGAGATGAAAAATGTGTGTTTGGTTAGCGGTTATTTCATGCATTTCTCCGGCGCGCCTCAGATAAGTTATTACAGTAATGGTGTCCACTGGTGCGGTCGGCGGATCCGCTGTAATTTACCTGAGCCAAACACAACACCCTCGGCCCCCAATAATGTCCCTTTATATTTGCGGCCCGCAAGATAAAAATCCCTAATGCCTCCGTATTAAAAGAGCTTGCCTCATTTACAAATGTAATTTGAATTGAGGATCGTCTTCCAATATCCCACTCATTTGGGTGGCGATTGAACAGGCCTGTGTGAGGAGATGTCTCTGTCCCCGTGCGGACTCGGCCCGTCTCTGCGCCGGCTGATGGAGTGATTAGAGCTGTTGGAGATTACTCAAGCAGAGAGACTGTAAATTGGCAAGGATGTTTTATCAGCGCGTGTCACAATATATGAAAGCAGATGTGCGTGCGTGAAGCTGCTCTCCCACATTACGCCGGGCCAATAATTGAGATCTTTTTTATTCCCGCAGATTACCGCTCTCACTGATCACGCTGTCACGTCAAAGTGAGCACTTCATTCGCCTTGTATGCACGCCAGATCTATTTTGCTTTGGTAATGGGCTGATATTACCGCTGCACAAAGACGATGAAGACATCAGTGTGATAGATAGGCGGAAGATTAAATGGGATCTTTATGACTTCTTTGATCATCAGTTATGACTGCGTGATAAGATGAGTCAAGTTGGGTGCTGATTTGTTCTTTATTGGATGCAAACATTAGCCAGGGGCAGCCAAGCTTGAGCTGATGCTCTCATTTAAGGTGGAACGGCGTGTTTCGTGCCTGTGATGAGAGGAGAGGATCTTATGCGTTTGACTTTGTGCTTGGAAACTGGGGTTTATTACAGGGCCTTGTTTCAGGACTGCATTTTCTTGCTCTTGTTTGAATTTAGCTGCTTATTCAAAATTGGAAACACTTTATTTTACAGTGTCCTTGTTACATACTTACCATAGTTGTAACAGTAAATTATACATAATTTCATGCAATTAACCCTCAACCAAACCCTAATCCTACCCTAACCCTATAGCAAGTACATGTAGTTGCTTAATATTACTCAGTACTTAAATATATAATTACACTGTACCAATGACACCTTAAAATAAAGTGCAACCTCACATTTGCATTTGTTTGCTTGGATTTGAAATGCTTTTAGAATTTGGTAATATATGCAATATGTGTAATACTCATTCTTGCATTTAAATTAATCATATGAAACAGTGCACTTACTGTGTACATGCATGTTTTTACATTGTACTTTATTACAGCTGATATTATGTAATTACATCTATAATTACATTGTAATTACACCTTAAACTTGTCCTAACCTTGTCCTAACCTAACCACCACGTGATTTACAATACAACATCAACACAATCAGTACTGAACCTAACTATTAGTGTTGTTTTTATGCAATACAATAGTAGTTAAAGACACCTGATATACAGTAAAGCAGGACCCTGAATTCTACATACTTTTACCTTTGTGATTACAAATATGCAAATATTGTCTGACGGGAGGGTTCAGTAGTATTTGGGACTTGTTTGAGTGCCTTTTTTGTGGCATTTATATTTTGTTTTGTTGGGATTGATTTGTTTAATTTTTATTATTATTATTATTATTATGTTTTACTCTGATTTTGAATAACCTGATTTCCTTTTAGACTTTTAGACTGGTCCAGATTAAATTTTTATTTTATTTTTTGTGCTGATTTTTGGAAAAAATCTGTGGAATTTATTTCAGCAGATTTCTCATACACTGTAAAATCTAATAAGTTAGACTTACTTAAAAAAAAACATGCAAATCGATTGCCTAAGAAGGAATAGTATGTTGTACTGACTTAAAATGTTTAGTTAGTATAGTTCACTTACACAAGAGTTCTAGAAACTAAAAAAAGGAGTAAATAATAACCAAAATTTAATTGTTACCATTGTTCTGGTTTGTAGGCTGAATGTTGAAGTCTGTGTGTGACTCTAGCATGGATAATTGCAGGATATTGTCACACATATGGAGGGATTATATCAACCCAATTAAACGTTTCTCAAGGTGTATTAGCCACAAAATTTTACAAAAAAAGATTGTTATTTGACATGAAATATAGTTTTGTTATATATAATATATATAATATATATATATGACGTGTGTATATATATACACTGCCAAATGGAACACTGATCATCATAATGATGAGTTCAAACTAAAACATTTAAGGAAAATCAGCATCAATTTATGAAGTCAGCTTATGTGATGTTCTCTCAAATATTTCTGTTGTATTAACTATTGAACTTTCAAGATGACTTTGGGGAATCAGTGAATGCAAACAGAGAAAAATAACGGCAGAATTGGGGGAAATGAGTGAAAAGTCTATTAAGAATATCCCTGCCTTTATTGTGTCAAAATGGCACTCAAACCAATAAATTAATCTTAACTTGTTTTCTTTTTTTTTTTGGAGCAAACAAGGAATAGTTTGTGAATAGTAGATTCCAATTTTTACAATTAAGGTAAGACATTAAGTAAAGTTAACTAAAAAGTGTTCGAATGTTGTATTTTACAGTGTGGGCTTCAGGGTTCAGATATTTAGTCCCACAGACTAATTGAGATTTTAATGTGTATATTAGCAATAACATGTTGCATATAATATTAACGGATGTGACGTGAACTAAAGGCTATTGGCTGTTTAGCCAAATCCAACAACAAATACGTCAGTGCAGGAAATTAAATGTGCTTTTTCATTGGATGCTTGAACCGCAGTATGTGTTGGGATGGTTTTACGTGAAAGATTTTAAAAGAAAACAAACAGTCTGTTTAATCTCGTACAATATCTGTCCAGAGTCACATTCACGGCGTTTCCACCTTAAATCTGATGGATTAGACAGGATTTTTCCCGCTGCTATGCAGATCAAGGCTTGGGCACTCAGCGATGACAGATACTAATGTCTAAATCAGCGTCCCAGACCAGACTGGGCTGTTGCTCCTGCTCTCCGTCGAAATGTCACCTGTTCCCATCCACCGATTTGCATAATGCAAAGTTTCTCACTCGTAAAATACAGATTAAGAGGGGCGATGCGGAGGCATTGGTGACTCCTCTGGTGATTAACTCGCTCAGCACTGAAATGTTAACGCTACAGTATTAATTACATGCCCACAGACTGCTCATTCACACCGTAATGACCTCTGAGCGCGCCAGGCCATGTGTTACAATCAAGGTGAAGCGCAGCGCCGGTTAGCACTGGGACACAGTCGCCGTTTACTAGTGCAGATCTGCTCTCAGGCTTTCAGAGGCTTTCACAGCAGGATCAGGGGATCTTCAACCCTTTACAGAGATGGATTAGAGATTTTATAAAACTGAGTGGTGCATTTTAAATGCAAAACCCCCTGTGTTAAATCAACATTATCCACACACACACACACTGATAAAAAATGATTCTGTGGTGAAGTGAATGCTACAGAAAAAACAAATGTAATTTCTATGAAAAAGTTAGTTCAGACAAGAATAAAAACAAACAAAGTAAACCATATATTAGTCCTCAATTCACATCTAAACAGCACAATCGAGGGATCTTCAACCCTTAGATGGATTAGAGACCTCTGATACATATTTTGCAAAACTGAGGTGTGCATTTTAAATGCGAAACCCCCAGTGTTAAATCAACATTATCCACACAGATTAGTGTTCGTTTAACACTGGGAGTTTTACACTGTAATTATATGTACATTACATACTTTATTATGATGCACAGCCATTGAAACAACAGACTTATAGTTGTACAGTGATAAACTAATTTTAATTTTAAACTAATTTTTAAACAATTTTAAACTAATTTTACTCAAAAATTGCTTCACAAGTTTCACAAACAATTAAACCCAAAAAAAGGCAAGTAACACATTGAATTTAACATGAAATTTAGCATTAGAAAAACAGAAATAGTATTTTCTTGTAAAACATACTCTAATAAAATAAAATGGATGTGCAACTTTAATTTTTATTTTATTTTTTACAATGTACAGTTTATTTTAATTTTACATTTAGCTGAACCTCAGCTTTAATATTGTGTTTTTGTTTAACATTTTCACCAACAACAAAAAAAAAATCTCCCAAAATAATTTGAGATCAAAGAATACATTTTCCTTTGTTAAAGACCCGTTTACTATAGTATTCATTTATTACCACCTATTTGTCTGGCAACACCCCCCTTAGGAAACATAAATATTGCAAAGTAAACATAATAAACCTTTAAACAAACAAACAAATATATATAATAATGTTAATAATAAAAAGAAAGCAGTGTGACAAATAGTATTGAAATGCAAAGACTAAAAACTTTGATGCAGAACATCAGTTATTGTTGCATTATTAATACTGTACGTATTGCTGATCATTTAACATGCTTTATTATGATGCAAAGCCATTAAAACAACTATTAATGATTTACAGTCATATAGTTGTACGCTGATAAAAGTTTGTCGTAGAAACTAATGTTACTCAAAAATCTGTAAGTTTCACAAACAATAAAAAGGCAAGTAACAGATTGAATTTAACATGAAATTTAGCATTAGAAAAATGTAAATAGTATTTACTCTAATCATCTTCAAATTTGAAAAATCATTGTTTTACAATGTACAGTGTATTTTAATTTTACTTTATACATTGGGAAGGACAATGAAACTTTAGCTGAATTTATTATTGGGTTTTTGTTAAACATATTTAAAAAAAAAATAAAAATCACTCAAAATAATTTGAGATCAAGTAATTTTTCCTTAGTTTAAGACCCCTGTACTAAAGTACTCATTCATTACCACCTATTTGTATGTACAGTAGTTAATTATTATTACTCAGTACTTAAATATATAATTACACTGTAACACTGACACCTTAAAATAAAGTGTAACCGATGAATAGTATTAAAATGCAAAGACTAAAACTTTGATGCAGAACATCAGTTGGTATTGTTGGATTATTAATACTGGATTATTGCTGATAATTTAACTGACGCTCGCTGGTGCATCAAATCCCCCAGTGTTTAAGTGGCGTGGTCCCAGTGGTCCCAGTGGTGTGTTAGGACTCACTCGTCTTCCTGACAGCAGAACAATGAGCTCCATCTCTGGGCCTGTAAACCCTGAAGACTCCTCGTGTGTGTGTGTGTGTGTGTGTGTGTGTGTGTGTGTGTGTGTGTGTGCTGACCGTGGCCCACAGCGAACACTTCTCGGTCTGAGCGCCTGTTGCTCTGCGCTGGGACAGGGAACACACTCGACTCTGAGCGTGAAGTGACACCTGACCGAGGACTCCTGAAACACCAGCGTTATTAAGGCACGCGGGACACCTTTCGTCCCAGCGCTGCATGCTAGGATTGCTGCCGCGCGCCGATAACGCTGGGTGGCTGATAAAGTCCAGGAGTAATGGCTTTTTACTAATGAGAAAAGTGCCGCTGATTATGACGAATAGCCCTGGACCAACAGGCTAAGCTGCGACACAAGCCTGCGATTGTTAGCAGCACAGGTTTAGCATTTCATTATGTACAGCCCCACTTATGTGCAAACCCTGCGCTTAAATACACTTTCCCCCGTATTTCAGTTATTGTCCTCCGCTTTAGCATTTACAAAATGTGACCGCTGCATCAATAAATTGCGCTTCTAGTATGAAATGCATGATTAAAAAACAAACAAAAAAAAACAAATGCTGATCAGAGAGAAAGGCTGAGTGCATAAACACTCTAAAATATGCTGGGTTGTTTAACCCAACGTTGGGTCAAATATGGACAAACCCAAACATTGGGTTAAAAATTTTATTGATTTTTTTTAACCCAACGGCTGGGTTTGTCTATATTCGACCCAAAGTTGGGTTGAAACAACCCAGCATTTTTTAGAGTGATATATATATAAGATGTTATTTAACAGTTGAGATAGTTCTTTAATGCTTCGCTAACTAGCAGAAGACACTAGCAGGGTTTAAATCCCAGTTGTGCAGGCGGGGGCATGTTGTAACACTGCGTTACAATGTGCCCCTATTAGAAATATGCTATTATATTCTATACTTTTATTAATTTTATTGAGAAAACGTGGGAAAAAGGTGAATAAAGACTGAGAGTCAATGTTCAGAAATGACTAATTATTTGTTTGTTTTGAACTATGTTGCATAGCTGTGTTTTCATGTGTTCGTAGTCAAAACTCAAAAATGAGAATTATAAAAAATTGCCATTATTTTATATGAAAAAGTTTTTTAATTGTATTTTATTTAGAAAATATTTTAGTTTGTTTTGTATATTTTTTTTATTAGATCGGATAACATTTTAAGCTGCCATATGTTATGTTACAGTGTGCCCCTCACATGTTACAATGTACCCCACCTATGGGGCATGTTGTCACATTTCACTTCCATTCTTTCGGGGTATATCAAGAAAAAAGTATATACTGTATTAATAAAACAAAAACACATAATTGTAGTAGACATGTGGGAAATTAATGTGGGAAAAAATAAAAACTCTGAACCATAAGTAGATTTACACAAACTGAGAAAGTCAAAGAGCGTTACTTTGTGCCCCGCTCTCCCCTATATTTCTTTAACTTGGAATTGATGGTTTGGTTACGAATCAAAACATCAAGACCATTATGCACGGATAAATACGGTGGTATCTGGTATCGGTTTGCTGACCTGTTTTATTTTTTGATTAGACTGCGTAATAAAATGCTAAATATCTGTCACCTCTACTCACTTGGTTGTTTGCACTACTTACCTAGTTTACCATGAAATAATTAATGAGTTCTTTAAAATTTGTGATAAACCAATTAATCAAACAGAGCCATGCATCATTTAATCATTTGGCTGTGTCACACTTAATTTTGCAGTATAAATCACATGCATTTTTATACATTTTTGGCTGTCTGTATGATTCAAAACTCTGAAAATAAAACAATGTTTTAAAACCTTAAAGTGAAAATGTATGAATCTAATGAAGAAGTCAGTGTTTTAAATGCATAAATAATGCAGGTTTCATTGTAGTCCTAAAAAATGGTCAAAGGTATACAGTCTCTGAATGTGGAGGAGGCATTCAGTATATAGACTGAATATCAGGTTTGCACACAAATATCAATAATAAATATGAATGGCTTTGAGGATCCTTAAGCGCTGTCATATACACTCAAAACAAATGTCATCATATTGAATTGAATAATCCTTACATAATTTAATTGAATAATTGATTGAAGGATTGTTCAGTTTATTCAATTAAGTTACGTAAGGATTATTCAATTCAGTTTGATGGAATTTTACTATTAATTAAATTGCATGAATCTAAAAAAAAAAAAAAAAAAAAACGTACACTGAAAAACAATAAATAAAAGTTACTTAATTTTCATTTGCAAGTATTTGCATGCATATTTTTCACATATGGAATTAAGCTAAATCTACTTAACTAAATTAAGTAAAATGAACATAGAAAAATAAGTAAAATTAACTTGGCCAGTTAAAGTTTGAGTGATAATATTGTTGGTTTAACTTAAAAAAAATGACCTGGTTACCTTACGATTTTGAGTTCATTGAAATACAAAAATTGAGTTTATACAGTGAAGGAGATTGATTTAATCAACAGAAACTCAAAATATTATGTTATCTGAACCACATTAATTATATAAGAAAAAGTTAACTTTGCAAGACCGTAATGCATTTTACTCAAAACAATATAACACTGAATTAATCCATGCTTTTAAAGTGTTTGCTTTACTAAGAACACCTAAGTACAGTAAAAATATTGTGTAGACAACATGTCTAATAATGTGATACGCAGAGATCTCAATACTTGGTACACAATTCCATTCAATTAATATTTGTTATTTGTAAAGCGCTTTTCACAATATCGTTTCAAAGCAGCTTTAAAAAATGCATGCGAACAATAAACAGTAGCGATAATGTTTGTCTCATCATTTTTGAGATCATTTAATGTGTGATTTTGAGTAGAAAATGAACTCCAAATGTCACAAAACAGCAAGTTACTAAACCTAACAACAAAAAGCAATGATAAAACAGTGTAAATACAGCTGGAAAACAACTCTTTTGCATACAACATCACACTGGATTTTCCTCTCGGTTGATGCATATTCCTTAGTTTATCTGATAATAACAGCCTATGAAACGAGCCGTATGGACCAGCACCGGCTGAGTGTGTGTGTGTCGGTTTAGACCCCGGGGTTAAACAACTGCTCTGTACACTGAGCTTTGAGAAAACACTCGACGGTTAAGCAAAGCATACATTACGCGAGCGCTAGCTTGTCACTGTCAGTGTGTGAAACGGCAGGGTCAGAGGAGAGGGCAAAGCTCATAAACGGCCCTGAAAGCAGACAAATAATGGGATCCCTGATGTGGAACGACCACTGAAAAGCTTGCTTATGTAAATAAGAGCGCGATGTTGAAATCCATTATCAGGCTCATTTGCATAATGGGGTGTGCAGGACGAGCCCCGCCCCCAAACGTGAACCCGTATCCGACCCGTCTCCGAGATATCAGCGTGATCCGCTCTCGAAGGTTTCGGACTCCTCGGATCTCCATATCACCCCTAACAGGCCGACACCGTATTAGCCAATCATCTTTGATAGATGAAGCATGGAAATTAGTGGCGGACTTAAAGTGATAACCACAAGCAGAGCTAACATCCCATTATGGCAGACTTAATTGATGAGCTCATTAGGATCATTATTAGAGAAATTGATTTCAAATAGGCACTTAAACCCTGCCTGCTAAAAAGGTGGAGGAGAAAACGCTCCACAATGCTCTCTGAATCCCTAAAATACATAATGGAGCAAATAATTTAATCGGCTTTCTTTAATTAATAATTTGAGATGGCGTAATATGATCGCGTAAGCCGTTAAAACATTTATGTATGGAATCAACATTAATGACCGCTCATTGTGCGTGCGCCGGTAATTTATTAATTAACCGTAATCTTAGGCATTCAATTACTCGTGTGCAATGGGTAATTTAGAGGTGTGCGAAGCACTTCTGAATCGGAGAGTTCTCCTTACAGAAATGTTTGAATCTATTTTTAGAAAACTTCTTCTTTTAGAGGTTGTTAACCTCTTGCCTGTTTGGCGCCACTAAAATATTAGGATTCCTGATGTCATGCAGGTTCATTGAAGGTAATTGAAGTTTTATTACACAGTTAAAGAGTGGACACTGTCCATAAACTGTTACTGAAGCAATTACACTGGCCTTTAGATCTTCTTTTATTGTCTTAGTGGCCTGAATTTGTGATTTGGTGTTTCATTCAAATCTGTAGGTCCAACATCAGTGTTTATTTAAACAGATATTCTTTTAGAAAACATTATATTTTCGGTCTCTCGGGTGTCTTGAAAGTGAGGTCAAACGCTGTGAGGTCAAACACATGCACTTTCTTTAGGCGTGTCTTTTTTAGCTCTTGATGGTCTTAAACAAGCACACATGAAGAAGATACCAGACGGCTGTGGATAACTTCACCAGTAAAGGCAGCAGCTCAATGAGATGCCTCAGGAATCATTTTTGGTGGTAACTGGAGTGGTAATGTAGATATGTAAATAAATAATGCTATGTTTGTTGTAATTACGAAAGGCATGAACGCAGCTTCAGCTTGATTACTAAAAAGTAATCAAACAGTGAACCAATCAGAACATCAACTTGAAATTGAATTTCATGAGATCACATGACGGGAGAGGGAATCACATGACTATGAGAAACTACAAAATAAAAGACATGAAAACATTAGTTTTCATTTTAGTTACAATTTGAGTAATTTTGTTGGTTTGTATTTTTTTTTTTTTACGTCTATATTTTTTATTAAGTTTTGTTTTATTTCTAGTTGTTTTTGAGCATCAAGTTAAACTGAATGAAAATGAGACGTTGCATTGGCAACTAGCTGAAATAAAGTTTAAATATTTAAAATATATATATATTTCAAGTAACAAATGTGTTTTTAGTTAACTATAATAACCCTGCTTTGAGATAAAAGTAATTATTTTATTATGGGCTAAAAGTCCCCCTGTAGTCAGTCATTTTATCCCTTAAAACTACTCTTTCATCACCAAAATTACACATTTAAACGTTTTTATTTTGTCATGTCTTATATCTAGAATGTAACTCGACACCCTTGCCTCATTTAGTATGCGCGGTTCTATGAATATGCAAATGAGCCCCGCCTCCACTCACTCACTCAGCTCAGAGATCCACTGGTTGACGATCACACGTTGATCTGATTGGTTACAAGGTAGTTTGTGACGTCAGAAACACCAGCGATTTCAAAGCGTGTGTTTGAGACTGTCTTTGGTTCACTGCAGTTTTAAGGAGAAAACACTCAGCAATGCTGTCGACTTATGAAATTTGTTTAAACTTTATGTATATATCAATACATAATTAAAATGTAAGTATTCTGAAAAAGAAAGTATAAAAATCGAGTGTATGTAGACCTCTAACTACTGTTTTAAAGACAGCTCATTATTTCCATTCAGTCCACCCTCTCCCTTCTGGGCTCCTTCCAAAGCCACGCCCCCAAAACACATATCATTATGAATATAAACAAATAAGATGTATTTTAGTAGCCTACTCACTAGCAAGCTATCATATCGATATTGGTAAAGTTTAAAATACATATTTTTTGATTCGCTAATGAGCTAGTTAACTATAAGACAAAGCTAAAAACAGGTTGCATTGATACACGTTTTTCCATTTCCATTAGTTACGGTACACTGTGATGAAGATGAATTTCGTGTAAGATTCATAACATATAACGTTAGGCCTACTAGCTGTTAAACATGTATTTTGTTATGTAAAGTTCCCCCCCGAACCGTGAACGCGCAGGCTAGTACATGCAGGGTCACCGATGACGACGGATAAACAGTTATGGCACATTCACTGGTAGGGACGAAATGCTTTACATTGACTGGCCTGCCCATACTTTGACTACAAACTTGGTCCTCAAATCATTACGTATTATGTAATACATGTAATGTAACTTTATAACGTTGCACTCTTTCTATGAGTTATAAATAGCTAGTAAGATAATATAACGGTAACTAACGTTGCAGTAGGCTATGTAAATAATTATTCTAGCGATATGTAATGCTAAATAAGGTTTGCTAGTACATTATTTTAGCAACATGACAAGCCAGCGAATCAGCAGGTTTCAATTGTTGCTTTGCACAGTGCTTGACATTTTATCTGTATGTTATGCGGCTAGAGTTTTAACACTGAGTCAATGGGCTCCGACGGGCTTGTTTATCGTCATCTGTCTTTTTCCGTTTACCTGTCTTTGTTGTATGAGCAGGTTCCACTCCAGAAATTGGCAGTTTTGGTTGTTTGTCCGCCATTAGCACAGCTGCTCAGCACACCGGCAATCTTGATTTTGAATGACGGTACGCGCTGTGCAAGAGAGGGGCGATCAGCGCGTACACGAGCTTGATTGACACTGCTAAGACACTCCTCCTGGCTCTGAAGGCATCTGATTGGTTCTTTACACTCGGACCGAGTGGCAGTGATTGGTCAGAGTTTTTACTGTCCTGCAGCTGCTTTAGAGGTCTGATTGTTTTCATTCCTTTTTCTGAACACATAATGTATTGACTACTCTCAGGATGGAAGGACCATTTCACCCAGTATAAAAAAAGTGTTTCTGAACAGGATTACCTACCCTAGCTTTAAAGCACATTAAAAACACCACATAGATACATAAACAACATTAAAAGCTGGATTATCACTTTAACTAATGCTTTATCTGATGTGTATTTTGTCATTCACATGCTGCTTCAGATGAAAATATATAGTTTCCCACTGACTCGATGGCATTAAACACCAACAACACCCTCTTGTGTCCAATGCAACATCTTTAAATTATGCGTACCATTATAAATCAGTGCCATCTTCAAACCAGCCATATTTCGTGTTCATCCCTGAAAGAGTGTTTGGCTGATAGCGCTTGATCCCTCGACACATTCGCCGGGATGTTCAATGGGAATTTCGAGTTTTCCTTAACTGGCACTTGCCTTGGAAAATGAAGGACAATACAAAATCCTCCATTGAGAGCAATAATACAGACTGTTTGCCGCTAGTGGGACATTATCAAGCTGGATTCAGCGAGACACGCTGTTCTCTAAGCCACATGAAGTCCATCCTCAACTGTCCCCTCGCTGATTCAACATGGTTAAATTGGTTCCCGAGCGCATTGATATTTCAGCTCTCCATATTGTGCTGCGAGTGAGGATTACACGTTTAGAGGGAACGGATCGTTTGCTGGCATAAAGGTGGTCTTACCCTTATCAGCGGTGCAAAGACTCTCATGCATTCACAACGCTAAAATCCCCTTTAATTGAATTTCTTTTTAGACACACGAGCTTAGAGTTTTTTGGCATTCAATTTTACCTCGCCTTTCGGGATGCTTAAACTCTTCCCGTCATAAAAGCCCATGTCAGAAAAGGAACTTGCAAATACTTGCCATTTTTTTTAACACCGTCTACCTTCCGTGCCAGTTATTATATCATTTCAATGAATACTTTCTTGAGAAGGGGTTATCAGCTAAAAAATATATATATACACTTCTTTCAAGGCCTGATTTAGTGCGTTTAGAAAACTCTCCGAGGAGATGTTAGCATGCCGACAGGCCACACATCAGGAGCGCGCGCTATAAGCGATGCTATCTCTGCGCTCTGATGTATTTAATGCATTGGCGTGAGGACAAGCGCGAGCTGAATGTATGGCTCTTACAGATGTAGAGCGGGTCACAACATGCTGCAGATTGTGTCAGCCAAAGCTGTTTATTAAGCCAGACCACACCATTCATAATCTGTATCTCTCCTTCACATGCTACGGGGGAGGAATATCATATTTTTCGGCCTATAAAATGATAATGATAAAGAACGATCAGAAGTGCTGGTCTGGTCACTGGCCTACATGTGAAGGAGGCTGAGAAAATCTGCACTTGAGCATCAGACTGTGACTTCTCATGACATAAAGGGTCAGAACAGAACAATAGTTGTTCCAATCATGTATGCATCACGCCTCTTAAAGCTGCAGTGCGTGATTTCTGAGCCCCTAGTGGTTCCCGATGGAACTGAATAAATATAATGATTGTTTTCAAGCGTGTTTCTCAAAAACACTCCCTCTTTTGGCCTGTTGCACGAAGCTGGTGGAAACCAAACAAATGGGTTTCGATCACATTCAGTGGGTAAAATGTTTTGTTAAATCAGGGTTTGATCCAGAGATGTTTTTGTTAACCTGAATGTATGTACTTTTCCGCTAAAGATTACGATATTGTTATGAAATATCACTAGTTTAAAAACATTTACAAGGCAGGAAAAGACTCTGATGCTGCAGCGAAAGTTTGAGAAAGAAAATATCTGACTATATCAATGCAAGCGAATCAACTGAATATTTTAATTTATTATTTATATAGTTTCATGTCATGTAAGTTTAGCAGTTTTTAAAGTTTTATCAATTCTAAATCTTGCATGCACATGTTTATATGTAATTTAAATTATGCATATTTAATTGAAATGTATTTAATTTCAATTGAATTTGAATATATTTCATTTACCTTAAAAGTTCAAGATTCATTTTCAAAATATGATTTCTTATGTGTAATGCTTTAAGGATATAATATAATTCGGTAACACTTTATAATGTTTCATTAGAGTTTCATAAGATTAATAAATAATGTAATGTCAACATTTACTAATACATTATTCAAATCAAAATTTGTATTTGTAAATATTAGGGAATGCAAGTAACATGAAGAAACAATGAACAGCTATATTTGTATTAACTAACATTAACAAAGATTAATACAAACTGAAACAAATGTACTGCTTATAGTCATTTCATGTTAGTTAATACATTAACTAATGTTAACAAATGTAAAGTGTTACCTATAATTCATATAAAATAAATAATTACAGTTTTGTTTCTAACATGCATTTACTGTGAACTGTCTTTATGTGGAGCAGGACAGAAAGGGGGCGTGGCTTTATTGCATCAGATGCTTTGCTCACAGCTGATTGGTCCAGTTTTGGTTTGCGATCTGTTACCCAGAAGAAAACGAGGTTAGCCGTGAAAAACAGATCCATCTCGAATGCGTGTCACACTTTTTAAGATGTCAAAATACAAATATGCTACTTTGTATATTAGGGGTGAAAATAGCATCACCTTTAATTTCATGTCTCGTATGTGTTTTTAAAATGGAGACAGTTTCACAGTCAGTGTAATCAAATGCAAAGGATGTAACAAAAGCCGAAACACATTTGCGTCCCTCAGTAAGTTAGTCTGTGTGGTTGTGTTGAAAGTATTTGTCTTGCTGAGTGACTGGCTCTTTAATGAAACCCTTGACTGCTTTAGTGTGCAGTGTGATTTAAGCGCTGTATATGAGGCTATGATTCAAAAACTTGGATCTGCATCAGCACTGCGTGTTATCTGGGGCTCTTCATGCACAGTTGCCCAAATGACACTTTAATGGCCCACTGTAAGGGCTACTTATTTTGTATCTGTATCCAGTGGCTAATGATGATAAGGTGGGGGATTGTGGGAAGGTTTGTGGGCAGGCAGACGCTATGTCTTCAATGGTCCCTGGGTTTACAATTTCATGTTAAAGGTTTTCTCATTTTACCTCATTACGCACATTTGCCGTAGTGTTTTTGCATAACTGTGCACGCTCAATCTCCTGAAGGACAGCGAGGGTCAGCGGGTGCGCGTCGTTTTAGATCAACACATCCAGAATAACAATACTAATAATACCATTTAGTATTAGTTTAGTTGGTAAAGAAATTCATGCATGATCTGCAAAACCACATTCAAGCACAAGCCTTTAAATACATATATTTTTAAAGAAACATACATTTAGTCATGTTTACCCAAACTTTTCACTGGTATATTGTAATTTACATAAATGCATAAGGTAGATGTCTTTCTGTAATCGTTTTTGTTGACCTTTCCTTTATTTTGGAATTAAATGTTTTACTCATCCCAAATTAAAAATTAAAAAGACTCCAAGAAATTATATTGTGCTTAAAGAAAATGAATCCTCTTTTTTCTCTCATTTTTTGCTTTATTTGCAATTTTTGTGTTTTGCATGATTTACATTTTCATGACAAGTACATTTTACTCCCATTTTTTTAATGCTGTGGGGAAAAAATATATAATTCTCATTACTTCAATGCATTAAATCAATAAATAGTAAAGTATTTTGTTTCAGTAGTATTTGTTTTACTGTCTTTAATGCGTCTTTGGAGTGTTTTATGAAGGTCTTGGTAATGTCTCGGTCTCAGACTTTGACAGTCCAGTCAAAACCACAACTGAAACTAATGGAGGATTGTGTAATGTTACCAAAAATGAATACAAATGCCCACAACATTCAAGATATGGCTGCATAATAGTTCTTGTATGAGATCTTGATTTTTATATGATAACTTATGATATAATTAAGCAATATCACAAGAGAAAGAGATCTGTTTTCACAAATATGAGCACGACTGCAAACGTGATATTGATTTATACAAACGTTCAATAAACAGCGTTAATTTTAAAACATTAATCTGGGGTGCGTTTCCCGAAAGCATCGTTAGCCAACTATGGCCGCAAGCTCCGTCGTTATCAGCATAGTTGAACGATTTGGTGTTTCCCGAAACCATCGTTCCAACGAACGTTCGCAAACAGCATCGCAAACTTGTGTGGTTGGAACGACAGCTCTCGAAGCAGAGTTTCTAGTTTACATGAGATGTAGACTGAATAAATCCTTATCTTTAGCAAAATAAGCAAGCTGACATTCAGTACAACCCCTATTATTTATTTAGAATACATACAAATGTAATTTACGTCTTTTAGTTTGTCAAGAGATTTAAAGCACCGTTTTTGAAGACTGCGCATGTGCGAACGTGCTCTACTATGTAAGAACGAGACAAATATTGAGTCTGGTAATAAAGCAAAATAACTGAGAAAAATTAGAAATGGTCTTCAGATGCCATGTCTGTAACTTATATGACAAAATCTAGCGTTAATTCGATCTCAAACAGATTAATTAAAATAAGTTATTAATCCACCACGTGCGAGACGTCATAAACCAACGTGGTTGAACAATCCTTTGCGACAGACGGTTTCGGGAAACAGTCGTGACTAGCTAGTTGATTTCTCCAACGATGTATCGTACTATGGTAGTTAAGCAGCGAGCTATATAGTTGTACGGGAAACGCACCCCTGGATGATGTTTATGCAGCTGTATTTATGGTACTGATTCATATGGAAGCTTGTTTCTGCCACAGAATAAAAAATGAAAGAGGTAATTGCATATTTATAACACGCAATTCTGACTTTATAACACACAATTCTGACTTTATATCTCACAATTCTGACTTTATAACACACAATTCTGACTTTATAACACACAATTGTGAGTTTATATCTCAATTCTGACTTTATAACACACAATTGTGAGTTTATATCTCAATTCTGACTTTATAACACACAATTGTGAGTTTATATCTCAATTCTGACTTTATAACACACAATTGTGAGTTTATATCTCAATTCTGACTTTATAACACGCAATTGTGAGTTTATATCTCAATTATGACTTTATAACATGCAATTGTGAGTTTATATCTCAATTCTGACTTTATTACACGCAATTGTGAGTTTATATCTCAATTCTTACTTTATAACACACAATTCTGACTTTATAACACGCAATTGTGAGTTTATAACACGCAATTGTGAGTTTATATCTCAATTCTGACTTTATAACATGCAATTGTGAGTTTATATCTCAATTCTGACTTTATTACACGCAATTGTGAGTTTATATCTCAATTCTTACTTTATAACACACAATTCTGACTTTATAACACGCAATTGTGAGTTTATATCTCACAATTCTGACTTTATAACACGCAATTTTGAGTTTATATCTCAATTCTGACTTTATAACTCACAATTCTGAGATAAAAGTCGCAAATATCTTTTAAAATGTTTTATTTTGTAGTGGAAACAAGCTTCCATAGATTCAGATGCAGCTTCTGTGCAAAGATGAATTTTGTTAGTGATTTCATTTGATTATTAACAGCTCTATATAGTGTCTTATTATTCTAACTGTATTTATTGATTAAATATACAACATTTCTCAGGCAGTAGATGCAAATCTTTTAGATGGATTTGAGGAACGCTGGTCTGGTCTTGGTCTCGGTTTTAGGTGATCTTGACTAAAACTACATCTTTGTAAAACATTCATAAGACTAACCCTTGAGAATGATGAGAATTTAAAATAAGAATTTAAAAATGCAAACACAAATCATAATGGTCCTACAATATGCTTAATTTTCTTTTCTTTTAATTTATGTTAAGAAATGTTTTCTTGGTAACACTTTACAATAAGGTTCACTGGTTAACATTAGTTAATGTATTAACTAACATGAACTAACAATGAGCAATACATTTGTCAAAATATTTATTATTCTTTGTTAATGTTATTGAACAAACAATGAACAGCTGAATTTTTATTAATGTTAGTTCACAGTGACTAATGTCAACAAATACAACCTTTGATTTTAATAACGTATTACTAAATGCAAATAATATGAACTAAGATTTATAAATGCTGAAGAAGTATTGTTCATTCTTAGTTCATGTTAACTAAGGTAACTAAACTAATGAACGTTTGGTGAGGGGTTTTAAGGTGCCGCGTGTTTCTTATGTTCTCATACATCTGGCACATGCAACAAGAGTCATCTTTAGCGCAATCTTGCACGCTTCCCCGATGCCATTCCCGAACCCCACAGCCCCCCGCGAGCCGATGCGCTCCGCTCTCCCGTTGAGCGGGCCGGCTGACATTCACACCAGCAGATCTCGGGTCACCGCCCGGATGAACTGACCACATGCGGCACACATGGAGGCCAAGTGGCCATTTCATCAGAGCTTAATGCAGTCGCTCACCTCGGCAGAGTCAAGCCTCCAAAGGCTATGAATTATTACAATCCCAGTCAATCTTGGCATGCTGGCAGAGGGCCCTGGAGTGTGAAGGCTTTTGTCTGCTGTTTAAGTTACCATGGAAGATGAAATAGTTACAGCGCCACCGTGTCCTGGCCCGGCGCTCTCTTATCGGCCTCCGCGTGTATCTTCTATCTTTAGAGAATGTTTTCTCTTTTTACTCACTATCAATGTTGTATAAATGGAAAAAAGGAATCTCATTTCTCTTACTTTGGCAAGGCTTTTCTCAGCATTATGGAGGAGGTGGCACTGAGCCATACGCACAACAGGAGAGAGCGCCGAAGATCCGTCAGAGCCTGACACCGCTGGAGAGACGATCAGCAGAAAGGCCTGGCTTTAGGCAAGTGTTTGCATGTTGAACACACGTCACAACTCCTTAAAGTCTATTTTCTAAATTCACGTTGTAGATTAATCCGTGCATATTTTTCTGATAATGTTAAATGTGATGCACAGAACCAAGATCAGCCCTAAAATTTGTTTTATTTTTGCGATAATCCATTACACATTTGGATGCAACCTTAAATGTGTGTGTTTTAAATCGGATGTGTCATGATTCAGGTAGCTACGTATAACCCCCATTTTGGCAAGTGGGGCATAAATGACATACCCCCAAATAAAAAGGTTGCTGCTCATAAGTCATTCTGGATAGACACATAACCAACGTATATTTCGAAAGCCAACAGTTGAGAGTTTACAGTTCAAGACTCAGAATTACTCAGACTGTTATTAATATGGAGATATATAAACGTAAAAACAAAAATTAAGGATATATTTTTAAATGTCTAAAAATATGATGTGTCTGTGTTGTATGAACTTGGAAACACAATAAAGCTGAAGCCACAAGTGTGGTCATGCTTCATTTCAAATCTGAGGATGCTATCTCTAAAACTATGATTTTTATTTTATAACATTTTATAAGTCCATGTCATCTGAGTTTTTAGAGAAGGCTAATAAAATGGGGGGGGGGGGGGTTGCCCTGTAAACACATACTTGCTGTCTATTGACTAATGTCTGCCAAAGGGGAACTTCTCCATTCATGCTCTATTGTTCTCACTCAATCAACTTGTCACACTTGTGCCGTGAATTAGACCTAATCTTCATCATTCTTCTTTTGTTTGTATTCAACATTTATAGCCTTTATTCTGGCATTACATGGCTTGCCCATCAACACCACTCTGAACCCACTATACATTAATCCTTTCTGGAAAACTGGATTAATGGTCTGGAAAAAAGTCTTTCTGGAAAACAAACAGAAAAGCATATTCCTGGACCTTATGTGAACTCTAAACAAATTAGTTTATGGAATATGGGTGCATTAGAGCTACATTAGCATCAAGCTACATAACATAACACAATTTAAAATATTAATATTACACTTTTACTCAAAACTCACTTTAAACCACCATCGAGTGTTTGTATTAACTTCCGATCGCGATCTAATAAGCAGTGTTCGGTGAAAGTTACTTTTAAATGTAATGTGTTACAATATTGCGCTACTCCCTAAAAAGTAACTTATTGCACTAACTACTGTAGTTACTTTTTATGGGAAGTAATATGTTAAGTTACATTTGTGTTACTTTTTCTCACCTGGGCTGGGCTTGCTTGCTTTTTTGTGTTTTTTTTTTCAATATTAGCATGTTGACAGATTGAATACCTTTACTTAATCTGCAAAATTGTTGCTGGTTTTAATTATGGTTTAAGGCGTTATCACGGATCAAGCCCACATTGGCGTAACCCATGGCGATTTAGCCCTCATTTTTGTATTTTTATACATCTCTCTGGACATTATGTTGGTCCATGCTTTTGGTTGTGTTTGAAGCGGCCAGTTGTGTGATGGCCAGTGCACAACCAAGCTCAGACCTCAGGTCTCGGCTTTGGATATTTATTTCCCCTAACCATTCCATTGATTCCTAAGGGGGTCAAAATTGACACAAAACTCCTCGAATCAAAAACTGTCTAGTCCTAAAAGTCCTTGGGTCTTGGAACCCTCATATGAACACTCAATTTTTTAAAACTTTTTAAATAAATGACTTTTGTATCAAAATGACCTGAGGGAAAGATGAGAAGCATGTGTGTTAATGTACAACTGTGTCCGAATGCACTTGTTCACATATTTAAACAAATTTAACAAATTTAATTCTAAATCCACAATGTAAAAATATGCAATCTACTCCACTTTCCTGCAATGGTGAAAACCTCCAGCTTTAAAGTTTCAAATGCAGTGAAATTCGCATGAGCTTGCACTTCTGGTCTCCCGCATTCGTAAACGTATGAATGGAAGTCAGTGGATGGAAAGTGTAGTGTGACTTTAGAGACATTATTCTCTGTGCATTAGATTCTCATCAGCTACAACAGCCAGCCTGTACCATCATTTCCAAGTGTAACTTTGCTAATACACGCATATGAATTCAGTGCACATTGCATGTGTGTAAAAAGATACACAGTACCGCATTCTTACACACACATAGATAATTTCAGTTTTTTTCTCCTTCGCACTGATATTCCTCATGTAGGATAATCTCAAATTGGATCTGCACTGTGAATTTTTTTTTTAATTATCTGTGAAGTCTGGTCCTTTTGAGCAAAATAATTCTGGAGTTATGAGGCAGAAATCATGACCCTCATCGCTGCTGTGCTTCTATATCTCGGTGTGGTTTTAACGTTATCTCTTGCTGTAAGTGCTCGACGCTTCCTGATCTTCAGCCGGAGTGTAAAGAAAGTTTGCCATTAATCTGCTGTCCGCAGCACGGTGTGCATGCACTCGTCATGGCAGACGCCATGTTTACAGAGGAACTGTAGACACATGTGATGATCAAGAAAAAGACATGACACAGTGTGTCACATTGTTAATAGATGTCATTTATTAATTAGGCAGAGGCGATTTCTACCATGTGCATTAAGCAATGTAAATATACCAAATCAATTTTTCTTAAGTGTAAATAGTAGATGTTATTTATAATAGTGGCAGATTCTATTTAGATCACGGATTGGGAAAAGGCAGATTCAAACTCAGTTCTGTCTTGGCAAGACTTCACCGCTGGCAAAATGGGCTTTTAATAAAACTTAGCTGCCTATGCAGTAGAAAGGCGAAAAACGTTTTAAAATTGGTGCTGCCTGACTAGAAAAACTGAAAAAAGACTGTTGTCTTCCCTTTTGCCAAATAGTTAGACAAACTTCAACACCCATAATGCACTGGACCTGTTGTTGTTTAAGGCCCCTCCCACCAGTCTGCTCTGGATACGCTTACAGAGTCAAATACCGCCTTGCTTTAGTAGGAAATACTTCTTAGCAAACTTTTAGTCACAGTGGTGTCGACTTGTGTTGTTCCCAGTGCAAGAATTCAGAGAGATGGTTTAGCGGGAGTGAGTTACTTTGGGTTTCAGTGAAGGATCGAGTGTGTTGTAGGCAGTGGATAAAGGCTTCAAAGGATCGTGAATATGAAGAAAACGCAGCCGTTGTAGTCAACATTTCAAACTGGATGATCATGAACACAGTGTTTTAGGCCAAACGGAGGGGAAAAACTGAACGAAACTGTCAGTCCTGCCCAACCCCCCATATATAGCAAAACAGTTAAAGGAGTAGTTCACTTTAAAATGAAAACTAGCCCATGATTTACCTACACTCTAAAAACTGCTGGGTTGTGTTAACCCAATTTTGGGTCAAATATGGTCTCACCCAACGTTGGGTTAAAAATTCAATTTAAAAATGGACAAACCCAGCCGTTGGTTTACATTTTTAATGTAACCAATGCAATTTGTCCATTTTTAAATTGCATTTTTGTTCATTTTTGATTTTGTCCAAAATGCAATTTGTCCATTTTTAAATTGCATTTTTTTAACCCAACGTTGGGTGAGACCATATTTGACCCAAAATTGGGTTAACACAACCCAGCAGTTTTTAGAGTGTACGAACATACGGACTCAACTTAAGTCTAAGCGCAACTTATGCAACGTACTGCTGATATTTACGCTACGCCATGACCCTCAATAGAACACCCGAAAAATGCATAATAATGCACGAAAAACATTCAGAGCACCACTGTTCCAATGACCTTGTAACTCCATCTTTTTAAGTTTCCCCTTAATTTTCCAGTGTCTGAACAGTAAAAACCTCTCTGGTGAGAACTTCAGTAGACAGCTGTTGTATGACGAGTACTTATCAATACCATGTAGAAATCCCGTTGTGTCCATGTGTTTCTTTGCTGTGGATTGCTACTCACTTAATAATGTTGGGTTAAAAATAACCCAGCGAGTAACCCAACTATGGGGTGGTGTAGCACCTTCCCAACTGTGGGTTATTTTAACCCAGTGCATTGAGTTAAAAGCCAGTTGGGATAGAAGTAACCCAACAGTTAAGTTAACTAATTATTTTTATTCATGACATTATTTGACATGGTTAATAAATAAAATACACTTTGTTTTCAAATACATATAGTTTATTTGTATAAAACAATAAATATGTCTCAACAAGTATATTTTTAAATTACTAAATATTGGGGACTCTAGTATTTCATGTAAATATGCACAATTATGTGCATAAATTCATAATACACAAGTGTACATACAACATGCGTATTTAACCCAACAGCCGGGTTATTACTAGACATTATGCAACTATTTTAAAATAGACCCAACATTCTTGGAAAATAACCCAACATAGTGACCCAATATGTGTAACCCAACGGTTGGGTTTAAAAAAAATAACCCAACGGTTTTACTGTGTAGTGAGAGCATCACTATCGAGTGAATCCTGGCTGCTGGAGGAATATTCACATCACATTAAGCAGGATCGGATCGGCCAGAGGACACTATTCTCCAGCAGCCAGCGGCTTTAGTGCTTTCATACAAAGAGCAAAGGCTCCAGATTGATTCATTGATCAACTGTTTTAAGAGCACCTAGATAAAAATCCTCACACCGTCCGATAAATGCAGCATCAGTTAAAGAAGAAGACTTAGACTCCACAATTACACCTTAACTGTAAAGGGAAATGTTTAGTATCTCACCCGATACATGAAAAGTAGCATCTAGATCAGCCATTTAGGCTCAGTTTGAAGATCCACTTTTATGTTTGTGTTGAATTTGGGCCAAGGTGTTCTGGGAGCTTTCAATGGCATCGCTATTTAATTGTCAAGGTGTTGTGAGCTGGTTTCTATACTGTTGCTTGTGTGTTGTGGGTGATGCTTGCTAAGATCACTTTAATCACTGCTTCTCTTTAACATAGCAGCAAAACAAGTGTGTAAAAAAATGCAATGTAAAATCAATACCATCACAGAAGCTTGGCTTATCAGAAAGACCTTCACCTTACGGCTCTTTGTGATGGTGTTGTAAGTCTTAGTCCAATTTTCCCCTTAAATACCTGTGGTTGATTAGCCATTTAAAGCTCACTTACTGCACTGTTTTAGCATATTTGTCTCACTTACAGTATTTTGGATATTTTCACTTACTATAACATTGTGGAAAGCAATTTCATTAACGGCTCTTTAGTCTCTCATTAAGTAAATGTGTTCATGATTTAGCAAGTACCACAGATGCCGAAGTTTCACTAGTTCTTTAACCCAGAACATTTCTTCAACTTTCAAAACATTCAAGGGTTAGTTCACCCAAAAATTTTAATTCATCATTTACATGTTATACCCAAATTTCTTTCTTCTGCAGAACTCTCTTTGAAAATCCAGCTTTTAATGTTGTTTATGTGTCTATGTGGTGTTTTTAATATGCTTTAAGACAAACCATGTGTAAATTCATAAGTCGACAGCATGGCTGAGTATTTCCTCCTTAAAACTGCAGTGAACCAAAGACAGTCTCAAACACACGCTTTGAAATCGCTGGTGTTTCTGACGTCACAAACTACCTTGTAACCAATCAGATCAACGTGTGATCGTCAACCAGTGGATCTCTGAGCTGAGTGAGTGAGTGAGTGGAGGTGGGGCTCATTTGCATATTCATAGAACCGCGCATACTAAATGAGGCAAGGGTGTCGAGTACATGCAAGATATTTTAAGGCATGAAGGATTTTTTTTCAAGAAAAAAATGTTTAAATATATAATTAATATTTGCGATATCTTGATAATAATTGATATAAAGAATTTTAAGGGATAAAATGATTGACTACAGGGGGACTTTAAAGAATGTTGGGAACCAAACAGTTTTGGTGACATTTCTTTAAAATATCTTCTTTTGTGTTCTGCAGAAGAAAAGTCTTACAGGTTGGAACAACGTGAGGGAGAGTAAAGGCCCCAATATACTTCAACCTAAATCGACTAATTTAAAAAAAAATCAGGCCAAAACGACGTTTGTTTTGTGTTCGTTTTGGGAGATTGAAACCGCTTGCCAAAGTGAACTTTCCGGAAAAAGTTGACTCTGTCTGCTAAACCCCTTCCAGCTCCCATTGGTCCATATGGTGATGATGTAATATGTGGGTGTGGCTCTGAGGCTCCGCCCTCTTTGAGGTGTAAATCTTCTCCGATTAATTTCTTCTGTTCAGTCCATCAAGGTCAGACACAAGTAAAAACTTGAACACACTGGAGAGGCACTTTATATTAGAAAATGTTGTAATTCTAATTGAAAGAGACAGTGTATTTCATGTTTAATACAGTAAAGATATATTCAATCTATTGTAGACTTTACTGGAGTGCCGAATCTCAGAGCTGGTGTAAACATATCCACCTCGCTTCAGTCAAATGCTTTCTGAACTGCTGTTTTCTCCTTTTCGTTGTGTTTATTGTGTCATTGAGAGGAACGAGCGCAGCATATATTTACATATTCATCTGAACGGCACTCTCAGCAGCGCAGACGGGGTCTGGATGTTTGCTAACAGTATATTGTTGGTTACGTATTTCAAACTTCTTTTTACCCCAAAGTGAAGAACGAAAATGAACTTCGCTGTGAGTATATCGGGGCTTGAATGATGACAGAATATATATTTTTAATCAGTGATTCTTAACCTTGGTCCTGTAGGACCCCCAACTCTGCACATGTTGTATGTCTGTCTCTTATTAAACACACCTGATTCAGCTCATCAACTCATCAGCTCGTTAGTAGAGACTTCAAGACCTGAGATGTCTGTCAGGTTAGAGCAGTGGTTCTCAATTCCAGTCCTCGTGACCCACTGCTCTGCACATTTTGTATGTCTCCCTTATTTAACACACCTGAACCAGATCATCAGCTCATTAGGAGAGACTCCATGAACTGAACTGAGTGTGTCAGATAAGAGAGACATACAAAATGTGCAGAGTAGTGGGTCATGAGGACTGGAATTGAGAACCACTGGGTTAGAGAGACATTGAAAATGTGTACTTTTGGGGACCAGGAAACACGGCCTTAAATGGGTCCATTGGAATTGCAGGTTTTCCGTTTCCTAGCCTAAAGGACTGAGTGACTAAAATGAGCTACGAGCAAAATCCCGCACTTCCAATCGGTCCTTTCAGCCCATCCCGTCTTCAAATGATCCGTGATATCTGCAGCTTTATGCCTGCTGTGTACCTTGCCTTCTTATCTCCATATAGGGTCTCGGTCAATAAGCAATTAGCATTTTATGACAAACTGCTCACCAACATCAGGGGAGGCTGGCAGGTTGCCATCGCAGATGATTTTTATAGAGAGGATTCAAGTCATGTCTGGGAGACCGAAGTCAATGTTTATTACCATGGCAATTACATGCCCTCTAAATATCCATAAAAGATAATTTAACATGAGATAGGCAATTAGGCTGATGTTTACTCACTAACAAAAGAGGCTAAAGAATGAATGCTAAAAGCACAACAGCATGTGTTTTACTGGAACTATGTTCAGGCATGTTCAAGCTGTCAGTTTTTACACGTTCATTTATTATAAAATGTAATTAATCATGACCCGACCTGTACGTAAGTCCGCAATAAGGAACTTTCCTACTATCAGAACAACTCGAGCTTGCAGTCAAACTGACGAAATCAAGTGAAGACGACATAACTTTATAAACTATTTTTATAGTATTTCATTTATCTTTTACGAAACATATCAATTTGCATTATTTCAACTTATTTTGTATTACTTTAATTTATTATACTTACATGTATTATAATTAAACCTGGTAACTGGTGGGACGTTTGCCATTATATATTTACAACAATAATATCTTAGACAAAAACCTTAAGTAATCTTGACAAACTATATATCAAAAGCTAACTCTAGTTTTCATATTTGGTGATGTTCAATACAAATTACAGAGGAGCAGTAATTCATTAATTTGCAACTAGAATATTTTCACTCATAAGGCGTGTTCAGACCTTTATTTTGAAATAGTGATGAACAAAAAAACTGTTTTAATGCCAAGAGTTAAAATAGAATGTAAAAATAGAAATAGAACGTTCTAAAAATGTTAGATATTTTCTCCATTTGCAATGTGTTTTTTTCCGCATGTCTTTTATATCTTTTACATTTATACTGCCAAACTGCCCATACTACTTCTGAATAGGATGTCTACTTCATGAATTGTATAAAAATGATGGAAATATATGTTTCAGATCACTCAAACCATATATGGAAATGGAGGCGCACTTATATGGCCAGTAATGGAGTCTGGTTGTAGAGGAAAAGAGTGGGACTGCGCCCAAACAAAGTCTTTACTGAAAGCTCATTTTTAAGATTTCAACCTAAAAGTTGGAAGACAACTTGTTTAGATTTTTGGCTTTGATTTTCTTGCAGATTTAGAGTAAAACATGTTTTGTAAAATATTTATATAAATTGTAAAATTATAATTTGACATTTTCTTTTCATGTAATTTTTTTTATTTCAGTTTCATTTTTTTTTTTTTTTTTACTTCTACAATAATCTGCCAAGTGTTGTCTTTACAAAGAAACCGAATCCAAGTCTGTGCTCCGAAGTATTCATGATTTATAACTATTTAAGTTGGAAATGTTATTTTGGGGTCTATTCCCCAAAAATGGAACTGACAGTTAAGTTATATTTTACTTATATTTTATTTATAATTGGCTACTTATATTATAAAATATAGTATAATAGTATAATATATAAGTACAATATATTTATTATGTATTACTTGTATTTTTATAATATTTTTGTTAGGCCCTATATATTTATTATATTTAATATATTATACTTATTTTTAATTTCTTATTTAAAAAAAATACTCCTGGAACCAACATTTTTGTTAGGCCCTATTTATTATATTCATATATTTTATTTATAATACTTATATTTAATATATTATACTTCATTCAATAAAATTAAGATTTTTTTAAAAAAATGATTAAAAATACTCCCGGAACCAATTTAATTAAATGTTTATTTTTTATTTATTTTTTTTATTTTTTTATTTATTTTTTTTTATTCAATGCCATGTGAACAAGAGGTATTACATATTCACAATATTAAATTAACATTATCTGCCAGGAAATGAAAGAAAAAAACAAAAATAGAGCAGAAAAATAAAAATAGAATAAATTACATAAAATCCAGAGCTTTCAAAACGTTGCATGTTTTCAGCGCTTTTTTGTTTGTTCCAAAAGATTTACATATAAATTAGTCATTTTTACTCCCGGAAACAATGCACTGTATCATAATAACGCGCGTTTAAGCTGTAAAAGCAGCGCTCGAGCTGATATAAACCAAACCTGGCAATCCAGCACCATTTCAACATAAACACAAAACATTTTTTTTCTCCCAATCACAAAACTCTGGGTTTCCTCCGTCCGCCGTAAGGACGTAGCAGCAGAAGCCAGCGGCTCCCGAAAGCTCAAGGCTCCCTCTTATTCCCCCGGCTCTGAGACCGGCCCACCCGGCTGCTAAATAGCAGACTGACAGCAAAGGAATAATTCACAAGTGGAGCTAATCAAAGGTGAAAAGGGAGAATCAGTAAACGTCGTATCCTTTTGCCACTTTCATCAATCCGGCTAACTGAATTTGAGCTAAAGCTGAGCAAATTTTACGGGGAAGGAAATTAATATGTAACACATCTGAGGTCTGGCCGGAGCCGGTGGAATTGGAAAAGTCTGCATTATATCACAGGGGCAGATTATTGGAAAGACAATTGGGGCCGTCGGTGTAATCAGAAAACAGTGAGGTGTGTCTATCTTATGATGGCACTGTGACCTAGCGGGCTCATGGCCAAGGAAATTTTTTCCCCCTGTTTTTCGATTCAATCACCGGGGCCATCCGCCCTGCTGCGTGAATCTGTTGGCCCCGCACACATGACAGTATCAATTCAATTACCCTGAAAATGGATACATATTCAGGGTCTAAGAGAGAGCCTGAGAGAGAGCGGAGGGAAGACAAAGAAATACACATTTACCCCCGTAATAAGTTTCATTTGGAGTCGGTTTGAAAACAATTCGCCTGTGCATTTGTCCCTGTCAGATCATATTATCCGCAAATGAAGTTTACAAAATATCAATTCAATTTCTATAACCGAAGCCTGTAGCAAAACACACAGGGCTGTGAATTGACCATATCATAACATCTGAGGGGCCCCTGGTGGCTTTCAAATATTTCCAGTCAGAGGCAATCAGAGCTCGCGCGGCTCATGCTAATCCGTTCAATTTCATCCTTTAAACCATCCCTTTTCCCCCATAAACACGGGGACCAGGGAAGGGTTTGTTTCGGGGTCTTCTTTGGGCTGGTTTCTGCCCTTTTGATCATTCATCTGTGTCCCTCTTTATTTAGCCTCAACTATGATATTTGACTGAATAACAGCATTTCGGTTCATATCGAGCGGTGACGCTCACACCTTTTATTAAGAAGCAAGTGGTGCAACAGAAACAATGATGTGACAGAAACATACAAAAGGGCAACTACTGCTAATACACTGATGCACTTGAATAAATTACGCCAAGATTTCCACAAACCTGAAAAGAAAAGCAAATGCATGTATTATTGCATTAAATATCCGGGAACAGTTTACAATAAGTTTCCATTTGTTAACGTTAGTGAGCTTCTGTTGGCTACACTTTATTTTACGGTGTCATTGTTACAGTGTAATTATATATTTAAGTACTGAGTAATATTAATTAACTACGTGTACTTACTATAGGGTTAGGGTAGGATTAGGGTTTGGCTGAGGGTTAGTTGCATGTAACTATGCATCATTACTACGGTAAGTACATGTAACATGTAACAAGGGCACTGTGAAATAAAGTGTTGCCCTTCTGTTAATTCACTTATAATGCTTTAGATTAGGGAACGCCTTCACTATTATCTAGGAGTTTTCCCTCATAAACTGTTTAATTTCTGCCTATTGATAGTAAGTAAGGTAGTTGTAGTGGTTATGTTTATGAATTAAGGGATATGTTCATGCAGAATAAGTACAGCCAGAATGCTAGTAATATGCATGATAATAAGCAACTTTAATAGTGAATATGTGTTTCCTAATCTAAAGTGTTACCTCAGTTGATATTCATTTCAACATTTATTAGTGCATTATCAATAGTTGAATCTGTTAATATTATTTAATGGACATGAACTAACAATGAACAGTTTTATTTTCATCATAACAAAGAATAATAAATCCTGTAACAAACATACTGCTCATTGTTAATGTTAGTTAATGCATTAACTAATGGGATCTTGTTGAAAAATGTTTCGCTTGCATGCATTCTCATTTAAGTACAGCAAGAACATTTCCATAAACCAGAACAGTTAGCTGATGCATTATAAAAATCAAATGTTTTTTTATTTCTTTTTTTAAGGAACATGAACATTTCTGCTGGCCAGAATTCATAGTCGAGGTCATTAAATGGGATTTAAGTGGTATTTGTGACTGATATGCGAGCGTATACGCTCTCGCTGCGCGGCATATTATTAGTCATCTGGAGAGTGATGGGCTACATTATCTTTCCATTACTTGTTTTTAGCGTTATACACACTCCCACTTTTCCAGGGAGGCGCTAATTTGCGAATTAAAGATGTGAAGTTTCCTGGATCCGTCTCAGTGGGAAACCGATGTCAAGTTATGAGATGTCTCACAGATGCAGCCTGTAATTGCAGCCGTCTCAGTCTCATGCTCCGTCAGTGAATCTGAGTGTCTTTAAAAATGCTGTTTAACAAATCAATTTCAAAACGCTTACCTTGTAAAACAGTGCGATTGTTCCAGTCACTCCTGATCAGGCAGTGCTGAGTGTTCATCTATTAGAGCTCTAACAAACAGGTTTGCAGAGGAGCAGTGTGGAAATGCGTAATTGGAAAAATATCAAGGAGTCGACATGGATGTAACATTTTTATTGATTTTTAGAAACCTCTCTTTGCTTTCTGCCCAAGGCTTATATCATTAACAATCCTCTTCTGCCGCTTGTTCTGTTAAAATGCCTTACTTTTACTTCTCGTTTAGACAAAGCAATGCAAATGGACGAAGAAATGATTGAACGCCTCTAATGATAGTTTCACCTCGTTCTGAAACCCAGTGAGAGGCATTTTTTCTCAAATCAGATCTTTTCGAGAAGACCTTCTGCACTATTAATTGCAGGTGATCAATAAGATTTGAGTGTGTTCTGCATGAGTTGGTGAGGACAGAGCCCTATCCACGAATGTGACGAGGCTTTCCGAACATATGCAGGAAAAATGGAGGTGCATCATCTCGCTCTCCAAAGAAGCGCCCTGTCGAGTCCTGGTGCAGAACTGGGAATATGAGTGAATACTTCCGGCTTTCCAATTACAATTTGAGTAGCCAGAGCGTCCAGACTGAGACGCATCTGTGAAAATCTGATTGGAAACGCATTTCAAACCACCTTAAAATGTGGGTTGAATCAGATTTGGAAAAAAAACAAATTTTTTGCTGTCCATACTTTCAAAAACCCATCTGGATAAAATCTGGATATGCAAAAAATCTGATTTTTGACGGTAGTCTGAACATTGCCTAAGATACTGTACCTTGTTTTGGCCAAATTCAGGCACAATCACATGTGTATTGAGAATGTGATCAAACAAGCTGAATGGAAAAGTATTGATAATAGATTGGTACAGTAAGTGTAATTAAATTGACTATTTTGCCCAATATTTGTGTAGTTTGCATTTTTATACTTAATGTTTATTAAAGTCCCCCTGTAGTCAATCCTTTTATCCCTTTAAACTCATCTTTGATCACCAAAATGACATATTTAAAATAAAAAAATCTTGAAAAAAATGTCTTCCTGCCTTAAAATATCTTGAATGTAACTCAACACCCTTGCCTCATTTAGTAGGCTATTCGCGGTTCTATGAATATGCAAATGAGCCCCGCCTCCACTCACTCAGCTCAGAGATCCACTGGTTGACGGTCACACGTTGATCTGATTGGTTACAAGGTAGTTTGTGACGTCAGAAACACCAGCGATTTCAAAACGTGTGTTTGAGACTGCCTTTGGTTCACTGCAGTTTTAAGGAGGAAACACTCAGCAATGCTGTCGACTTATGAATTTACACATGGTTTGTCTTAAAGCGGATTAAAAACACCACATAGACACATAAACAACATTAAAATCTGAATTTTCACTTTAAACGTCCCTTTACCTACATGCACTTTCCAGCTGAAATGAACATTAGAGGCAGTAAAACACCACTTTTATTGCTTTTCACACAAATTATGATTACAGGAGCAGATTATCGATTAATAAACACTTATTTTCACATTGCATGATTTGTAAACTAATAGACAAGTCATGTTTAAACTTGCTCAGTATCTCATCTGGTACAGTACACTTGTGATGCGAAGCGTTCGGGTGCGAGTCCTGTTAAACGTGTCATGATCACGGACCTCAGAGACTTGAAGAAGCAGATAACATGGCATGGTTGCTTCAGAAAATGTGTTTTTATCTCACGAAATGTGCAAGAAGCAACATAATTTTACAGAAATCTCATCACATGCATGTTTTTCTCAACCTGTAACTTGCATCACCCCGGTTCCCTTGACAAAAACATTGGCTTTGGATTATTGTAGAAAATAAGCTCTGTGACCAACAAAAGTCTTGTAAGTTTTGTTCATCATGATGATAATCTTGAATAAACACAAGTTTTACGAATTTTAAAGCCAAAATTCAGTCGGCAGCTCAAAAAGCTAAATAAACAAACTACACTACAGTCGCACAACACCATTGAGCTTCAGTCAACTCTTTTAGTCCTTATAAAAACACACATTTTCCCTGAGAGTTTGAGGTAGAATAGTTTGGAAGTGCATGATTATAAACACAACGAGGCTGTGAAGACGATGAGTTTTCAGCGTTCGGTGTGATGGTGTTTAGTGTCCGCAACAACCTCTGTAGTTTCATTCAGCCACTTGTTAGCAACCACCTTTTACAAGAAAGAAAGCTTTAAAAAGGGGGGGGGGGGGGGGGGGTTACTGGTTTTATGTTACAAAATAAAATGTGAAAACATCGTTATAAGTGCTTATTTCAGCCATTTAACCAAAACCCCATTCAAAAACCCCATTGACTTCAGGACAATGTCACCAGACGTGCTAAAAAGCAACTCGTTTCGGGTTCTGGCCTATAATGATAAGTGTAACAAAACTGCCACTGTTTTGTCCCAGGTTTCACTATGGTATGAACTGCTGTCTGATAAGGGAGCTGCCTATGTAGGCAATGAGGCGTCTGCATTGAATTTGGAAAAGAGCCATTGTTTTTACTTGCTTAGTGATTTCAGCCAATGAGGATGTCTGGGGTAAAATACCAATGCATGCATTTACTGCCTCTGACAAGTTGGCTTAACAGCCGGCGAGTGATTATTGGCATTCTTATAATATTAGTGTCAGCATGTGTATCCAAAACGACAGGTGTAGCATATCTGGCTGTGCTGTAAGACTTTCTGAATCACGGCCAAATAACAGCAGGGTAAATTTGACCTGAGAGGCATTTGCATGTTAAGTGTGGTCAATCTGAATTGATCAGAACCAAATTAAATGCAGTGGGTTTCAATATTTTCCCTGTTCGCACATTAGCCTCTCACCAGCAACATATGGATGTATTGAATTCAGATTAGTAACCTAAGCATAGACTTAGACAAAGAGGAACTTATCTTTAATTAAAATCATGAAACGGGACCTTAAGTCCTATTCTGAAGGTTCTGTTGGGTTTGAGTAATTACAAGGCCAGGGGTTTGTGCGGTGTGTGTGTGTGTGTGTGTGTGTGAGTCATGTGACTAGCGAGGGGGGAAGTGATGCGTCATCAAAGGAATCCAAGTAAAACTCAAACCTTAAAAAATACACTCAGTTAACACATTTGGATCCTCAAGAGCATGCACACTGATCCAGGCTGTCTGAATGATGCAAATCTTGATTTTCTTCTAGTCGGATCATGTTGTTTGTTCTTCAATATCATTCAGATTGAGCTGATCTTCGAGTCCAACTTTGGTTTGATTGAAGGACGTAGACAGGGCTGTACAGTGAGACATATATGTCGCACATGCTACGAAAAAATTGATCTATGCGATGAATAAATGGACCACTGTAGCACGCGTGCGATACAGTTTTACATGTTCATACCACAGCCGCTTAATAGTGTGAAGTGATTGTTGTGCTTGTTTGCGTGTGAGATTGGTGGTGCACTGCTATTATACGTAGTTACTCAGTATTGTGTGATTAAAACTCGTGTCCCGGCTGCACTGAGGAATTCTGGGAAATGAAGTTGGACAAAATGACTAAGTAGTACACCCAAAATTTCTACGCAGCTGCTAGTTGACGAGAAAATGAAGCGATATTTTCAAGTGATCCGCGAAAACCCCAAACGAGCCCGCGAGGAAGAATCGACCAAAGCAATTTTACCAAATCAAAGTAAGGGAGAAACAAAAAAGAAAATGTATAGATATAACCCCGAGTGGAAAAAGGAAATACCAAATACAAAAGAGTGGCCTGCAGAGATGCCAAATCTGTGACACACACATGCACTAAACTAAAGAAAAGATGCAACTGTTGACCGTATTAGTCTCATAGAGGAGTGTCGTGGGATAGGTTAGTGTTTTTATTTAGTGATGTCTGCCCTCAGATCTGCTCTACTCTGATGTGTAATGATGAGGGGTAAGAGGTGTTATGTTTCTGCACTCTTCCATTTTTAGCAAATAAATAAAAAGTTTGTCTAAAAACAATTTTTGTGATGGTTTGTATTTTTTGTGCACTTCATGGACCATCACTGCCTCTTTAAGTGATGAGCTCCATTACTTGTGTTTGTTTTCAGGGATGAGAACGGACATTTTATACTATGTGCTATGTGCAAAAAAAAGTTAACGAACAGCCCTGGTAGAGGAAAAACACAAGGGTTTGGGAAAACGCTTCATTATACAACTAAACTTTGAGAAATATTTCAATTTTACTGCCATCTTTAACTTGGAGAAAGCATTAGCATTCCCATTCATTTCAATGGCAGTCACTCAGCTGGTGCAGGACCTCCTGGAAGTTCATGGTTTGAAAGCTGCCATGTTTGGTCATGGAACCATATAACTTTTTACATTAATCACCTGAGCTGTGAATGTCATGTGACTAAAACGACATCATTACAGCACTGAATGACTGATGACATCACAAGAACACGGACAGTCCCAAACCCTCCACTAGCGACTATCACATTACAGCCAGTTGAATTAAATAACTTTTTTACATTTTTATACTTAATGTTTTTTTTTTTTTTTCTTATTTCCATTTTTTTTTTTTTTTTTTTTTACGCCATAGACTTATTTATTCATACAGTTCTCTGCAGTTCTCAGCTGAAATGAACATTCGAGGCAGCTAAAGACCATTTTTATTCCTTTTCACACAAATTATGATTACAGGAGCAGATTATCGATTAATAAAGACTAATCACGTTGAATTAGCATGTTGTAGGCGGAAGTACCAACCTAGTGTTTACAAAGCGAACGTGCAAAAACTAAGTCAAGCGCTATTTACAAAAATAAATAAATGAAAGGTATAACAATGATGTCGGACGATTCAACCTGATTACGTAATGTGTGTCGCATCACAGCTAGTGCAAGACTAGCATTTGTGGATAAAAGTATATAAATGTTTATTTCTGTTATAAATGTCGGCTGGTTTGTCTAGATAAGACTCTTATTCCTCGGCTGGATCGTGTCGAGACTTTGAAGCTGCACTGAAACTCACATTTGGACCGTTGGACCCCATTGAAGACACTATATGGAGAAAAATCCTGCATTGTTCTCCTCAAAAACCTTCATTTCTTTTCGAGTGGAGAAAGAAAGACATGAACATCTTGGATGACGTGGGGGCGAGTAAATTATCAGGAAATTTTAATTGAAAAGTTAACTAATCTATTAATAAACGCAGTCTGGACCAACCAGCTGTCATCATCCCCTCCCTCTGCTCTTGAAAATTGCTCTTGAACCTTTTAAACCAATTACCACTAAGGGGAAACATGGCAAAATGTGTTTAAGAGTCTTCAGCGCAGTAATGTGACTTATTGGCATTGCCTGCAAATAGGATAATTTCTGAAATTTAGCCTCAATGAGCTTCCATCGCTTTCCCTGATTTATTGACAAGTGGGCATTGGCTCCCGCTCAGGATAATTGGAGAAGCCATCTCATTAGATGGGAGAGTTTGTGATCTGGAGCAGATCTCGGGTGAGAAGATAATTAATTATGAGTGCCGGTGCCATTATCACGTGACGAGCCGTCGGGTTTCCCAGGAGTCGACCCGTCCCGTCCCGACTTCAGCGGAGCGCAGTCAACGGTGGCTGATCACTGACAAGTAATTAACAATGTCAACAGAATGGAGAGATGGGATTTACATTAATTATTTCATCAACACGGTGATGATCTTGTAGCAAATCCAATTGCAGAGGAAAGGTTAATTAGTTGGCTTTGCGTAACATCAGAGCGCCAACTGTGCTACAACCCATACGGCCTGTTTTAACCGCGAGTCGGATAATTAATTCACAGTGTAATTGTGATTCTTGTGGCATGAAATGTTGAAATATTACATTTACTTTCAGTTGTTGTTCTGCATGAGAACAACTATTCCATTGATGGCCTGAACTGAATTTTGTTAAATTTACGGTAGAAAAAAAAACAGCAGTTGTGGTTGCCAGAAATTTACCGTAAAAAATACGGTAGCAACATTTAAGGTTTTACAGACTTAACTTAAATTTACAGTAAAAAAAAAAAAGTATTTTATTAACTGATATAATGTTAATTTACCGACCTATTGAAGTACTAATATCTATTTTACACCGTTGTAATACACTGAAAACCACCAATCACAGCGGTGATGAGTCACATGATGAATCAAAGCTCATCACAAGGAGCTTTTCCACAAGACATTCAACACTAATATATAGAAGCTGCACAGTGTCATTCACACACACACACTAAACACCATCATGGTTACACACATGAAATTTAAAAAATTTAACATTAATTTAACAACATTAAATGTAACATAAAACCCTAATGTACATAACTGATTAGAAAAAATATACGAAGAAACGTTATTTCAACAAAAATACATCAAATGTGAAGTGTCACGTAGGGAATTGTGGGAATGTCACTTTACGGTTATTCACTGTAAATTATACATAAGTTGTTCTTTTTCACTTACAAAAACTGTAAATTTAATGGTATTTTACTGTAGAAATGTACAGTTAAATATACAGTTAGATCTATCACAGATATTCACCGTATATAGTACGGAAACTTTATGTTTACCAATTAACGGTCTTTTACCGTTAAAATCACGATACATTTTTTACAGTCTGCAGACTTGAAACATTTTCTTTTATGAATCATCAGAGCTGGCGTTTAGTGCGACCGCAAGCGCATGTGGAAAAGCTGAACTCTATGGGGCGCCGTTTGTAAAGCGGCTCACGCTGAAAATAACAGCAACATTTTGTCACATTTAGCTTCAAACAATGTTAAAAAAACTGGTATGAATTTTTGATGGTCACTTTTTACCACATTTACAACAATATTTGTCAACTTAGAGATATTTTAAATAGTTAAATCTAAATATTAAATGTTACACCTAAATGTTAAATATTAAATCTAAATGCTAAATCTAAATCTAAATGTTAAATCTAAATCTAAATGTTAAATCTAAATCTAAATGTTAAATCTAAATCTAAATGTTAAATCTAAATGTTAAATGTTAAATCTAAATCTAAATGTTAAATCTAAATATTAAATCTAAATCTAAATGTTAAATCTAAATGTTAAATCTAAATCTAAATGTTAAATCTAAATATTAAATCTAAATCTAAATGTTAAATCTAAATGTTAAATGTTAAATCTAAATCTAAATGTTAAATCTAAATATTAAATCTAAATCTAAATGTTAAATATAAATGTTAAATCTAAATCTAAATGTTAAATCTAAATGTTAAATCTAAATCTAAATCTAAATGTTGAATCTAAATCTAAATGTTGAATCTAAATGTTTTGGGTGAAACTAAATATTTAACTAATATGCAAATTCAAAATGCCGGAAGTGGCGAAATAAAAGCTCGAGGTGGTCAGTGTGTGTTTATAGCATGGTTTATAGTGTCAAATAATGAATAAAAACCATCTCATAATAATAACTATAATATAACGATAATAACTACCTAAAATAATAAACACGTTTGGAGAAACTGTAGAGTATCGTGATGAGAGTAATGACATGACATTCAGTCAAAGTGAGCCCCCTAGTGGCTGGCTATTATGGCTACAGGTCATAAGTCCCGCACTTTTCATAAAAGTGACACTAGCCAACTCTTCAAATACAGTTTCTCCAAACGTGTTTATTATTTTAGGTAGTTATTATCACGATAATCTATGTCCAAGAGTCCATTTCCTCGGATGAGATGGTTTTTATTCGTTATTTGACACTATAAACCATGCTATAAACACACACTGACCACCTCGAGCTTTTATTTTGGCACTTCCTGTTACCGGCATTTTGAATTTGCATATTAGTTAAATATTTAGTTTCAACCCAAACATTTAGATTCAACATTTTGATTTAGATTTAACATTTAGATTTAGATTCAACATTTAGATTTAGATTTAGATTTAGATTTAGATTTAACATTTAGATTTAACATTTATATTTAGATTCAACATTTAGATTTAGATTTAGATTTAACATTTAGATTTAACATTTAGATTTAGATTTAATATTTAGATTTAACATTTAGATTTAGATTTAACATTTAGATTTAACATTTATATTTAGATTCAACATTTAGATTTAGATTTAGATTTAACATTTAGATTTAACATTTAGATTTAGATTTAACATTTAGATTTAACATTTAGATTTAGATTTAATATTTAGATTTAACATTTAGATTTAGATTTAACATTTAACATTTAGATTTAACATTTAGATTTATATTTATATTTAACATTTAGATTTAGATTTAACATTTAGATTTAGATTTAGCATTTAGATTTAACATTTAACATTTAGGTGTAACATTTAATATTTAGATTTAACTATTTAAAATATCTCTAAGTTGACAAATATTATTGTAAATGTGGTAAAAAGTGACCGTCAAAAATTCATACCAGTTTTTTAAACATTGTTTGAAGCTAAATGTGACAAAATGTTGCTGTTATTTTCAGCGTGAGCCGCTTTACAAACGGCGCCCCATAGTAATCTGCAGATATTAAACGGCTAAAGTTAATTAGCCTTTGCCATTGTCCCGGCCCGGCTCTAGGTGGTAATCTAGTGAGGAGCGAGAGGTGAGACCCTCCATTCATCCCGTGGTCGGGGTAAATTCATCCGCCATACAACTACGCCACATCAAGTGTGAGCCGTCCGACACGTAATTCGCTTTATCTCTCGCGGCTGGTACGAGAGGCGCGGGGGCTAAAAATAACTAATTAGAGGAATTACCGGGAAGTAGGATGTGTCGGGGAATCAGCAGACTTTTAATGTAAAAAGAAATTTGATCAATAATGAGGAGACTTGGAAATCCAGGCCTCTTAACATTAACAATTACTGTGATTAACAATGATACTCACAACTCATTTTTCATTGCAGAGGAGACGAGATAAGCTTGTTTATATAGACTTGCTTTTCAACCAATGAGTAATTTATCATGGCGAAGCCCGTGAAAGCACATAACAGCCCACAGCAATTAAAACCTTCCCGGTGACCTTGTGACAAGCAAAGACCTGAAAGTCCACAGGAAAGTGTGTGTGGGGGTTCGGCCCGTTCACACACAGATGATAGCCTGAATATGCAGGACAGGACAGCTTTCTTTAAATGGAGTATTTTCAAATTAAATGTACATTTTAAAGTAAATCTCTTTTCCACATGGTAGTCATATCTATAACATTAATAATACTATATACAATACAATCTCACAGGCAAACCTTTGTCAACATGTCCAGGTCATAAAGAAAATGAAGCCTATTTTAGGAACATTAACATTATATTCATGAAAATTAACCACATTTTCTACCAACATTCTCATTACTGTAATGTGAAAAACAGTGATATAGTATTGCATGACCTTTGAAGATGAAGTGTGGGTAACACTTCATTTTACAGTGTGCTTGTTACACGTTGCATGTTGTTACTATAGTAATATTATGCATAATTACATGCAACCCTAAACCCAAAGCCTAATCTAAAGGCCCGTCCACACCATAACTAATGATAACAAGAAAGATATACAGACAATCTGGTGGGTTAAGGTGTAAGGGAAGGTCAACAGTGTAATTACATAATTACGCAAATTAATTACAGCTGTCATTACATGCAGGAATTTTCAAAATATAAGTAGACTGTAAAAACATGTATGTACACAATAAGTCCATTGTATCAAAATATTAATTTTAATGTAAATACATTAATATAAAGTGGGACCAAACAATTATTTTAAATGTAAAAGAGTCACACCACATCTGTAACACAAACATCTGTAAAATATTTTTTTTTATGTGAAAATACTTACCAGCTCAATATCCAGAGAAGGCTATAAATAACCTATAACCTATAGTTATATAAGTAATTATGTATATATAACACTGGCTCATCCAGTGTTAATATGACCCAGTCTTGTTTTCATAAGATTTTGGTACACTTTACAATAAGGTCCCAAAAGTTAACGTTTGTCAAAGGGTTAGTTCAACCAAACCCGTAAGACTTTCGGGTTGCACTTTATTTTACAGTATGTGCACTGCACTGTACTTACCTAAGAAAGCACTGGTTATAGCTACAGGGGTTAAGGTTAAGTACCTAGTTATTACCCAGTTATTGTAATTACTGTAATAGCAATGTACATGGGGAACAGCGCTGTATATAAAGTGTTACTGACTTTCGTTCATGTTTGAAACACAAATGAAGATATTTTTAATGAAATCTAAGAGATTTCTGTCGCTCCATTGACAACTACGCAACTACCGTTTTGACACTTCAAAAAGTTCATAAAGAGATCGTAAAACTAATGCGGTTTAGTCCAAATTTTCTGAAAAGACTCGATCGCTTTATGTGCCGAACAGATTGAATTTAAGGCTTTAATTCACATTTAAACATAAAACCCTTTAGTGCTTTAACTAACAATGAGCAGTGCATTTGTTACAGCATCTTTGTTAACTTTAGTTAATATAAACACAACTGTTCATTGTTAGTTCATGTTAGCTCAGGTCCACTAAGTAATATTAACAGATGCAACGTTTAATTTGAATAATGTATTAGAAAATGTTGAATATAATATTAACGTAGCGAATAGAACCTTATTATAAAGTGTATTATACAGTAAATGAAAGATCATTTATAGTGATCCTAATTCACCAGCGCTTCTTCAGAGAGATATTCCAGCATGATTTTGTATTTTTTTTTATATCATCTCTTCGCTCACCCTTAATTTGGAAAGCCTGCGCTTCAGAGCTAAAACATGAATTGTCATCCTAATAGAGTTCCTTTACAACCATTCATTTCACTCCGTTGAGCTGGGCTGGATCTAGAAAAGGTTATCTCGCCCGCAGAATAGGTTCAATTTTAACTCCATGAGACGGACCTGCAAGAAAATGAATCTTAAGGGATTCGCTCAGCTCTCTTGTTCACAAAGTCATCTCTGAAGAGAGAAAGCAAGTTTGGGACTGAGTGCACTTTCTGGATGACTGACCAGCGCGAGTCTTCTGAAGCCAAAATCACTGTGTGAGGGAACTGTAAAGCTCAAGCTATTTTACACTGGAACAACTGATTTAGTTTGGGCTGTTTGGTGCGACAGCCATTATTTACTGCGCCACAAAAAACCGGGAGCCTTTATCTGTATTGCTACAGGCTCAGCCAAAGCGGTTGGTCCGAAAGCGCTCCTTTTCTCGTGCGCAGATGTGAAAAGAGTCGTGTATAGTCATGACTCGCACAATACCGCAATATGAAGGTCGAAGCTTTTGACGCGGATCACTGAAACGAGTGTTTGCTAGCCATGTTTGGACCAATTCATGATTGACTTTTGGCATGTAAATAGCAAAAATGATAAGCTACCGTTTCATATTCCAACAATTAGAAATAAATAACGTCTTAACAACGGCACAAAGACGTCGCTCGCCCGCTTGAGATTCCATTATAGACAGTCTGCGCCGGAAAGTAATGAGCCATAAAATTTAATTCAGAAATGATATTACCAAAAAATGATGGAGCGATAGCAGGACACAAAGAGGCAGCAGGGCCAGTGCTCATCTTTACATTTGGCTCGGTGTACTTCTATTGATCCCGCAGAATCACTTAATATTGCCCGGGATAACACTTTTCCCCTCCCACTGAGAGGCTACAGAGCTCAGGGACTCACAGCGCTGAATTGACCAATGTGTCTCTGTGTAATTACAGGGATTTCCTTATCTCCCTCTATTTGCTGAAGCTATTCCGCTGAAGAAAGGCTGCTGCTAATGCCAGACCCTTCTCATATCTCATTTACATTGGCCGCTAATCCCGGCTCCATCTTGGTGTGAGATAATGACATTAGCTTCTCTCACTCGCTCTCTCAGAAAAGACCCGTAAATCAAAGCTTCTGGCATGAAAGTTCAGGCTCAGATGCGCAAATAGCGAAGGGATTTTCGCACTTTTGGCCCTGCGAGCATTAAGAAAGTAAATTCTTGTTAAACACACTTGTCATTCTCTCACTAGTCTATTTAATATGCCCACTAACAATGTGCATGTAATGCATTATAAAAGTATTATTAATGCACTTAATAATGCATCATATAATCTCATGAATAATTGAAACCAGTCATAATACATTAGTCCTTTTGTTACGCCTTTAGAAAGTAAACTCTTGTTGAACACACTTCCCATACTCTCACTAGTCTATTTTATGTGCATGCATTATAAAAGTATTATTAATGCATTAATTATGCCTTTGTATAATCACAGTTGTAATTCCTTATGTTACATCTTTAGAAAGTAGTGCATTAAAACACAACAAACAACCAATTTCAGAAAAAACAAGGAATCTGCAAATATTATAATGTATTTTAACTTTGGTTGCTATTATTTATAAAAAATATATGTATATACATTGCATTATACCATACATTATGAGCTGTGCATTACTGAATACAAAATATGGTGAAAACTGTTAGTAACGTAATCCATTATAATACACTTTTTAGGTAATATAATCTGACTACTTTTAGATTACTTTTGACATAACTCATTTATCATGTTGATTTGAAGAGAATAATATTGTAGCATATTGATATACAAATGCAAAGAGAAAGAACAATTATCCCACTCTTTAATAAGAACATGAAGTGCATTAAACAAACATACACCAGGCTTTCTCAAACTGACCTGACGTATAAATGAGAAGAATTAGGGAGAATCAGTGAGTTATGAATAATTTACTGCCATTATTAAGTGAGTATTTGGAAATGTAATATAATTAATTACAAGTATTTATTTCTGATTATGTAATCCAGATTACATGTAATCAGTTACTACCAGCACTGATTATGAATACATTTATAATACTTTATACAGTGTGTAAAAGCTTAAGTGTTAACTTATCAGTGATAAATAATAATAATAAACCAATATGATATGAAATATTCACTGTGGTACAAACTGTGGTAACTAGCCTCAGTCAACTCCAATAAGTTTATAAAATATTTACTCAAAATTAAAAATAGATAATCAATCTTGGATAGATTGGATCAGAAATGGCACAATCAGTAACTAACACTTCTGTCGCAAAGTGAACGCAATTGTAAACCAAAATCAGTCGTCTCAAAATTATGAAACACTAATATTTTGCCTTATCACTATAACAAAACACTGAATAACCAATAGGCGAGGCTTTGGGTCTGAGTTACTAATGTAATTTTTTTCCCCCATAGGTTGAATATTAAGATTAACATTTGTTCCCTTTTTCTGTAAGAACATTGGCACTATTCAGGGCTTGTGTTAAGTAACATATGCATCTATAAATATACACTGAATGTGTTTTCATTTGCATTAAAGTCCCTTTCAAGGAAAGCCAGCTGTTTCAGACCCTACTATCAGTCATATCTACTAGAATGGGGGAATCCTGAAACCTCAAAAACCTGCTGGCCAAACTAACAATCAAATAACATCTTTCAAATCAGCAACAAAATCTGTCATGAACTGTCCCATAAGTGTCAAGTTTATTATGCTGAAATCACATCCTGGAGCTTCTGACGGCAGCTGCCATGACGCGAGGAATTTACCAATCATTAGCCGCGTTTTTGCGATACTTTCTAAATGTTGATAAAAAAACTATTGTGAAATGATGCTGTTTCCATTAACCGATGTTATGCAACTGAACCGTAGTTTTTTCCTCTCGCGATAAATCATTCCAAACATCATGGCGACGGATAGGCTTACATACAGTATATCTCATTATATCTCACTAGCCATTATTGTTAATCAAAGGAGACGTACTGTAGGCGTGTTATTCAACATTAATGGCAAGTAAACCCTCTTATACTGAGATCGGCTCATACACTGAACAAAAATTATAAACGCAACACTTTTGTTTTTGCCCCCAATTTTCATGAGCTGAACTCAAAGATCTAAGACTTTTTCTATGTACACAAAGGCCTATTTCTCTCAGATATTGTTCAGAAATTTGGCCTTTTATTGTGGCCAGCCTAAGGCACACCTGTGCAATAATTATGCTGTCTAATCAGCATCTTGATATGCCACACCTGTGAGGTGGATGGATTATCTCGGCAAAGGAGAAGTGCTCACAAACACAGATTTAGACAGATTTGTGAACAATATCTGAGAGAAATAGGCCTTTTGTGCACATAGAAGAAGTCTTAGATCTTTGAGTTCATCTCATGAAAAATGGGGGCAAAAACAAAAGTGTTGCGTTTATAATTTTGTTCAGTATATGAGGAGTTTCTGGGTATTTCTCCCTCATTTCTGCTTCAAGCTCTTGATAAACTGTGGCATTTCTTTGTTGTTTAGAATCCAGAATTCCCGTAATACTTTTGTCTTTTATGAGTTTAATGAAGAACTCTGTCTCGTCTTCTGTCCAAATATACCGCGCGACTTTTACGAACATCATGATCGGCTTTAACGTACGTCAGGTGATTGTAAATGCACAAAAACGTTTTCCATTGGAGTTTTGTGAAATATTTCAAGTTGCCTGAAAAACCACCTCATGCGAGCGTAAAACTTTTGTGAGATATATGGGAGTTTTTGCTAAATTGACGTGTTTCCATTGGCCGTATTTTCAATTCGTGCAATTTGAAGGGTAAAGGAAACGCGGCTAGTGATTGGCTCTTTCATTTGGAAGGCGGGACTTATTCCGCCGTTGCACTTTCTCACATCCATAAGTAATAGCAGTGCTCCATCAGAGTACATCTTAAGTCTTTGATTTGCGTATAAAGAATGAGTGGGGATCTGAAGAGTGCATTCAGTGTCTTCAGAAGAGCAGTGAGTATTACTGCCATTAATTCCTGTGTTTGTGTGGGGAACGCTGACCCCTGAAACGAGACCGATGCGGTGGAGGACCAGTATCACCAGCAGATCCTCTTATCAGCAGCGGCTGGTGTGTGTTATTTATGAGCAGATCAACACCAGCGCTAATGAAAGCCCTTCCTCATGACCCACTGCAGATTAATACACCACTTTACACTCAATACATCTTTAATTTCAGAATTACATCCTGAGTTGTTGTGTGTTCATTAGAGATATCTACACCTGCTAGAAATATCCAGCGCTTAAACATGCACTCCATCACTAATAACTTATTTAAGAGACCGAGAAATAAAGTGTAAAATGCATTAGCCTTTTTTAATGTTATGGCTACTTGAAGAAACTGCTTTATAAGGATTGTGTGTATTTACTAGTCAATATTTCTCAGTTTTACTGCGCAATATTTTCACAATTTTTAAAAATTCTGTTTTATTATAAAACTAAATATGTAATGTTTTACAAAATACAAAGGCATATTTTCTTCAAGACATTTACATTGCATGAATCCATATTTATGCTTATTTATATGGTAAACACGTGTAAACATTTTACAGTAAGCTCTCATTAGTTAATGCATTAACTAACAACGATAATATATATATATATATATATATATATATATATATATATATATATATAGTTACAGTGTAATTATGCAATAAGTAATTAACTACATGTACTTATAGGGTTTATTTAGGCTTAGTCACATGTAATTACGCATAATTTACAGTTATATGTAACACTGTAAAAATAGTGTAATCACGTATATTATTTTTTTATTCATTTCGCAAACAACAAAAAACACATAAGAACAATACAGATACAGAACAACTTTTTACCACCCCAAGATATACAAAAACTTAACAAAAATAAAATTAAAATAAATCAATTAATAAATAATAAATAACTAAAGTAAATAAATAAAAATAGATAACATATCTTGAATTATTGGTGTATACATATACATATATCTATGTACCAATATATATATAATATATATACAACAAATAAAATAACAATAATTATAATAGTAAAAGTAATAATAATAATAATAATAGTAAAGTTGAAAAAATTATATTATCATATAATAACCCCATATAGCATTTATTAACCTTTGTTAATGTTAGTTAATAAAAATGTTGATGTCTATGTTAGATCACAATTAACTAATGTTAACACAACTTTTGATCTTAAAAAGCTATTATTAAATATTGAGATCAACATTAAGATGAATAAATTATGTTTTTTGTTAATAAATTAAGTATTGTTAGTTCATGTAAACTAATGTTATCAAATGAAACCTTATTGTAAAGTGTTACACACACACACTTAATTGTACAATTATCTTGCATTGTATATTATTTAATTATTAAAAATCTGCATTAAATTCATCCTAAACTGGCATGGGAAGATATAAATCGAACCATAAACCACATGTTTGCTAAACTATACTAAAGCTTAATTTAAAGCAACTTTCACCTGCTAATTGAATTCATAAAAATATCAGGAGGATTTCACACCTCATGAATTCATATTGAGTTTTTATTGAGACACTTTCTGAAAACAAAAGAAAACATATACACAATAGCTTTAGGTCAAACTCTAAAAATTGATTTTTTTTAAAAGGTTTTTTAGATTTACAAGTCTATTAATTGATAACAGCTAATTAATGGAAATGGAAAGATAAAACGCTGATTGTTCAGACGGACTAGCGTATTGACCATTCTCGTAGCCTAAGGGCTTTTCGCGTGACCTCACCGCGACCTGGACGCCCAGCGTACATCCCAGCGGAAAAATATCCATACTTCTCCTGTATCTCCCGACCTGAAACATATTTAATGACGGGTCATTCGAGGAGAAACCGTACAACTTGCTACTCCCACAAATATAGATTAATGAAGAGTCCGAGAGATGAGAGCTGGGGAGAGGCTAACAAAGGCTTTCTGATGGATTGTAGCGCTGTATTCATGAGATTCAGATGAAGCAGAACAAATGTTCATTTGTCAGATGTGTGTGCAGGTATTCTGTACTCCCATTCAAGTGTAATGTATTAAACCGCCCTCTTGCGCACAGTGCGGATTATGAGCTTTTTCTACACAGATGAGCCCTAAAAAGCAGCCATCATCACGGAGACTGATCAGGGCTACGCTCGTGAAACACCATTTGCGTCTAATGACTTCAGAGTGACAGAACGAAACGTGCGGCTGTGAGGACGTCAGGCCTAGAACATTACCCAGAATGCATTTCAAATTGAATCCCAACTATCTGAGATGCTGATATGAGTTTTTAGTTATTGCTGAGGCAAGCATCACTATTACTTTCGCTCATGTTTAGAGTTAGTGAATTGAACAAACCCCTAACTTTAGTATTAAACTTAAGTGTGTCGTTCGTCCTGCGCCGTTTGTGCCGGAGACATGCGTGATTCCTCAAATCATGTGACTTGTTGAGGAGAGGTGTGCCATTGACTGTTTTTTAAAAGTTTGGAGTTGGTAGGATTTTTTTATGTTTTTGAGCATTTGTTTGATCAAGGATAAAGTAAAAAACAGTAATATCGTGTAATATTAATAAAAATAATAATTTTCTAGGGGTGGATGATATGACTAAATTCTTGTTTCACGATATGAGAAAAAAAAAAGTCACGATAGCAATATTTATCACAATATAGTTATCTTGTGTTATCTAATTTCTGTTATTAAAAATAAGAAAAAATAAGCAAATTACAATAGCAAATAAGAAAGTTGGGTTATTTTTTTTAACCCAGCCATTGGGTCACTGTGTTGGGTTATTTTCCCAAAAATGTTGGGATGTTTTTAAAATTGTTGGGTAATTTCTAGTAATAACCCGGCTGTTGGGTTAAATATGTATGTTGTATGTTCACTTGTGTATTTTGAATGTATGTACTCAATTATGTATATTTACATTAAATTCTAGACTCCCCAATATTTAATTGTTAGTTAATATATTTGTTGAGACATATTTATTGTTTTATGCAAATAAACAATCTGTATTTGAAAACAAAGTGTATTTTATTTATGAAAATAATGTCATAAATAAAAATAAATAGTTAACTTAACTGTTGGGTTACTTCTAACCCAAATGGCTTTCAACCCAATACACTGGGTTAAATTAACCCACAGTTGGGAAGGTGCTACACCACCCCATAGTTGGGTTACTCGTTGGGTTATTTTTAACCCAACATTATTAAGTGAGTACAAACAATAGGACAAATACAAAATAACAAAAATATGAATTAAACAAATTATGTTTTTCAGGTACAATAGGTTAATTTAACATGCAGTTAGATTTAGTTCAGACATTTAATAATCAAATTTAAAAAAAAAAAATATTGCATAGTCTTCACTGTATGAATTAAATATCAACTTATTAAAGCAAATCAAGTTATTCAGTCAAGAGCAGTAAGTTATTTTCTCTCTTATTTGATTGACATTAATGACAGGTTTATTAGGCTGCTGTCACTTTAAGACCAAACGCACGGATCCAATATACTGACACACATCCGGTTTACACACAACTGTTTACTTTCACCTGAGACACAACCGTCTATGTTTACATGAATACTGCACATGATGGGCATTCTGACATAATTGCGTGTGTATTCGATCATTCAAGCGCAATAAGACGTGAAAGAGAACTAAGAACTGAATTCACGATCTCATGCTGAGAGACGCGGCTTTCTGTGTGTCAGTCAGAGCGAGCAGCGCATTGAGTTCATTCTCACTGTTATCGTGATTAATAACACTTTTTAACATCGAGCTCGTCCCACTCTTTATATTCTCATTCATGTATTTCATTACTCTCAATAGTGTCAATAGTGCTGTTACATGCCGTGATATACACGAAAATAGCGAAATCCTAACGATAGCCATTTTATACCGTTGTAACGATATATATCGTCATACCGCCCAGCCCTACGTGTTTCCTATGTGAATATAAAGTGTAATTTATTCCTGTGATCAAAGCTGAATTTTCAGCATCATTACTCCAGTCTTCAGTGTCACATGATCCTTCAGAAATCACTCTCATATGATGATTTGATGCTCAAGACACATTTATCATTATAATCAGTGTTGAAAACAGTTGTGCTACTTCATATTTCTGTGGGAACTTTGATACTTTTTATTTTTCAGGATTCTTTGATGAACATGTTCATCTTAAAATGCTGCACCTCAGAAAACGTATCCTTTCTTTCACTCTCATAACAGAATATAAAGGCTGTTAATGTCTGAATGAAAGCGTCTGCCATATTGTCTTAAGTACGACGGGTTTGTTTTAATCCTTGGCTTGTTTGGCATTCACAGATTTATCAAGCGCGATTTCTTTGAGATGCTCTGAAAGGAAGGCCCGGCCTCAAAGGAGCTGGAAAGAAAATATATAGTATGTATTAAGTAGTGTCTTTTGTGCAGGAAATACTTTTATCGTCTGATCTTAATAACCCTGACCATCATTTAGGCCAAATAAGTCCCTTTTAACTCTTCTCTTTCTTTGCTCTAAAGGCATGGCTCTAGCTTTAATTATGACATATTGATTTTGTAGTTAAGCCTTGTTTGGCTTAATGAAATCTTTTGTTGGCCCTAATTCTGTCTTCCATTGTTCCCCCGAAGCGCTTTGATTTTCGTCCTCACCTTTCTTGCGCCGTTTGAAATATTTAATCTCTTTTTGGTCATCGTCAACGTCAATGGCTCCCTTAAAACAGCCAGTGCTGCCATTTATCTTCAGTTTCCGAAAGCTCGTGCATTGACTCCTGGCCGATCAATTTCCTAAATGATGTAATTATCTGCTAGTCTTTTTTGCACATTTAAAGTTGAGGGTTTATTTTAGATCAATTCAGACCACTTTGTGTGCAAATTGCACAATTGCATTGCCTTCAGATTTCTCACAAATCCAATTGGGATTAAGGCCATTGGAGTGGAATGCTTAATGAGTGCTTTCTTCTTCTTCTTCTTCTTCTTCTTCTTCTTCTTCTTTGACTCTCTCGTGCTTTTTCTTTCTGCTGGATGGCAAATAGGTCGTCCTCCATTTGTTGACTGGGAAATATGCAACAGTGGCTCTGCAATTAGGCTGAGAGTAAGTTGTAAATGTGGCATGAACTTGTGTCCCTGGCCTGACTGTATATCGCATCTGCTGCTGTGTTATTCCAGGCCCGTCCACAACAATGATGAAAACTATAACCATAAAGATATTGTTCTAGAAACTGTTCTTAATATAAAGTACTCACTTAATAATGTTGGGCTAAAAATAACCCAACGAGTAACCCAACTATTGCACCTTCCCAACTGGGGGTTATTTTAACCCAATGCATTGTTGCAACAGTTAGGTTAACTATTTATTTTTATTTATGACATTATTTTGATAAATAAAATACAAAGTTTTCAAATACAGATTGTTTATTTATATAAAACAATAAATATGTCTCAACAAATATATTTTTAAATTACTAACTGAATAGTGGGGATTCTAGAATTTCATGTAAATATACATAATAACATAAATTCAAAATACACAAGTGAACATACAACAGACATATTTAACCCAAAAGCTGGGTTATTACAAAAAATTACCCAACAATTTAAAAAATGACCCAATGTTTTTGGAAAAAATAACCCAACATAGTGACCCAATGGTTGGGTTAAAAAAGTTTTAAAGAAATTGAGTAATAGCAGAGTTCACAGTACACCTTTAACGGTTACGACACAGAGAAACAATATAGTTGGAATCACTTTCAGATTTGTATTTATTTTTTCCTGCTGATAAACAATAAAAACATTGACAGCCAATCAGAATCCATCCTGTTTTAAAGCGCTTGAGCATTTAAAGCAACAAGACAACAAAACTGAGAATAAACAGAACGATATCTAATATAGTTATGGTTAGAGTTATGGTTCTTGCTGTGAACGGGCCTTATTGCTACAGTATATGGTTATCTGTCTTCATGTAGGAAGTGTTTTTAAAAGACACTTAATATTCAGGTATATTATTGATTTGACTGCACTGACACTATCGTTGGACACCAACACGGACACTATTGTCTTTTTAGAGCTGCTTCAGTGATGTCCGGCCTGGGAAAAATGAAATCTACTGTATTGCCTTCAATTCAATTCAATTCACATTTATTTGTAGAGCGCTTTTCGCAATACAGCTTCACAGAAAACGCATTACATTACAATTTAGAGTGATTTGTTATCAGAGGTGACTGTGTCAAGTTATGTACTTCAGACAGATTTCATTAAGTTGTAAACATAATGATTACAATATATAGAACATTTAGCATTGGTGCATGTTGATTCAGAGTTTGCGTCATCTGATTTATTTAAATATTATAAAATTTGATATATTTAAATGTCTCTTAATTTCTTAATGCCTTAAAATATCTTGAATGTAACTCGACACCCTTGCCTCATTTAGTATGCGCGGTTCTATGAATATGCAAATGAGCCCCGCCTCCACTCACTCACTCAGCTCAGAGATCCACTGGTTGACGATCACACGTTGATCTGATTGGTTACAAGGTAGTTTGTGACGTCAGAAACACCAGCGATTTCAAAGCGTGTGTTTGAGACTGTCTTTGGTTCACTGCAGTTTTAAGGAGGAAATACTCAGCAATGCTGTCGACTTATGAATTTACACATGGTTTGTCTTAAAGCAGATTAACAACACCACATAGACACATAAACAACATTAAAAGCTGGATTTTCACCACAGGGGGACTTTAAGAATGCACGCGTTAAAGCGAGAGCTTTTTATGTTACTATGTTTAAAATGATGAACACAGTCGCTGTATGACCTGAAACTCAGAACAGTGCAGTCCTCCATATGTGTGAGTTCAGATGTGGTTTCCTCCAGGAGGTGTCGAGGCGTCCCAGAGGGAGTGTCAGGCTCCGGCTCTGGTCTGGTTGGTCCGGGCCGGTGTGGGGGGGCTCCGGAGGGAAGAGGGGACTGCAGGCCACTAAATCAGTGCACGCTTGTCAACATCCTCGGGCTGCGGGAATTACTCAAGTGAAAATAACAAATGGCTGTCATTGCAGAGCCAAAAACCTGTGATTATAATTATCACATCCCCAGTGACCTTGCATAAACTTTAATCTCTCTCCAATGGAGCATTTAAATAGCCTGTATCTACTGGCAGGGGGACCAGCGGTGCCGGGCCACTGGAACACACGGGATCAGTGATTCCCGAAAGAGCTACGGCACGGGCACATGCTCCGGGTCTCTTTGTGTGCCTTCCTTCCTTCGCTGCTTATTTGGCACTTGTGTGTGTGTGTGTGTGTGTGTGTGTGTGGCAGTTTCATAGTGACAAACCAGGAGAAACGGAATATGGGAAAGTCACAAACGAGATTACCACTCGGCCTCAGATGTTTCTCCACACATAAAAAAAAACGTTTTTAACCCAACCACTGGGTTACACTTATTGGGTCACTATGTTGGGTTATTTTTCAAAAATGTTGGGTCATTTTTATAAAATCGTTGGGTAATTTCTAGTAATAACTCGGCTGTTGGGTTAAATATGTATGTTGTATGTTCACTTGTGTATTATGAATTTATGTACACAATATTTATATAAAATTCTAGAGTCCCCAATATTTAGTTAGTAATTTAAAAATATATTTGTTGAGACATATTTATTGTTTTATACAAATAAACAATCTGTATTTGAAAAAAACAACAACAACTAGCTTTTAACTCAATATACTGGGTTAAAATAACCCACAGTTGGGAAGGTGCTACACCACCCTATAGTTGGGTTACTTTTAACCCAGCATTATTAAGTGAGCAGTGATTTCACCCTCTGGTTTCTCTCGTTTCAGAAGCGATGTTGCACACACTCGACATCTCAAGATAAACTCATACACTGCCATTCAAAAGCTTATATTTTATTATTATTTAAAAAAAATACTTTTATTCAGTGAGGAATGATTAAACTGATGAAAGGTGACAGTAAATACATTTATAATGTCACAAAAGATTTCTGTTTCAAATAAATGCTGTTCTTTTGAACTTTCTGTTCATCAGAGAACCCTGGAAAATAAAATGTCACGGTTTCCACAGAAATATGAAGCAGCATCAGTTTTCAACATTGAAAATAATCAGAAATATTTTCTTTGAGCTGTGATTTAGTGATGTCTGGACAGGATTTTGTTTTTAATGACCCTAAGTTTGATTAAACTATCAAACTATGAGGAAAATATTTTAATTACAGGGAAGAACAAAACACTAAACTTTCATAAGGTATTTATCTGACAAACTTATTAGGCAAACTACAGTTACATGTTTTATTTAATATGCAACAAATGCACAGAAAAACAAAAAGCTCACAGGAAAAAGCCTATAATCCGTTATTAATATTTGGTCGGTTTTCTCTTGTTTTTGCATGTGTTCATAATTTCTTTGAATGGCAGCCTGGACAAAAATTATGTCATACAATTTGTCACGTTTCATTGCGTCATTATCACAAATAAGACAATCACACAACTATGCAATAGACTTACTACACTTAATTATGTTTTTCTTGCAAATTCTACAAAAAAGTAAATGATTCCCCATTCATATTAAAGCTCTACTCTTACTGTATATCAACAATTGTCTTATTTTTGGCTTTTTCATCTCTCCAAAGAATTTTCGGAGAAATACCAAGTACTAAAGGGAAAACTAAAACAAAACATGATGCCTTTACAGATGATGG